>NC_069789.1:103314324-103617354 GCF_027406575.1 Nycticebus coucang
TCCTGCCCAGCTCCTTTTACACTGAAGGGCCACGTTCAAGCCATCAGCTTCAGTTTAGCAGAACTCTGCACTCCACCAGCAGGACTTGGCCTCTCTGCCTGATGAGGCTGCACTGTCTTTCCTGCAGCCAGGAGATGGCCTGTTTTCTAGTTTAATTACTGCCATTCAACAAATAGTTCCCACATTCACACCACCGCCATTAGCCAGTCTCTGATACAAAGCAGACTTGAGATCCTTACAGGGCCTCCCTTGCCACTGAAGCACACAGCTTGCAAACAAAGCTGCACACCACTTGGCTTATCCATGTTTCCTCACAACTTTAGCAGACCAACAGTCTGACAGTACATATTCCACATTAATGGTTTTCTATTCTTCCCAGCTGTCCTATTTCTATAATTATCCATTAAAATGGAAATCACTGTTTTGAGTTTTCTATCTGGAAATTTTTGTGCCAGTTTGGATCAGTTCAATCACCAATTATTGAGCACTTTCACATGCCAGCTAAGTTCCAGCAGCTGGAAACAGCAGTGGGCAGACAAATGAGTCTCCTTCCTTGTGGAGTTCACACGCTACTGGGAGAAGCAGATATAAAACAAAGATAGATGATAGACAGAGATGATGGATAGATGATAGATAAATAATAGATAGATAGACATTAGATACAGATAGATGAAAGAAAAATAGATAAAAGTCATTGAAAACAAAAGGAACAAGAAAAGTAGAGAAAGTCTTCCACTTGTAACAAGAAATAAACATTTGCCATAGATAGATAGAGATGATAGGTAAATGAAAGAAAGATAGGTGACACTTAGATAGATGATGAATATATAGATGATAGGTAATAGAGATAGATGATAGATAAATAGGTAGGTAGTAGATAGATAATTGATAGAGCAATGAGTTAAGTAGTGCTAACTGGTATGTAGAAAAATAAAGCAAGGTTATTGTGTGGAGAGTAATGAGGTTGTACTTTTTAGATGGATAGTAAAGTCTAGGGCTTAGGGCTAAGATTCAGGAATAGGAACGTTTAAAAAAAACCCTTGATTTTAATTATTTATATCAATAGTAACAACCAACATTTATTGAGCATTTTGCATACAGTACATGATTCTTATTGTAATAGGTTGAGATATAGTTTATCATTAGCTCTATTTTACAGAGGAATAAACCAAGGCTTAGGGAAATTTGAAAGTTTTTAAAAATCAAGATTATAGAACTAATAAAGGTCAGAGACAGAATTCAAGCCCAGGTTTTCCTGAATCTAGTTCTGTGTTCCCACCTATACAGAACGTCCCTTTATTAAGTTTTTTTTTTTTTTTTACATATGCTTAAGCAAAACTGCCAATGAACTATTTCTCCTCCTGCAGTTCCAGTGTCTCGCCCCATTCTCAGCCTCAGGACACTCAGGGTGCCCAGGGCCCAGGCTATGGTGGGGGATGTGGTAGAGCTTCGCTGTGAGGCCCTGACAGGCTCTCCCCCAATCCTGTACCGGTTTTATCACGAGGATGTCGCCCTATGGAACTGCTCAGTGCCTTCTGGAGGAGGAGTGGCCTTCAACCTCTCTCTGACTGCAGAATATTCTGGAAACTACTCCTGTGAGGCTGACAATGGCTTGGGAGCCCAGCGCAGTGAGATGGTAACACTCAGAGTTACAGGTAGGTTGGTGTTACTGGGCTAGAGGTCCCAGTTATGGTCAGTAAAATACTTCTCTAGCAGATTGCATAAATTCTACCACGGTCAAGGAGTTTTTTGAACAGGCATGCCAGGGCTTGAGACTTCTGGAGATTGGTACTGATTTTATGAGGGAAAGGGAAAGGAAATACATCTTAATCTTTGATTCTGACAACCAGAATTGTTTTGAAAATTACAAACTATACCAGAGATAATTCAAATGGAGAAGTCAGAACCTAGAAAATACCACCTGCATGGGGTGGTGCCTGTGGCTCAAAGGAGTAGGGCACTAGCCCCATTCCAAGATTGGTGAAGTATGGACTCCTGAGCCGATGCCATCTGGTGCAGCACCACTGCAGTTAGGTGGCGGGAAAGGCACTCAGATGGGAAAGATCCCGGACAGGAAGAGGCCATTTGCAAAAGGTGGTGGGTTCAAACCCAGCCCTGGCCAAAAACTGCAAAAAGAAAGAAAGAAAGAAAATACCACATGCGTCATTATTATGGTCTAGCCAAATCTTTGCCACTGAAACTCAAGTGTGGATCTCCCCACTAGGAACTCCCAGGAGCAGAACAGGCCTTGTCACTGGAGGAGCCGTCTCAGGGCTGCTTAGCGTCCTTGGCCTTGCTGCCACTACTGCTCTGCTGTGTCACTTCAGGACCCAAAGGAAATCACGTGGGTGTCTATGTCCTCCTAGCCTTTGATGTTGTGACTTTCGCCGTTGCTGTAATAATTTGTAATTCTGTGGTGTATCTGGTAAAGGCCAGTCACTCAATTCCAAGTAATAAGTCATCAGTTGGACTGCTGCTGTCACTCTGTAGGGAATAGTGACTAAAACATGAAACAAATTTCACAATGAAGTTCTTACCTCGTGTATTTGAGATTTATAGTTGAAAGCAGAGTTTCGCTTCCAATTAAAAATTAAAAAATTAGCTATTTACTGTTTCACTTTCATTCCAACGTCACTGAAAACAAAAAGAACAAAAAAATAGAGAAAGTCCTCCACTTGTAACAAAAAATAAACCCTTACCATAGGTACTACCATAAATGCTGAGATATATTTGAATACCAGTTAAATGTAGTGACATTTGGATACCACTAATAGAAAATGACAAAATGATATTAAACATTTCATTTCTGGTTTTTTGTTGCTAATATGTAGAAATACAACTGATTTTTTTGTATGTTAATTTTATAACTTGAACACTGGCTAAACTCACTAATTCTAGGATCTGTTTTGTAGATTTTATCAGATTTCCTATGTAGATCATCATGTTGTCTGCTACTAAAGACATTTTCCCCTTTCTTTCCAATCTTAATTCCTTTTATTTCTTTTTCTTGCTTGATTGCACTGGCTGGAGCCTCCTGTACAGTGCTGATAGAGATGATGAGAGAAGACGTCCTTGTTGAGTTCCTGATTGTAGGCGAAGTTTTCCATCTCTCACCATTAAGGATTATTTTAGGTGTGGGCTTTGTGTAGATCTGCTTTATCTTCTGGAGGAAGTCCTACTATTCCTAATTTGCTGAGAGTTTTTACAGAAATGCATATTTGTCAGTGGAGAGTGGAAAGATAGATAACAGAGACTTGGGAAATATAAATAAGAAGAGGAAGGAAAGAAGTAGGTTAAAGTGCACAAACGTGAAGTATGACAGAGGAATAAAGCCAGCGTTTGATAGTAAACAGGGTGACTATACTTAACAAAAATGTTTTATAGTTATGGAAAAAATACCTAAGCAAATTGTTGAGATTGTGCCATCATTGATAGAGAAGAGAGAAATTAATTAAAGACAAAATCCATAATCAAAAAGAAAGCAGAATGAGAAGATTTGGAAAAATTTTACCTGGGCCATGTTGTAAAGAATAAAAAAAAAAAAAATACTTAGAAGAGAACAGTAAGGGTGTGGCCAAACAAACATACCCTTGTCCATTAATTTGACAAGGAAATTATGATAGTATGGATTGTGAAAGCCTATTATTATTCATCAAGATAATGCCCCAGAAGGCATGTAGGTCACTGGGCTGCCACCTCTATCACAGACCCAGAGTGCCAAGGCCTGGAGGACAGAACTATGTGAAAAGAGACACTTTAGTTACAAAGGATAACTACCAAGGGGCCCTTGGTACTCTACGCCAGGTGCTGTCTCAAAGTTCTGCTCCCTGCATTTTGATGCTACACTCCTCAGCTTCCCCAGGTGTGGTGAATACTATAGTAGCAACCCCTCTGGCAGGTATGGATGATAAATCTTGGCAGTGTCCATATAAAGCCATCTCCCCTGGCAGGTAGAGCACATAAGTGTTGGGGGCATGGCTGCTTCCACCTAGATTTCAAAGGATGGAGCAATTAGGAGCTCGACACATGACATAGGCAGAGGTCTGCCATAAATTTTGGGGCCCCTTGGATAACTTCCTATGAGGATATGCTTAGTTCAGCCATGGGGTTGTGGCTGCACCAGAGACTCCCAATTTGGACAGTGCCCTGTGGAGCCATGGAAGCAGGCTCCTTTGAGACCACAGAACTGTGGAGCTATCAATGTGTGACACCAACTTAGGAGTTACGAGACTATAACCAAAGAGAGCTGCTTTGTGGGCTGTCTCCAGCAAAGACACAGGGCTGGGGCTACCTGGAACCGTGGGGGCCCAACCCCCACCCTAGTGTGTCCAGAAGGTGGAGCAATAGAGTCAAAGAAGACTATTCTGGAGTCTTAAGACTTAATGTATACCCTTTTTGTATTTGGTTGGGACCTGTTACCCATTTCTTCTATCTTATTTCTCTCCTTTGGAGTGAGAATGTCTATCTCTATCTTATGCATAGCCCAACATTGTATTTTAGAAGCATGTAACTTGTTTGATTTCATGGGCTCACAGCTGGAGATAAATTTGCCTCAAAATGAAAAAAAAAAAAATGTTTTATAGTTAAATGATGGACATCCTGAATATGCCAACTTGATCACTAGACATTATACACATACAAAAATTTTTCATGGACCCCATAAATTTGTTAAATTAAAAGTGGAGGAACAACATAACCAGAAAAAAAAAAAAAGAAAGAAATGTTTGTCAAATGCCTTTTCTACACTGATTAAGATATAATCATGTAGTGTTTTTTAGTCTATTTATAAGGTGGATTTTTTAAAACTTCAGATTAATATAAAGGTACATACAATTAGGTTGCATCGTTTGCATTTCTTAAGTAAAGTCCAAATTGCAGTTGAGCCCTTCACCCAGGAGGTGTGCCACATACCCCTGCATCATACTCGAGAAGTGAGAGCTTACCACACCCCCCTCTCCTCTCCTGTTCTTGAATTTCACAATCACAAAGATGTGGAAACAACTCAAGTGCTCATCAATCCATGAATAGATCAATAAACTGTGGTATATGTATACCATTAAGTATTATTCAGCCATAAAGAAAGACAGAGACTTTACATCTTTTGTAATTACCTGGAAAGATTTAGAGAATTTTCTCTTAAGTATCACAAGAATGGAAAAGCAAGCATCTAATGTACTTAATACTAATATGAAATCAGTAGATGAACAAACACACAAAAGAAAACCACATAAGGTGGATTTTGAATGTGCAAATGCAAAGCTGCATTCCTGAGGTCAATCTAAGTTGGCCATGATCATTGGATTGGATTTGCTAAAGTTTTGTTAAGAATGTTTACATCTGTGTTTACAAGGGCTGTAGCTTTCTTTTCTTGTCATGTCTTTGTGTTAAAGTAATAACCATTTAGTTACCACTTCTAATATTCTTCATTCCTTTTCTGTATGTCCATTTTTTCACCTGATATTACTTTTGTTCTGCTGAAGGACTTGATGTTTAGTGTAGTATAGATCTGCTGGTGAACTTGATTGACATGTTATTCAAGTCTTCTGTGTCTTTACTGAATTTTGTTTGAATTTTGAATTTTGTTTTGTTTACTTGATCTACCTATTATTGAGATGAGGGATTGAAATCTTTTACCATAATTGTGGATTTGTCCTTTTCTTCTTGCAATACTATCAAGATATGCTTTGAGAATTTGGTGCTCATTATTAGGTACATAAATGTTTAAAATTGTTATGTGTTTTTGATGAATTAAGTACTTTATCTTTATGAAATGACCTCCTTTAGCCCTGATAAATCACTGATCTGTCATAATCTTTTATATTAATAGATTCATATAATTTGTGTTAGCATGATATTTCTTTTCCCATCCTTTTACTTTTAGCCTATTTGTGCCCCTGTATTTAAAGTACATTTTTTTTTTTTTTTTTGAGAAAGAGTCTTATTTGGTCACCCTCAGTAGAGTGCCATGGTGTCACAACTCACTGCAACCTCTAACTCTTGGGCTCAAACAATCCTCTTGCCTAAGCCTCAAGTAGCTGGGACTATAGGTGCCCGCCACAACACCTGGCTATTTTTATAGACGAGGTCGTGCTCTGGCTCAGGCTGTTCTCCAACTCGTGAACTTAGGCAATCTGCCCACCTCAGCCTCCCAAGTGCTAGATTACAGATGTAAGCTGTCACGCCCAGCCTAAAGTACGTATTTTTAAAGCTAGCATACGGTTAATTCTTGCTTTTTAAAGTCAAATATGATAATCTATTTTTTAAATGAGGTTTTTACACCATTTACAATAATGTAGTTATTGATATGGTTAGGTATCTGTCCATTTTGCTATTTGTTTTTGATTTGTACCATCTGTTTTATGGTTTTGTTTTTCTACCTGCTTTTGGATCAGTTGAGTATTTTTCATTATTCTATTTCCTCTGGCTTATTATCTGTAAGTACTTGTTTTGTTATTTTAGTGGCTGCTTTAGGGTTTATAGTATACATCTTGAACTTACCACTGCCTATCTTCCTGATATTATGTCACTTCACCTGGAGTGTAAGAATCTTACCGTGGCACACTTCCATTTTCCCCTCCCAGATACGTTATTATTTTGGTAAGTAATAAATTATCTCTTAAAGAGATTTACATATAAGTAAAAATGTTAAACATTTACTCATGCAGTTACCACTTCCAATATTTATTATTCCTTTTTGTATATCATATCTCCATCTGGTATTATTTTCTTTCTACCCAAATGACTTCTTTTAACATTTCCTGTAGTACAGGACAAGTCTGCTGGTGATAAATTATTTCAGCTTTTTATGCCTGTAAAAATCTTTATTTTGCATTTACTTATAAAACATATTTTTGCTGACATAGAATTCTGGGTTGACAGGGTTTTTCCTTTCAGTACTTTTAGAATGTTTTTCCATTCTTCTTTTCATATGCATGGTTTCTGACAAGAAATCTACTGTCATCTTTATCTTTGTTCTTCTGTTACTGCTTCTCTCTCTCTCTGAATTGTTTTTCATGAATCAGGAATATTTGAATATATGGAATCTTTTATTGGGTGCTTTGGGTGGCAAAGTTTTAAGACTTTAGATTTTGAAACTGCGAATGCTTTACTTCCTGTCTGGCCTCCATGTGACACACGTGGCTTCTTCTTTTCGGCCAGGACAAATGTTTCTGTCCTCCCTTTCTCAGGGACCATACTGAAAATCAACAAATAAACAAAAAAATAAATAAAATATTTGGACCTCAATCTGATGAAAAATCTCAGGTATTTTCTCAGTCATCCTGGAAAGCATTGTCCTTTTACCTCTTACCTTTATTTCCAAGTCAATCAATGAGCCTCTATCTTTCTACTTGTTTGTAAGAAAAGCAACACCAACTGATACATGTATTTCAGAGATACTTAATATTGTCTTAAATGAGATTACATATAAAATTATGTACATGTATTTGTATTTTTAAAATATATAAAGATAATAAGAATACTAACACCAATAGTACCCATCATAAAATGTCATTCATTTAGAACCTATTGCATGCAGTTTTATAGTTTGTCTACTTCAATGATTTAATAAGTATAATTCAGTTGAATTCAACTGATATTGTCATAATTACATTAGAGATGAAGGAGTGGAGGTTTGAGGAGTTAAATAAACTCTCCATATTTACATAGGTAGTAAGAGTCAGAGTCGGACATTAACTGGAATCTACCTAACTCTTGATTGTATACCCTCTCTATTATTCATTGATGACTTATAGAAGGCTGATCACATTTCCCTCTGTCAAAATTATTTTTTCTTTTTCTCTCTCATCATCTACTTGGGATATAATTTGTTAATCTGTCATATACTAGAAGAAAACATTAGAATCTCAAAGTTAAAGTGAATAATGTTCAAAAAATAGATTGCTCAGTCAACACAGGACCAGGGAAGGAAAGAATACTATTATTTCATGTATGCATGTGAGTAGAAGCCCCTGTGGTTCTGTCCCCCAGATCTGAGGGGGTCTTTTAAGTAATAAGCTCACTAAGGAACTAGAACAGTTTACAAAGCAGAGGGTCTCTGCCCTTCTCTTCTCAAAATCTTTCCTGCTGTTCCCATCATAACAAATCTTCCCTTCTCATCATAGACCAGGCTTTTCAGGGAGGAGCTCAGACCTCTCAAAGTTTTCTAAAAATGGAGAAGTCTGCTCCTTGTCTGAGTGACTCCTATAAATTATCAAAAGGAGTGGTAAATCGATCAACTCTGTAGTCAGACTGGTTGGGTTGAAATTCCAGTAATGTAACTTGCCAACAACTTGATACCAGGCAAGCAAATGAAACTCTCCAAACCCCACTTTCTTCATTTACATGGTAGTTATAATAATAGTACCTGCCTTCTAAATGCTATGAGATAATTGAGGTGAACGCCTTAGGACCATCCCTGGCCCAGATCTCTGGGAAATGCCAGATTGTATTATAAACTGCCAGCTCTCCGGATCTCAGTTTTCCCTTTTATACACAAGGACATAGAATGACTCTCAGGTGCATCCTGGGACCGAGATAACTGCCTACAGGGAAGATATCGGCTGCTGACTGATGTGGATTGTACTCTGGGGAGAGAGATACAGGACCAGATTGTGACTGTGTATCTCTAGTTTCATTCAGAAGGGCCCGGCTTATAGGCATCCTTTGGGTTTTTTTCATGAGCATCAAGGCCGGTAGGATTATTTTGACAATTACTTGTGTGAGCCCAGTGTGACAGCTATGGGGCCAGAGACAGAAAAAAAGCCAAGGACAGGGATGGGAACTGTGGAGGAGACTTGTAGTGGAGCATGCCAGGATGATTTCAATATTTCAGTGATGGAAAATTGCCATATTTTTAAGGCTGATACAGCAGGCTTCAAAATTAGATTTACCTCTTTTTAGACCTTAAGAACACTTTAAAATTTGTTCAGATGTTTAACAAATATTTATTGAGTATTTACAACTGCTAGTCAAGACACTGGAAATACAAAAAAAAAAGTTAAGATAAAGTTTTCAGCCTCATCTAGCACATCTTTTGGTGAAGGAACAAACAAGAAGCAAACACAGAAACAATTACAATACAATACAGTAATGTTTATATTACCTAGTTCTATATGTAGGTCACTTAATCCAGCCTGTTGACATCAGAGAAAGCTCTAGAGGAGGAAAGATAGGTTGGAATTACCCAACTGAAAGAAAAGGAAAAACCATGTACCTCAAATATGTAGTTCAGTGTTGCTAGAGTGGATTTGCAGGGGTCACAGCTGGAGGAGGAGAGAGTTGAGCTTATTGTGGTGGTCCCCTCAAATCATCCTTGCATAGCAATTCTAAATGAATTCTAAGCCTCTATTGGCTTTCTGGCCCTCAGTCTCCTTCTCTCTGCCCCAGAGGGCTGTAGTCAGGACAAAAGGTAGATGTGAGAAAGCACTTGGCCCAGAGTTAAATATTAACTTGTCCTCCTTCTATTCCTCAGTCTCAGCTTCTCAGAGCTGCTGTTCAACGGACCCTTGCTGATTGAAAAATGGTTCAGAGAGAGTCTGATTCTGGCCAAATGTCTGTCAAGACCCACTTTCCTCACCTATAGCAAGTCATGGGGAATAGAGCTGGATGTCCCCTAGGATCTGCCACAGCTGAGGTCTAGAGTGAATGTGGTTCCTAGGGACAGTCTAACTAACACAGGGCATGTCACCTGCTCAGTTTGCTCACCACCAGTGTCCCTTTGCTTTGCAGGAGGATTTCCTGCCACTGGAACCTCCAGGTGAGTCCCTGCTGCTAGTGCTACCGACATTTCCATGACTGACTTATGCCCACAAGATGGGGACACGGAATCACCTGTGTCTTAAAGAGATTTGAAAAGACTTCCTGTTTACTTTTTCACATTCTTACAAAATCCAAAACTGTGATTAGAAGGCCACTTTCATTCATATTTGTGAATGATACTCAATGCCTACTTACACAAGAATGCATGTTATTATTTATCTGTGTTTATTTATCTGCTTCCTTAAATGTGTCCAGTATAGAATTGACCATGGCCGTCTTCAGGATGTCATCCTTCGTAGGGCTACAACTTATCACCCCCTCCTTCCTGGCTCCTCCACTCATCCACTCATTTGAGAAACAAGCATTGAATGTTCAATTCACAATATTAACTGCAGAAGGAAATAAAATTGGGGAAAGATACCCTCATGGTATCTTATGGGAAAGTTAGATTATTTTCATATGAGGTAGATAATTGAAAGGAAACTTTTTTTCCTTTGAGACAGAGTCTCACTATGTTGCTCTAGGTAGAGTGCCGTGGTGTCACAGTTCACAGCAACCTCCAACTCTTGGGCTTAAGTGATTCTTTTGCCTCAGCCTCCCAAGTAGCTGGGACTATCGGTGCCTGCCACAGGAACAGTCAAACTAATGTCCCTGAGCTACAGGTGCCGAGCCGAAAAGAAACTTTTTTTTTTTTTTGCAGTTTTTGGCCAGGGCTGGGTTTGAACCTGCCACCTCCGGCATATGGGCCGGTGCCCTACTCCTCTGAGCCACAGGTACCACCCTGAAAGGAAACTCTTTTTAAAAAGAAAAAGTTTACATTCTGTGAGAATGCAGAACCATAGGAAGAGAAACAGCAGAGCATATCACGCAGAGGACAAGGGCGTGATCCTCCTCTCTCTTCAAAGGACTTTATAGCTCTGACATCTACGAGAGACAAGACATCATGCCAAGCTGCCATAGACAAGGACTAGGGGAACAGAGGCCAGTGGGAACGGTATGGATGTGCCCCACAGTGGTTATGGCCCGGCTGTGGCTTGGCTGGCAGAGATGGAGGACATCAATGCTCTCTGTTGAAACTCAGCTGCTCTGGTGTTAGAATTTAAGAGTAGAAGAGGCCACAGTGACCTGGTAGTGTTATCTCCAGAAATGGTGGCAATAATAGGTATCAGCCCAGGCTAATTTTTTTTGAGACAGTCTTACTATGTCACCCTCGGTAGAGTGCCATGGCATGGCAGTTCACAGCAACCTCAAATTCTTGGGCTTAAGTGATTCTCTTGCCTCGGCCTCCCAAGTAGCTGGGGCAACAGGCACTCGCCACAACACCCAGCTATTTTTTTTATTATAGTTGTTATTGTTGTTTGGCAGGCCCGGGCTGGATTTGAACTCACCAGCTCCAGTGTATGTGGCTGGTGCCCTAGCTGCTGAACTACAGGTGCTGAGCCCCAGGCTAATGTTTTAAATGCATGTGAGACTTTCCCAGTGGACTCCTAGAAATACTTATTATTCTGTAAGCCTTTGTGTATCAAGGCCTTGTGTATCATAATTTTTATGTCTTTGAAAATAATTTTAAACTTTAGTCAATAGGGATTTTTATGGGCCTTGAGACTGTGTGGCCTTTGCCTCTGACCTCGCCTCCCTGCCTGCCCAGGCCTCCTCTTGCTGCACACTCCTGATATTTTCTCAAAGAAGCTGTGCTGAAGCAGCTGCAATATTTTACAAGAATCATGCTGGGCTTTGTGGCTACTGATTTCTTTGAGAATCTGTGTAAACCACAAATACTTCTTATCCATCATCTCTTCCCGTCTGTCACAGTTACAGTCCCCACAAGTGCTGGGTACCTTCCTTGTCCAGACCTTCCAGAAGAGACCCCCAAAAGCCTCCCCACCAGGAGCCACTAACTCTCCTGCAGCTGCAGCCAGTGAACCCCAGCGGTGAGGACAGAGGGCTTTCGCAGTGAGCCAGCGAGGGAGGAGGGGTTGAGCAACAGCCCACGGCCTGACCACTAATTTAGAAATGGCATTCCTGGCATTAGATTGGGGATAGAAGGTGGCTAAGAATTTGGAGGGTCTGGAGTATGAGCTCTTGACTACAGGCAACTACATCTTCTTTTCTTTTACAGTAATTCCTGAAGATAGTATAGTTTATTCCCAGATCTGGAGCTTCAAACTTGCAGCAGAAAACTCAGGTGAGATACTTTTTAGGTAAGTAGTGGGGAGATGGCAGTACGTTATCCCATCCAGCAAGAGGCCTGGATCATAGTCATCTCACACACGGGTCCATCGTGGAAGGCATTACCTGCACCTCCCGCTGCCAACCACATCCTCACCCATTCCCCGTCGTCTGTCCACGTCGCTGTCCTGCCACCGTTACCTCCCAGACTCTGAGGACAGACACTATTTCATTAACATACCCACTGGCATCTAGCTCCATGCTTGGAAAGCGTAGGCCCTCTGAAATATTTTTCAAGTGAAGGAATAAATAATCTAACATGGAGACAATTGTAATTCTTTTAACTGGTCTCTTTATTTCTAGTCTTGTTCTCCTCCAGCCTTTCAACTGTCTGTTCACAACATAACCCCTTTGAGACGGACAGTGGTTGCCTTGTCTCCACAGCTCGCCCCTGGCCTCCCTCTGCACTCTGGCAGCTCCCCCATTCTCTGCCTTTTGTCCTCTCTGGCTTCTCCCCATCTCCCCATGCCAAGTGAAGCGAGGCACCTCTGCTGCCTTCTCCAAGAGGATCTCCACGGAGGCCAGTGGCAGGTGCTCAGCTGGGACAAGCAGAAGAGCAAGACAGAAATCGTTGTGAAAGTTGCTCTGAGCCTTTGGTAGAAGGGGAAAGGTGTTGTGTGTGGAGGGTAATTTTCTGTGAGGGTTTGGAAGAATTCAGCAGAGGAAGCAGTCAAGAGCTGAGCCCAGAGGTGAAGAATGGCTCAGAGTGTATTGCGAGGTGGCCGTAAATTGGAATACATTCGTTGCCCACAGTCTAATAATTTTCTTTGCTGCTCCCATCCAACAGCAAATCCACCAACTATGCATCGGGAGGACAAGGTGGGTCGTGTTGCCTGGCTTTCTTTCCTCTCCGCCCTTCCTCTCCTGTATTCAGGTATTTACCATCGTGCTTTCTTCTCCAGGAACTTGAAATCTTTTATTCAAACTTGAAGGAGGTGCCCTACAATGACTCTACAGGACTGGCCTGCAGTAGAGGCCGGACCTCCGAAGCTGATACAGGAAACTATGAAAATGTTCTATGTGCACGTCCAGCCTTGGACCACTAGCCCTGTACCCAGCATGTCTGCAGAGACCCTGGGAGCAGCTGTGCCCTTGCCCTGTTCTCTGCAACCACCCTCCCTCTTGCTGTCCAGACTCTGCCGCCCAGCCTGAGCTACAGGCATGGGGGTGTGCACACAGGATCTGCCTGTCTCCCCCATGCCCAAGTCTCAGTGTTCTCTGGGATCAGCTTCTGGGCCAGCTCTGCTTTCCGTTCCCAGTGAAGATGTGGCAGGGCGGAAGGGCCCTCAGCACCCAGGGCTGTGAAATAGAGGAGAGAGAAACAATCTAACTGGGACCCCCATCGTGACCATTTGATCTAAGTTTGATCAGAAGATCTTAATGTGCTATCTCTGTAGAAACACCTTGCTCTAAATATTTTGTTTCCTTTTCTGGTTAGCTGATAATGGCGTTGCCAATGTTTTGGTGTATATTGCTATCAAATTAAAAACAACCAAAACAAGGTATAGAAAAAGATCTTAAGATGACTCTGCCTCAAGAGCATTTTTATACTTGTGGGAGACATTCTCAACCAAATCCACACTAGGTATAATGAAAAATCACCTCAATGTTTCCTTAAAGTCTCTGCAGCCTGATTGAATGTACGACCTTATGTGTGCAAAGAATGGCATCAGGTACAATCTTTGCTTTGTGACATCGTCTAATTGTTTTCTATGCACGACCTTGTTTTTATTCTTATGAACACTCATTACTCCCAGAAC
The DNA here is from genome assembly GCF_027406575.1 of Nycticebus coucang. Lineage (NCBI taxonomy): Eukaryota > Metazoa > Chordata > Mammalia > Primates > Lorisidae > Nycticebus > Nycticebus coucang. The sequence goes on from NC_069789.1 coordinate 103,328,073, forward strand.
AATGACCAACGTCATGTATGTGCCTCTCCCTTCCTTCCTCTGACTGACTCCACCTGATGGAAACATATCCTGAACCTCACGTTCACTGTTCTGCTGTTCTCCTCTTCATATGGTATTAATGCAGCCCTAGGTTTCCTTTAAATATATATGTTTTTATATTAGTTGTTTTAACTTTATTAGTTAAAGGCTATATGGGTGTAGGTCACTTTTTAAACCTTTTCACTTAATGTTGTATTTCTGAGATTCGTTCATGTTGTTCACCTTGCTATAGTTCATTTGCTTTCATTGTCGTTTAATATTTCTTTGTGTAAATATCTGGCTTGGTGTTTTCCTGGTTATCACTATTCAAAAAAATCACTCATCAGCATCTTAAATCTAGAATATGACAACAGTGGAAAAGATGCCAACAATTTTCAGTGATTTAGCCTCTTTTCTGAAATCGTAATATTCCCAAATGTCTCCGAACGTCACAATCCCCAGGAACAAATGAGATTATACCATGTGTTAACATTAATCTCTGAATCTTGCCAGCTTGAGGCCCTGGGCTCGTTCACCTAGGAACACCAGTCCCTTGCAAAGCAGCATATCTTCCTCTAATAAATATTTCAAGGAGTCCACAGGGAAAGTCTCACATCCATTTAAAACCTTAGCCTGGGCTGCTACGTACTATCACCACCATTTGGGAGATAACACTACAGGGTCACTGTGGCCTCTTCTCTTAAATTCTAACACCATGGGAGCTGAGTTTCACCAGAGAGCATTGATGTCTTCCATCACTGCCAGGCAAGCCACAGCTGCCGGCTGTAACCACTGTGGGGTAGGTACATCCACACTGTTCCCACTGGCCTCTGTTCCCCTAGTCCTCGTCTGTGGCAGCGTGGTGTGACAGCCTGCCTCTCCTAGATGTCACAGCTATAAAGTCCTTTGAAGAGAGAAGAAGATCATGCCCTTGTCCTCTGTGCGACATGCTCTGCTGTTTCTCTTCCTATGGTAAACACACGCCACCAGAGTGGCTGGATGTAGACAAGTCTGGGGTCCCGGCCACCAACCTGTCCTTGGAAGCTCTCCTCCCGTCTAACCCTATTGCTAATTTGGAATCACCGTATCAGGCTTCTTTGTGTCTTACAATAAAATTTCTCTCAAGGACCTTCATTTCTTACCACTGTTCGTTCCTTTTCTCCAGTCTGAACCCAGGGACCGACAACGTTCAAGGCTTTCATTTTCTTTGTGATGATGCTTAGTCCTGTGTAAATCAGCAGGTGTGAGTGGAGGGAGGGAAAGGTCATAACCGTGCCTCAGATATAACCAAAGTGCACCTTCTGACCTTCAGGAAAGTGAGTTACTCTTACGTGATGCTCCATCTGACCGTTAGCTCTGATGTTCACCTACAAACCCTGCAACCCAGAAATTAAAAATAGTAATTTTTAAGGGGGAGTTGGAAAGTAAAAGACATTTTCTTGCCTTTTTAATGTCTCCTTACATTAGCACCTCCCCTCACTCACAGTTTGCCAAAGGGAAAGCCACATGAGAAGCTTAGATTTGGTCACTAATGTGTAGTAAGAAGTTGGTTTTAAGACAAAACATCTTACAAGGCTATATATGAAACTTAGTAAATGTGGAATGTAAATGTCTTAGCAAAATAACTAAGAAAATGCCAGGAAGGCTATGTTAACTAGTGTGATGAAAATGTGTCAAACGGTCTATGAACCAAGTGTATGGTGCCCCATGATCATATTAATGTACACAGCTATGATTTAATAAAATAAATAAATAAATAAAAAGAATTTTGCCACACACACACAAAAAAGACAAAATTAAAATAACCTAGAAACTAGAAGAGATGAGAAGAGGCTTCCTAGCCTTTTCAATGGTGATTAAGAATTCTGCCATTGCCAGGTGAATCTGGGAAGTGTAATTTAAAAGTCCAGAATATGGGAGAGTTCCCAGGATGCCCAAATCCCCTTCTCTGGGAGCAGCTGCTTCACCCCAGAGTCCCCATGTGCACAGAGCTCTTCTGTGTTCCCTTTATGTGACATGCTCCCCAATGTGTGCAGCAGTTCCTGAGCACCTACCAGATGGCAGGTAATCGTATTAACGACTCACATTGGTGAAGGTTCACTAGTTGCCAGACCTCGTGCTAAGTGCTTTACACGAATTGTCTCATCTAATACTCAAAACAACCACATAAGGTAGATAGTACTGCTGTCCCAGTTTATAGAAAAAAGGACTCTATTAGGGACAGACCACCCGGCTAGTGATTTCATACCCAGTAAGAAGAGGAAACAGGTTATCTGAATACTCAGCATAAGATCTCCACCAGCTTTTTCATTCACTGCCATGATTTTTCCTTTCTTGAACAACCTCCTTTATTTATGCCCCCAAATATTCTTATTCTATGAGTCTATCTTTAATTCTTTTTGTCCTCCTGTACAAACAATGAAATACTATTCAATCAATTATGATGATAAGTATAGAATAATACAATAGAGACAAAGTAAGATATTCATGGCTGCACTATCAATTAATTTCTTACAGGTGGGTCCTGAAACAGTTTCTATAAAGTGATCCATTTACTTCATTTTTTTTTCTCTGAGACAGAGTCTTGCTCTGTCACCCAGGTTGCAGTACAGTGGTACAATCATAGCTCACTGCATCCTCAAACTCCTAGCATTAAGTGGTCTTCTGACCTCAGTCTCCTGAGATCAGCTAATTAAAAAAAAAACTGTAAAGATGGGGTCTTGCTGTGTTGCCCAGGCTGGTCTTAAATTCCTGGGCTCAAGCAATTTTCCTTCCTTTGCTTCCCAAAGCGCCGGAATTATAGGCATGAATCCACCATGCCTGGCCAAAATCGGTCCATTTTAATAAAAAGAAATGAGAAGGAAATGAATAAACACATAGACATGGTTATAAATGTAGATATTGATACTGTCTAAGTCCATTCGCATTGCTGTAAAGGAAAATCTGAGGCTGGGTAATTCATGAAGAAAACAGGTTTATTTGGCTCACAGTTTAGCAGATTGTACAAAGAGCCTGGCGCAGCATGTGCTTCTGGTGAGGCCTGCTTCTACTGTGGCAGAAGTTGAAGGAGACTCCAGTGTGTCACCTGCTAAGAGGAGGAGCAAAAGAGAGAGGGCAGGGAAGGGCCAGGCTCTTCTGAACAATTAGTTCTCCTGTGTTCTCATAGAGTGAGAACTCACTCATTACTTCGAGGATGGCACTGAGCCATTCAGGAGGAATACACCCACCTCCCATCAGACCCTCCCAACTCTGGGAATCAAATTTCAATCTGAGATTTAAAAGGGACCTATATCCAAACTACATCAGATATTCATGAAACTGTGGGCAGTGGTGGCAGTGGTTATTTAGAGTTAATAACCAGCAGCAGCATTGTGCCAGAGAGCTGGCACAATGGGATCCCCCAACTTCTGGTCCCCAATCTACACTCTCGACCCCAGAGCGCCCGGTCTGCAGAGGGGTCCACTCCATGGCAGCCACCTCCCCATGACCCCTGCCAGGTCAGAGAGGAAGCTTGAGGGGGTCGCTCTCACCAGCACTGTGACTATGCCCACCAGCCACTTCCCAGAGATCCCAGCCAAACAAGTGCCCACCGGCCCTCAGCATCTGCCACCACCACCTTGCCATCTCAATAGCACTGCCTCTGCCACCTGAGTAACCCTGAAGCAGCTGCCACAGTCGGACCCACGTGGAGGGACAGTTTCAGCCATCCGGACTCCCTGGCAGGGTGCGTCACCAATCCTGTCCCACCAGTGGCCAAGCCACTGCAGACTGTGATGCTGCAACCCACCCAGGCACAGGCCAAGATCCCTGACCTGTCCAGGTGCTTGCCAAGTTTCCACTCCCAGCACAGGCCTTCGCCAAGGTTCCAGAAACATGCAGGCATCCTTCAAGTTCACACCACCCTACCCACCGCCGGTCCCAGTCCCGAGACATGCCCATGCACCTTCCAAGATCCAGCAACTTGCCCAGATACCAGTCAAGGTCCCACGATGAGCCCCGCTAAGATCCTGCAACATGGCCCACCCACGGCTGCAGTCCCCTGATGCATCCAGGTCCCCACCAAGGTCCCAAAGTCTGGCCAAATCCGAACCGTCCCCCAGCTCTGGCTTCACTGTGGCAACCATAGAGGATCAGAGCTTTGTGAGAGAACAGGTGTGTTTCAGGCTGTCAGGGCATCCGCCTGTTCCCGAGGTCAGTCCTCCCGAGTAGGACACAGAAGCACTGTCCAGGGATTCCTCCTCTTTCTCACTAGCAGTGAAAAGAAGAAAGGGCATCCAAACTGCAAAAGATGAGGTCAGACTATCTCCTGGTTCCTGAGATATTATCTTGTATCCAGAAAACCCTAAAGATTCCACTGAAAGACTCCTGGAATTGACAATTAAATTCAGCAAAGTCTCAGGTTACAAAATCAATGTACACAAATCAAAACGTAAGCACAAGGGAACGCTTCTGTTTTATTTCTTTTTCTATGGTAGATGCTCAGTATTCATCACGAATTGAGGAGTCTGTGAGTGAAGGGAGGGATGTCTTCCTTTGATCCTCCTGGTTGAGGCTTTACATCGCCACATCCTTTGCCAGATCAGGTCATAAGGGCTGGTGACACCTGGCTAGTTCTTCCTCCTCCTCCTCCTCCTTCTTTTTCTTCTTTTTTAGTAGAGACGGGTCTCAATCTTGCTCAGGCTGGTCTAGAACTCCTGAGTTCAATCAATCCACCCACCTTGGCCCCTGGGTTGCAGAAGGATGTGACAGTGCACGCTAACGTTGAGATGGACTTGTCTGTGACATTTGAAAGGCTCGTCCAGGGAAGCACCAGCCTCAGCCCCTGTGCTCTGACGCTGCCCGCGAGAGAACTCTGCCAGTTAGAACAGCAGCACGGGGGGCAGCCTGGGTCGCCGCTTGCAGGACCGCGGTGGGACCCAAACCCGACCGGCCACTGGGGCCACCTGCAGACAGGCCTCGCCGGCGGGAGTCTTGTCCGCTGCTGTTTGACAGCTCACTGGCACATGGAGGCGGAGCCTGATGACAGCAGGGTCGGCCCCCCACGACCCGACCCACAGACCTTGTTCTTGCGCGCGCACGTGGACGCCCTGGACGGCTGGCATCCCAGTCTCTAGGAGATGGAGGCTAACTTAAATCCTGAGAGCTTTCTTAAATCCTGGGTCTCGGAACTGGAAGCGCTGAGCCTGCAGGTGGCACTGTCAACCAAACTAGGGTTTCCTGTTGACGAGGGAACACCGGGAATGGGTTCTCGCTGAAGTTAAATTTAACGTGCCTTCTTCTTTTGTGCACCTCCCCATCTTCCTTCTTTCAATCTCACAGCTTAGGAAGGGTGCGTGAGGTGACATCCAGTAGGCACAGAGGCCGCAGCAGCAGACAGAGCTACACAGCGGTGGCCAGCTGGGGAGAGGTGCCCCGGCGGGAGCCAGGCCTAGGCAGTGTGCAAGTGTGGGACTCGCAGAGCTCACTGTGCTTTTTATTCCTTTCTTTGGGGGAAGGAGGTTGGGGTAGGAGAGAGTTCTCTTGTCTGGTTTGTACATGCAGGAGATGGATCTGGATCTCAGAAGGGATTAGCAATTTTCCGCGAGGGAGTTGGGTGGAGCCATGAAGTGATGAAGCAGAGGAGGGCAGGATGATGTGAGACGGGCGCCTGGCCCGGGGCTTGCCGGATGTTTCCTTCTTTGGACTCCAGGCACCGAGAGCTGACCAGTTTCACCCTGGGCAGGTGCAGGGATCTGTGCCTGAGATCACCTCACTTTGTGGACTGTACCTGAGGCAAATTTACCCACAAAGGTCCCCATAGGACAACACTGTAAAGGAGGGAGGCTAAAGGAACAGGGCAGAGAGATGGGGGCAGACACCAACCTTCACCAGTGCTATTTTGTTTCATTCTCACAATTACTCTGCAATGAGGTGTCCTACTGTCCATTTTATAGAGGAGGAAATGAGGCCCAGAGAAGCTGCTGTTTGTCCAAGGTTACAGAGCTGGTGAATGATAGCACCAGCCTATAGCAGAGCGGGAGTCATTCTAAAACAGAGTTCTCAATGTACACAGCTATGATTTAATAAAAAAACAAAAACAAAAACAGAGTTCTCCCACTACGTCCAGCCTGCACTTCTGGAAGGGTCTTCTGTGGTTGTGCTCAGCTGCGCCCCCTAGTGAAATTATTCGGGAGGCACCTTCCTGCGCTTGTTCTCCACGTCATCCTTGGGGTGTTAGGCCCAGGCCCCCATCCTGGTGTGCTGCCTATGGCAGCTTCTCCTTGATCATAGCAAGAAAGACAAGCTAAAATGACTTCGGAGGCTAGTGGCACAGGAGGCCTGTCAGGTGGCAGTGACAAGCCAGGTGCTGCTCAGTGCACGAGGCCTCTGGAGACAGTCTGCTGTTGTTCCTGCCTAGAACACTGTCCCCACCACCCTGCACGTCTCCTCAGACTTCAAGCTCTATGATTCCAGACAAAGCAGGCCAAGTTTGTGTGTCCCTATGTTCCCACAGAAAAATTTTGAGGGTCCGTGACAGGACTACAGGGTGACAGCAAAAGACAGCCACACTCTGAATCCCAGGAAAACTTTGGCATCACTGTGAATGGCAGCCAACTGCCAGGTGTGAGCTCTGAGCTATGCATCCTTCCTCCTTACCCAGGAGGACAGCAGGTGGAGCAGAAGGTAGGACCCAGGATCACATGCTCTCTGCTGCAGCTGGGCTCCATGTCCTGGGGGAGGTGCTATGTCCCAGGAGAGGGGCCATGTGGGGGGGGGGTGCCATGTCCTAGGGGCCTGTGGAAGTCCCCTCACACCTGCGGGCTGTGTGGGTTGGAGACCCTCCTCACACCCTGTTTTCACACACCGTGACCAGCCCAGAGAGATCCTTCCACAATGGGATGAGCAAGCAATCTTTCCTTGCACACACCAGTGGCCCCGCAGTAAAGGCACTGCCACTGTGTCTGTGCAGACACGGCTCAGTCCACCCTGCCATGGCCTCCGCATAGCAGGCAGAGGCCTCAGCTCGTCCCCTGACAGGTCCAACCCAAACCACATGAACAAACTACCAGTACTTTACTAAGGATTTTGTAGGTGTTGGGTTTGCCCTACCAACCTTTGTGGTGAAAACTCATTTAAAAACCTTCTAAATCTTAAAAAACAACAACAACAAACCAACAACAACCAAAAAACCCCAGTTTTTCCCACATTTTTGGTGAATAAACCTTACTTTGCTTTTTTTTAATTTCGGCTGTTTGTCTTCTGGTTATGTATTAATGGTTATAGGAGTTCTTTTTGGTGATGATCAGTCAGGTGCAGCCAGAGAAAGGGACACAGAAGAGGCACAAGAAAAAGTGAGTTTGTGATCCTCATGGGTCCGAGAGAGACAGTCCCTGCATGCAGAGGGGGTCATGTGGGAAGGAGCCCCAAGAGCAGCTCAGGGAGCAAGTGGGAAGCAGAGAGAGGAGGGTCAGTGGGGAGGGGCCTTCATTGAAACTCAGAGTGGATTACACAAGAAAGGCTCAGGGGGGTTCACCCGTGTGTTGAAATGTTACTAGGTCATGGTCAAGGGTTTAGGAAGGGAAACTGGTGGCAAGGGTCCAATCTCACCACACTGGTGCAGTTGGCCTGAGTGAGGAGCTCTCAGTCAGTTTGTGGGGAAGTTGAGGAAATTTGCAATACAACTTTGTCAGATACACACTCACCAAGTGTTTTCTCCTAGTTTGTGACTTGCTTTTATATTTCCTTAACTGTGTTTTTCAAAGTTTTTTAATGTGGTGGAATTTATTATTTTGTTCTTATAATTCATGCTTTGTGTGTCCCGTTAAAAGCTATTTGTCTAACCAAATATCATAAAGATTTTCTTCTATATTTTTCTTGAAGAAATTCAATATATTTTATTGCTTGTCTTTAGATATGTGATGCATTTCAAGTTAATTTTTATACATGGCATGAGGTCAGGGTTGATGTCAGTTTTTCCCCATATAGATATCCAATTGTCGTGGAAACTGGTAGAAGTCTTTTCAAGACTACCTTTTTCCCTTTGAATTACCTTGCCACCTTTGTCACCAACCAATTGACTATGCGTGTGTAAGTATAGATCTACTCCTAGATTATTCCATTCCATTTATCTTATCTCAAATCTTACCATAAGATCCATGCCTGTGCCAAAAGCCACACTTTCTTGATTACCATTAATTTATAGTAAGAAATCAATTATTGTAAGACCACCAACTTTATTCTCTTTTTCTTCAAAATTATTTTGGCTAATCTAGGCCTTTTGCCTTTCCATATACATTTTTACATTGTTTTTTTAATGTATTAAAAAAAGAAAATTTTGATAAGGATTGCGTTGAATCTCTGAATGAATTTGGGGAGAATTACTATCTCTGGTAATTAACAACACTGAGGTTTCCAATCCATAAACTTTATATAATCTTTCATCTTATTAGGTCTTTTTTAAGAATTTCTTTTTGCATATCCTTTATTAAATGTATTTCTAATTATTTTATATTGTGGAGATTTTACTTCATTTTCTAATTGTTTATTACTAGGTTTATTTTATAATTTTCCTCAATTTTCTGAAAAAATTTATACACGATTGGTAGTTTTTCCTTAAATATTTGATAGAACACATCAGTAAAGCTATTTGAACATTTTTTGTGGGGAAGTTTTTTTATAAAAATAATTTACGCTCTTAATAGAAATAGTACTATTAGCGTTGTATGTGTGAGAGAGAGGAGGGGGAGAAAGATGGAGAGAATTTTGGTAGACCATGTGTTTCAAGGAACTTCTCCATTTCATCTAATCATCAAATTAGTTAGCATAAAATTTTATATAATTTTTTAAATTTTTTTACTTCAATGCCTGAAGTATCGATAGTGCTAACTTCTCATTCTTTCCTAATATTGGTGAAGTATGAGTTCTTTCATTGTTCTTGATCTTTCAGCTAAGAGTTTTTCAATTTTGTCGATCTTTTCAAAGAACCATATTTTGTCTTGTTAATTGACTTTGTTTTCTATATTGTTGCTTTCTGCTCTTATCGTTATTTCATTTCCTCTTCTGTATGACAGTCAAAATTCTAAAGATTCCTAAATCTTGAGAGTCCTAAAGGTTCTCCCCTCTAGCTAGTCACATCTTCTCTTATTCCTTCTTTTTGAGTATGATCAAGACTTGTGACTGGGATGGGATGCCACCCTCATGATTAGGTTATTTACCTTTGAGTTCATCAAACGGGAACCTGTCCTAGACCACCTCATCAAGTAAGCCCTTAAAAAGGGAGAAGCTGGAGAGATTTTCCTTCTGGCCACAAAGAAGAAACAAACTGCCATATTGTGAACTGCCAGCGAAAAGCAGCATCCTCCAAGAGACTGAGGGGGGTCCCGGCCAACAACTATCAAGTACAAGAGGACCCTCATGCAGCTGAAAGGAAACGTAGGGAATTGGGTCTCTCCCTAGTGAAGCCTCCATAGGAGGAAGCAACCAGCTGATACCTTGATTTCAGCCTTGTGATACCTTGAGCAAAGGATCCAGTGGAAATGTGTTAGACTCTGGACCCACAGATACTGCAAGGTAATAAATGTATGCTGTTTCACACTGCTAAATTTGTGGTGATTTGTTACATGATAATTGAAAAGTCATGCATAGGTGGTGCCTGTGGCTCAAAGGAGTAGGGCGCCAGCCCCATATGCCAGAGGTGGTGGGTTCAAACCCAACCCCATCCAAAAAAACTGCAAAAAAAAAAAAAAGAAAGAAAGAAAAGAAAGAATAAAGAAAAGTCATACATTTTCTCTTCTGGGGTCCTCTTTTTCCTGCTGCTTTTTTTAGAGTTTTATTTCATTTTTTAATTGGCAAAAACAATTGTACATCCTTATAGGGTACAATGTAATGTTTTGATACATGTATGCATTGTGTGATAATCAAATCAGAGTAGTCAGCATATCCCTCACCTCAAACGTTTATATTTATTTGTGGTGAGAACATTCAGCATCCTGAATGTTATTTTGAAATATACAACACGTAATTATTAACTACAGTCACCACCCCTGTTAGAACATTAGTATATAGAACCTCTTCCTCCCACCTGTCACCTTGTACCTTTTGACCAGCATCTTCCCTATCCCCTCCCACCCCTGCCCAGGTTCTGGTAATCACCAGTCTACTCTCTACTTGTGTGAGTTCAACATTTTTAGGTTCCACATGTAAGTGAGATCATGTGGTATTTGTCCTTCTGTGCCTGGTTTATTTCGCATAACAATGTCCTCTAGGTTCATTCATGTTGTCACAAACAATAGGATTACCTTGTTTTATAGCTGAGTAGTTTTCCTTGTGTATATATATTCTTTTTTCTTTTTTATGGACACATAATAATTGTACATATTTACAGGGGACAGTATGATATTTCCATACATGTACATAATGTGTAATGATCAAATCAGAGATTATCATTTCTTTGTGCTGGCCACATTCAAAATCCTTTCTTTTAACTATTTGAAAATGTACAAAAAATTATTGTTGACTATTGTCGTCCGCTATAGAACGTTAGAACTTATTCTTCCAAGTTTGTTTGACCACAAACAAGTTTGTTTTCACTGTAAGTTTGTCTTCACTGACCAATCTCTCCCTATCTTCCCACCCCACCCCCAGCCTCTAATAACCACTACAGTTGAGACAGATACATTTTAAGAAGTGCCTCATTGGGCAATTTCATCGTTTGTGTTAATGTCATAGAAAGCATTTACACAAACCTAAATGGTGTAGCCTATCACACCTTAGACTACGGAACATAGCCTATTGCTCCTAGCCTAAACACCTGTAGGGCATGTTACTGTACTGAATATTGTAAGCAATTGTACACAATGGCATTTGCATATCTAAACATACCTAAACATAGAAAAGGTACAATAAAAATGAGGTCTTAGAAACTCATGGGATCACCATGGTACGTACAGTCCATTATTGATTAAACGTCACATTCTAGTTTCGACTTCAATGAGATCAACTTTTTAAACTTTCGCATTTGAATGAGAACATGCAATCTTTATCTTTTTGTTCCTGGCTTATTTCATTTAACATAATGTTCCCCAGGATTATCCTGCAAATGACAGGATTTTATTCTTTTTTACAACTGGATAATATTCAGTTGTGTACTATACTACATTTTCTTTGAACATTCATCTGTTGATGGAAACTTAGATTGAGTCCATACCTTGCCTATTGTAAATAGTGCTGAAATGGAAATGGGACTGCAGATATTTCAACATATGGATTTCCTTTCTTTTGGACATCTAGCTAGTAGTGGAATTGCTGGATCATATGGTAGTTGTATTTGTAGTTTTCTGAGGAAACTCCATGCTGTTTTCCACAGTAGCTATACTAGTTTACATTCCTACAAGAGGGATGAGAGTCCCCTCCCCACCCCATCTTGCCAGTACCTGTTATTGAGAAATGTCTATTCAGATAACTTCCGTATTTTTTAATCGGATTGTTTTGGGGGGGGGGGTGCTGTTTAGTTGTTTGAGTTTCTCTCACTCTGCACATTGTCTTTTCATTCTGTTGATTATTTTCTTTGTTGTACAGAAGATTCTTAGCTTGATGGAATCACATTTGCCTTTCTTCTCCTTTTTTTTCTTTTGCCTAACTTTTGGGGTCTCGTCCATAAAAACCTTTGCCCAGACAAGTGTCTTGAAGCATTTCCTTTGTGTTTTCTTCTAGTAGTTTCATAGTTTCAGGTCTTGCATTTAAAGTCCTTAATCCATTTTAAGTCGATTTTTGGAGGTGGGGAGAGACAGATGTTTAGCCTCATTCTTTGTAGATGAGCATTCAAGGCTACCCATTCTCCCCCAGCACTGGTTTGCCTGTGTCTCACAAAGTATTGTCCTCATCACTACAGTTAGAGTTCAGTCTTCCATTTCGTTCTTTATTTTTTGTATTCCTCTGATTTTTAAAAATCCCCCCACCTTCTTCTAGATTATTTGCATATTTTTAGTGTTTTGTATGTTTCTAAATAATTTCTAATACTCATGATATTTTGTCTTTGGCTCATGAATTATTTTAAGATGTGTCATTAATTTACAGTATTGGGGATTTTTCTAACTATTGGTATTGATTTATAATTTAATTACATTGTAGTTGGAGAATATACTGTTACTTTAATCCTTTTAGATTTGTCAGCAATTAGTTTATGGCAGAGCATATGGCCGATCTTTGTGATACACAGTGCAGACTTGAAAATAATGTATATTCTACAATTTTATAGTACCATGTTCCATAAATATCCATTGAGTCAAGGAAATTGAGAGCATTGTCCACATTTAAAAGAGTCATATCCTTGGGTCACTCAGTCTAGAGAGCAGCTTCATTTTCCAAAGATGAATATGGAAAAAAGAGGCAAAATATTCATTTTTTTCTGTGGTACACACTTAAAGGAGAAAGTGTGTACCATCTCTTAATATGCAAGGCAAAAGTAGTGCCCTGCTGATGAATAAAGACACATACATAGTGTATATAAAGAATTATAATATACTACAAGTAGACCTTCCTGGCTGATCCTGCAATCCCTTTACTAGGTATCTGCCCCAAAGACAAAAATCATTTTACCATAAGGATATTTGCACTGTAATGTTTATAGCAGCTCAGCTGCAAAGATGTGGAAACAACACAAGTGCCCATCAACTCAGGAATAGATTAATAAACTGTGGTGTATGTATACCATGGGATACTATTCAACCATAAAGAAAGATAGAAACCTTGCATCTTTTGTGTTTACCTGGATGGATTTGGAGAAAATCCTCCTAAGCAAAATATCACAAAAATGGAAAAACAAGCATCCAACATACTTAATACTAATATAACTAGTAGATGAACAACTACACACCTACACAAGAGAAAAACACATTTAAGTTCAAGAAGGGAAGAGGGGAGAGGGGAGGACATTTGGTGTGCTCTCACCTACCAGGTACAATGTAGGGATATACGGCACACCTCCTGGGTGAGGGGCTCAACTACAACTGGGAGGCTACCTTACAAATGCAAACAATGTAACATAATTGTAAGTACCCTTATTTTATCTGAAATGAAAAAAAGAAAGAGAAAGAGAAAAAAGAAGAAAGAAGGAGGGAGTCACCTGTGGCTCAAAGGAGTAGGGCACTGGCCCCATATACTGGAGGTGGTGGGTTCAAACCCAGCCCTGGACAAAAACTGCAAAAAAAAAAAAAAGTAGAAGAAGAAAGAAAGAATTATAACTGAATGCAGTTCCCTTTGAGCATCAGTTTCATCTTCCTACTGTCCCTCTTGTAGGTGAAATCCTATTTGCAAAGTGTTCTTTTCCTGACAGTTGTAAATTCTTCTCTCTCCCTCCTTGAATGGGCCTATCCACACGAGCTACTGGATCTTTGCCCTCCTCTGTCAATGTCAATGTGTGACCAGTATGATTCTTCTCTAGCAGCTGCTGTTCTCCAGCCCTCAGCAGTCAGGCCTGCTTTACATATGGGTATGAGGCATCAAAGAAGAGCACAGGGAAGTAGTCACAAAAGGAGGAAGCAGTGGTTAGTGGCCTGAGAAAGTTCTCAGAGGTTACAACGGGCCGAAAAGAGTGGAAAATAAACAGTTCTGTGCCAATCTCTGCTTTCTCCTTTTTGGCAGCTCCAAGCAGAAGAAGAAGGAAAAAAAATCTATGATTTCTTTTGTACCTTCTTCCCAGGCCTGGCTGACTATCTGGCTGGTGCACGGGAGACTCCTCAGCGCCTGCTCACGCCCCTTCTAACAGGAGACCCTGTTAGACCCTGTCACCTCGGGCCAACTTTGTGGGCACATTCACTGCCACTCATTCTGTGTGACCAGGGCCTGCCCTAAACAGTAACACTGTGTGGGGACACAAGAGACTCTAACTTAGATGTGAATCCTCCTTGTGACTCTAACCCCTAATCTGGGAACACCTCCAAGATGTCTGGTTGATTTGTTACCCTATATGTAAAAATACCTATTCACTGTACACTTTGCCTTTCCTCCAAAACAACCTTTGATGTTGTTTCATAAGTCATAGCCCTGATGACTGTAGCATCCTCTCAGCCATTCACACATTCCTTCCAGGGCACCTACACTTTTCTCTAAGATATAACCACCTTCTGGGTCCTTGTGTGTAAAGCTCTACTTGCTTTGCAGCCACCCAAGACTACATGTTTCTAAGTCCCCCAATAAATTACCCCCTGCTGATAGGGGGATTTGTCTGCCTCATTCTTTAGTTTCTTGGTTTCTTCTGTGTTGGGGGTTGCTTTGCATATATGGTGGCTTCAAAAAACACCCTGCCTGCTGAGAAATGCCTGTGAGGGAGAGAGAAGAGAGCTTCGAGGGTAAGGGCAGGTGTTACAGAGGCTGTTGATGAGATAATATCTGTGCTATAACTCTCCTGATGAGCTGCCTTACCATGAAGCCTGAAAACAAATATTCACAAGAGGGATTTTACAGATAAATCTATGTTCTGTGTCCAGAAGAAAGTAATATTGTATTAGCATCATCTGTTTTCACTATTCAACCCTGCCGTGTAGCCTCAGCTTCAGGTCCACTAAGCCCCTCCAATGCTTCTCCACACAAACTCCTTTTGTCCCTTGGTACCTGATGGAGAGAAAGGCCCCTGTGCTAGAACAGGAAGAAGAGCCTTGTTCTTCAAGCCAGTTTAAATCTACTGAAAGCAGAAATTGCTCATTTTTTAAATAAAATACAAATTGTACCATTTTGGTAGCAGGGACATGGACCAACTTATGTAATCAACCGTAAAAGTGAGAATTTCTCATAAAGAAAAAGGAATGGTTTTCTAACACCAGGCAGGAAGGTCGGAATCAAGCTGGCGTGAGAAGGCAGGGTGCCGGGTGGTGGTTGGGAGCCTGGGAACTGCCCCTGCCCTGCTTTCAGACAGAATCCTTACCTACCGTGGGGCCTTGGACAAGCTCTCTCTCTCATGCCTTAGTTTCCTCATCTGTAAAACAAAAATGGTATCTGATTCTAAACATTGGGGGGTGGATTAAAGGAGTTAACACAAGCAAAGAGCTTGGAACTCTGTGTGAAGCATACTAACCACTCAAATGTGAACTATTTCCTCTGCTGCTGTTGTCTGTTTCATCCTGTCTGCCCACATACCTTGATTTCTATTGGGTTTCTTTCATAGAATTTGCTGCTCTCTGAATTATCTTGTTTACTTAATAGTTTATTTGCAGAACATGCCAGGTGTCTAAGTTTTTCACACCCTCAGGAGAGGGAGGGCGCTGAGCATTCTACTGTATGTTTTCCTTGCTGGTGCTAAGAGCTCTCACCTCTTTCTGACCCAGCTCTCTGAGCACCTCTGCTCTGAAAACGGCAACTGTCTCTAATCCCCAGGGATGTTTCTACCTCCAGAGCTAAAAGCCACGCAGAGGAACACAGGGAACCTCAACTATAAAACCGAATTAATCGAGATTAACTTGATTTTAAGCCAGACTGAGCAGACAGCCACACACAATGCCACACACAAATCCTCTTGAAGGATTTCCTTCACCATTTTCTTTTCTTTTCTTTTCTTTTCTTTCTTTCTTTTTTTGAGACAGAGTCTCAGTATGTCACCCTCTGTAGAGTGCAGTGGTGTCACAGCTAACAGCAACCTCAAACTCTTGGGCTCAAGCAATTGTCTTGCCTCAGCCTCCCAAGTAGCTTGGTACTACAGGTGCCTGCCACAACACTCGGTTATTTTTTTTTATTATTAAATCATATCTGTGTACATTAATGCACCATACACTGGTTTTATAGATCGTTTGACACATTTTCATCACACTGGTTAACATAGCCTTCCTGGCATTTTCTTAGTTATTGTGTTAAGACATTTATATTCTACATTTACTAAGTTTCACATGTACCCTTGTAAGATGCACCGTAGGTATAATCCCACCAATCATCCTCCCTCTGCCCATCCTCCCCTCTTCCTCCCTTCCCGCTGCCCCTTCCCAATATTCTTAGCTTTCATGTGAAAGCCATAAATTAGTTTCATAGTAGGGCTGAGTACATTGGATACTTTTTCTTCCATTCTTGAGATACTTTACTAAGAAGAATATGTTCCAGCTCCATCCATGAAAACATGAAAGAGATAAAGTCTCCATCTTTCTTTAAGGCTGCATAATATTCCATAGTGTACGTATACCACAATTTATTGATCCATTCGTGGATCAATGGGCACTTGGGCTTTTTCCATGACTTAGCAATTATGAATTGGGTTGCAATAAACATTCTGGTACAAATATCTTTGTTATAATGTGATTTTTGTTCTTCTGGGTATATACCTAGTAGAGGAATTATAGGTGTAGGATAATATTTAGAAATAAACATATCCTACATCAAGCACACAAAGTAAATTCAGTGTGAGTTAAAATGACTTGCTTTTCTTCCAGAGGCTTAAGGGACTTGGACCCCCCTGGGTTACACACAGAGTTAGCTTCCTTGGAGTTGTAAATTCCTTAAGCCATTTTCTCTGAAGCTGTACACCCTGTGAATCCTGAGATCAAAGGGCATACTGCCCTTCCTCAGAGATACAGGCCAGAGGGTTGATGTATGTTAACAACATATTGTCAGAGGTCTATAGGTACTCTGCCCTGAAGGAAATACACAGTCATTCCTTTATACTGAGTAAACTGAGTGAATGCTTGAAGGTATTCTTCTATTAACTCTGCTCCCCTGTGGCTACTTTCTTCTTTGTGATCCTTCTTTAGATACCTGCTCAGAAATTAGTCAATGTTTAGAAGAAGAGGTTTACTACAAAGGTGATTGTATTGATATGATAACAAAATATTTCCTTTCAAGTTAATTTCAGATAGGTAAAATAAGATAATGATGAAACTAATAGATAATAGATTAAGTGTGTACGTGACTAGAAAAATATAAAGTCAAAACCTGGAATAAAGATTTTTGCTACACGCCATCTCATTTTGTGTAGTCCGTTTCTTGATTTAATAATTACAGGAGCAAGTTTACACCCACGGAAAAGCTGCTGTTTGTTCGCGTCTCTGGAAATGCAATAATAGGATTGAATGGCAGATCTATTTTTAGATCTCTAAGTGTTCTCCATACATCTTTCCAAAAGAAATATATTAATTTGCATTCCCACCAGCAGTGTAGAAGTGTTCCATTTTCTCCACAACCACGCCAACATCTCTGGTCTTGGGACTTTGTGATATGGGCTAATCTTACTGGAGTTAGATGATATCTCAAAGCAGTTTTGATTTGCATTTCTCTGATGATTAAAGATGATGAGCATTTTTTCATATGTCTGTAGGCCGTGCGCCTGTCTTCTTCAGAGAAGTTTCTCTTCAAGTCCCTTGCCCAGCTTGCGATGGGATCACTTGTTCTTTTCTTGCTTATACATTTGAGTTCTCTGTGGACTCTGGTTATTAAACCTTTGTTGGAGACATAACCTGCAAATATCTTCTGCCATTCTGATGGCTGTTTGTTTGCTTTACTTACTGTGTTCTTGGCTGTGCAGAAGCTTTTTAGTTTGATCAGGTCTAAGTAATGTATTTTTGAAGCTGCTTCAATTGCCCAGGGGGGGTCCTCCTCATAAAATACTCGCCCAGACCGATTTCTTCAAGGGTTTTCCCTGCACTCTCTTCTAGTTTCATGTCTTAAGTTTAAATCTTTAATCCAGTGAGAGTCTATCTTAGTTAATGGTGAAAGGTTAATGGTGGGTCCAGTTTCAGTCTTCTACATGTTGCCAGCCAGTTCACCCAGCACCATTTGTTAAATAGGGAGTCTTTTCCCCACTGAATGTTTTTAATTGGCTTGTCAAAGATTAAATAATGGTAAGTATCTGAATTCATCTCTTGGTTCTCTATTCTGTTCCAGACATCTACTTCTCTGTTTTTGTGCCAGTACTATGCTGTTTTGATCACTATCAATTTATAGTATAGTCTGCGGTCTGGTAGCATGATTCCTCCTGCTTTGTTTTTATTTCTGAGTAATGTCTTGGCTATTCGAGTTTTTTTCTGATTCCATATAAAATGAAGTATTATTTTTTCAAGATCTTTAAAGTATGACAGTGGAGCTTTAATAGGGATTGCATTAAAATTGTATATTGCTTTGGGTAGTATGGACATTTTAAGAATGTTGATTATTCCCAGCCATGAGCATGGTATGTTTTTCCATTTGTTAACATTTTCAGCTATTTCTTTACTTACAGTTTCATAGTTCTCTTTATAGAGATCTTTCACGTCCTTTGTTAGATAAACTCCCAAACATTTCATCTTCTTTGGCACTACTGCTAATGGAATAGAGTTCTTAACTGTTTTTTTTAGCTTGACTATTGTTGGTATATAAAAGGCCATCGATTTATGAATGTTGATTTATGAATGTTTTGTAACCTGAGATGCTGCTGTATTCCTTGATCACTTCTAAGAGTTTTGTAGTAGAATCCCTGGTGTTTTCCAGATATACAATCATATCTTCTGCGAAAGCAAAAGTTTGATCTCTTCTGACCCTATATGGATACCCTTGATCGCCTTTTCTTTCCTAATTGCGGTGGCTAAAACTTCCATTACAATGTTAAAGAGCAGTGGAGACAATGTCTGGTTCCTGATCTGAGTGGAAATGCTTTCAATTTAACTCCATTCAATACAATATTGGCTGTGGGTTTGCTGTAGATGGCCTCTATCAGTTTAAGAAATGTCCCTTCTATACCAATTTTCTTAAGTGTTCTGATCATGAAGGGATGCTGGATATTATCAAAAGCTTTTTCTGCATCAATTGAGAGAATCATATGGTGTTTGGTTTTTAATTTGTTTATGTGCTGAATTATACTTATAGATTTACGTATATTGAACCAGACTTGAGACCCTGGGATAAAACCAACTTGGTCATGATGTATAATTTGTTTGTTGTGTTGCTGGATTCTGTTTGTTAGGATCTTGTTGAATATTTTTGCATCTATATTCATTAGTGATATTGGTCTATAATTTTCTTTTCTTGTTGGGTCTTTCCCTGGTTTGGGGATCAGGGTAATGTTTGCTTCATAGAATGTGTTGGGTAGTCTTCTTTTTTCTACATTTTGGAACAGGTTGAGTAATATAGGTACTAGTTCCTCTTTAAAGGTTTGGTAGAATTCTGACGTGAAGCCATCTGGTCCTGGGCTTTTCTTTTTAGGGAGATTCTGTATGGTTGATGGTATTTCAGAACTTGATATGGGCCTGTTCAACATTTCCACTCGATTATGGCAAAGTCTTGGAAGGTGATGTGCTTCCAAGTATTGGTCAATTTCCTTCAGATTTTTATATTTCTGAGAATAAAGTTTCTTGTAATACTCATTAAGGATATTTTGAATTTCTGAGGAGCGTGTTGTTATTTTATCTTTGTCGTTTCTGATTGATGAGATTAGAGATTCTACTCTTTTTTTCCTGGTTTGGTTAGCAAAATGTTTATCTATTTTATTGACCTTTTCAAAAAACCAACTTTTGGATTTATTGATCTGTTGTATAATTCTTTTGTTTTCAATTTCACTTATTCTGCTCTAATTTTGATTATTTCTTTTCTTCTGCTGGGTTTCGGGTTGAAATGTTCTTCCTTTTCCAGTTGCTTGAGATGTCCCATTAAGTTGTTAACTTCCTCTCTTTCCATTCTCCTGAGGAAGGCTTGCAATGCTATAAATTTCCCTCTTAGGACTGCCTTTGCGGTATCCCAAAGGTTCTGACAATTCGTGTCTTCATTGTCGTTGTTTTCCAAAAATTTAGCAATTTCCTTCTTAATGTCATCTCTGACCCAGCTATCATTCAGCATAAGGTTATTTAACTTCCATGTTTTTGTATGAGTATGCAGATTCCTGTTGTTACTGAGTTCAATTTTTATTCCATGGTGGCCCAAGAAGATGCAAGAAATAATTCATATTTCTTTAAATTTACTGAGGTTAGACTTGTGACCTAAGATGTGATCAATTTTGGAGTATGTTCTGTGGGCTGATGAGAAGTATGTGTATTCAGTTTTGTTGGGATGAAATGTTCTGTAGATGTCTGCTAAATCCAAATGTTGGATGGTTAGGTTTAAATCTAAAATTTCTTTGCTCAGCTTCTTATTGGAGGATCTATCCAATACTGCCAAGTAAGGGATGAAATCTCCGAGTATTATTGAGGTGGAGGAAATCAAGTTGCTCATGTCTGTTAGAGTTTCGCTTATAAATTGAGGCGCATTCTGGTTGGGTGCATAAATATTAATAATTGAAATCTTATCATATTATCACCCTTCATAGATATGTAATGACCATTCTTATCCTTCCTTACTTTTCTTGGTTTAAAGCCTATTGTGTCTGCAAATAGAATTGCAACACCTGCTTTTTTTCTAATTACCATTTGCCTAAAATATGGACGACCATCTTTTTACCCTGAGTCTATATTCATCTTTTAAGGTAAGATGTGATTCTTGTATGCAGCAAATATCTGGCCTGAGTTTTTGTATCCAGTCAGCCAACCTGTGCCTCTTTAGAGGACAGTTTAAGCTGTTCACATTAATGGAGAATAATGATAAATCTGGTAAAATTTTGGGTATCGAGTTTTTCAAAAGTCCAATGGACATTTTTAATCCTTGCGCCACTGTGGAAGCTGGAGTTTGATCAAAAGTTTCTGAGTGAGTTTACTTTTGTGGTAGAGGATTGTGCTGGTCATTATGGAGGATAGGTCTGAGAATATCCTGGAGAGCTGGTTTGGTTATGGCAAATTTCTTCAACATATGATGTCATTAAAGTATTTAATTTCTCCATCATAAATGAAACTCAGTTAAGCGGGATACAGGATCTGGGGTGGAAAGTTATTTTGTTTTAGGAGATTAAAAGTCAATGACCACCCTCTTCTGGCTTGAAAGGTTTCAGCAGAGAGATCTGCAGTCATTCTAATATTCTTCCCTTTGTAGGTTATGGATTTCTTACGTCTGGCTGCTTTCAGAATTTTCTCCTTCATGTTAACTTTAGTGAAGTTAATTATGATATGCCTGGGGGATGTCTTATTTGGATTGAGTCATGCTGGGATTCTGAAACTGTCTGCTACCTGAATTTCAGGGTATCTTGGTATGTCTGGAAAATTATCTTTCATAATTTCATGGAGAAGGGCCTCTGTGCCTACTGAGGGATTCCACTTTCAGGGATTCCAATGAGGCAGATATTAGCCTTCTTCGAATTATCCCAGAGCTCTCTGAGAAAATGATCCATTTTTGTTCTCCATTTCTCTTCCTCTTTGAGAGTTTGGGAGCATTCCAAAGCTTTGTCTTCAATGTCAGAAATCCTTTCTTCTGTTTGCTCCACTCTGTTACTGGGGGATTCTACTGTATTTTTCAGATCTCTGAGGGCTACAAATTCTTGCTTCAGTGCATCAAAATCTTTGGTGGTTTTGTCTTTAAATTCGTTAAATTCTTGAGACAACTTTTGAATTTCTCCTCAAATTTTAAATTCTGACCTTTGAATTGCTCCTCGAATTTCTAATTCCAAATTTTTGTTTGCAATCCACATTCTGAATTCGATTTCTGACATCTCGGCCAGCTGTTTATGAATGGGATTTTCACTTACATCTGACATATCTTTCCTTGGGGGGGTTTGATCTATTCTGGTTATTCAGGTTACCAAAGTTTTTCTGCTGATTCTGCCCCATGATTATTTTACACCATTTGACTTTTCCCCTGTAGCTTTGTTGGGGACCCATACAGTACTACGACCTGAGAAACTAGGGACCTGTTTGGTGTGGTGGGGCTAAGTGGTTCTGTCTTGTTTTCAGATGGTCTCTGTCTGACCCTAGTGAAACACATACTCTGGGCTGAAGTCTCAGCTGTGGAGAAATACCAGCAATTAAGTCACCCCGCCCTCCACAGGCAACAATTGGAAAAGGAAAATCAAACCTTCCTACAACCACACACCCAGGGCATCACTTGGATAGTCCTTGGGTGATTGGCTCAGTTCCAATTGTCCAAATCAATTGTCTCAGTCAGCACCTGTCTCAGGTGGGAGAGTTTAAAAGGTCTCTGGCAAATGGACTGCAGGGGTCTGATGACAACTCCTATATGACTTGCTCCGGTGCTCTGTGAAGTCAGGAGGACCCACCCAGCAAATAGATTAGTCTGGGAAGGTTGATGACTCCTTCACCACCTTGCACCTCTGTCACATTCAGTCACTGATAGCCCCACAGGGCTGTGACCCACTTGCCTCCAGTGAACAGATACTCCAGGGGTTTGCACCTGCCTGAATCACAAGGAAATCTATATCTGCTCAGCCAGGCCACTGTTCTCTGCCTCTATCCTGCAGGGGGAGGTGAGTCCTGACAACCTCGGGTGCTTGATGGAGGCTGGGGGGTGTTCACTCAGTTCCAGCCCTGCCCCTGATTAATGTTACTGACAGAACAGAACAACTTTGGGGGAATTTGTTTCTGTCCCTGCTAAATTCCCCTGCAGAAGAGAAGCTGTTTTGAGTTCCCAGAACCTGCATCTCAGGCCCTGTCTTTGGTCCTGCAGGTTTCTATTCACAGCCCGGTTAGCTGTCTGTTCTAGCCTCCGGCCTTCCTTTGTCTATAGGTTGATGATTCCCTGAGAGCCGGGTGCATCTTAGGCTCAGTAAAGCAGTCCTCTGGGTCAGCCCCGCCCTGGGAATTTCCCAGTTTTGCGCATGCATTTTCTAGTCCCCACGCTCCACCCAGGCCGGTACTGCCTCAGGCAAACCCTTTACTCATGGGGCCTGCGTTTCAGTCCCAGATCTGTTCCGTGGTGGTTGCCACCTGAGAAGATGCCCAGCCTCCTCTGATTACCCAGGGAGACAGGAGGTGTGGCTTCTGAATATCCAGGGGTGAGCCCTATTGTTGCCAAAAATGGCTGCTGCTCTGTGCCTTAGGGCACAGCCGCTCCAGCATGGTTCCCTCTCAGCCAACTGTCCCCTCCTCACTCCCGTGCCACAGAATCAGCACTGACCAGCTTCAGTCTAGGCCCTTTCCACACCCCTCGAGAAATCACCCAAGAATCTGGACTCCTGGGGGACAGGCCTCCAGACCTAGAGTGAGAGTAGAGGGGAGTTCTGGGAGCTCAGAATTGCAGGTAGAGAATATATACAGTTTTATACAGTTTTATGCCTGGCAGGAGAATGCTGTGACACCCTAGTAGGGGAGGTAGGTCCAATTTTTAGAGGGTCTGTCCCGTGGAGTGTAGTGGGAGGACCTTTGAACTCTGCTCATTTGTTTGTGGGGCACTCTGAGCCATTTTCATGGGGGAGGGGACTCCTGTCCACTTGGTGATGGATTTTGTACCTTTTGTTTGTATCCTTGGGGTCGCAGCTCACCTCAGCGGGGTTGATGTGCGTTCTTCAACCTTCTCTCTTGGTGTAGCTCTAATCCACTAGGTTACTTGCTAAATTTCTGTCCTTTAACTCTTCTTCTGGATGGGAGCCTCTGTGGAAAGCTGGCTTCAGTCATCCCTCTTGTCTCCGACCCTCACTCGGCTAATTTTTGTTGCAATTGTCATTGTTGTTTAGCCGGCTGAGGCCAGGATCAAACCCACCCCCCTTGGTGTATATAGCCAGCGGGTAACCACTGTGCCACAGGAGCCAAGCGTCCTTCATCATTTTCTTTCAGGAACAATCCTGACTGGGGTTGCAGTGAGGCAAAGGTCCACTTCCAGTAGTTGCCAGTATAGTGTACAAAATCATCCGTGAAACATGCCCTAGTTTTTCTTTAATCAGTCATAAAGAATTTTATAATACATGAGGTTAGAAATGTGAACTGAGGCAGAGGAGATATTGAAGCAAAAATCAGTGCCTTGGCAGTCTGAGGCACCTGCTCATACAACCTGCTGGTGCCTGCTTACACTGGTCTTTTAAAACATTTCTTTTTTCAGATGGATTGTTGCTGTGCATGCCCCACCTTGTAGCTAGTTAACACCTCCCAGGGTGTCACCAGGTGACTGGCAGCCACCCACTATTTAGCATTATTGGGTCCTTTCCTCTTTCTCAGTTTCCTGGGGAAGTCACACTTTTCTGGGTCTCCGTGTCCCCCCTGCCGTTCTTCCCAGGCTCCACAGCAATGGCACGTCTTCCTCTATCTCACCCTGACCTTCACTGCTGGTGCCCACTGTGTCTTTTCATTAGCCCATTTCATCTTATTTTTCATGTTCTAGTATGCCTGCTCCCCTGACTTCAGTGATCACTCATATCTCCAAGTCTGTGTCTGCTCCCCACACCCTCTGTTTAGCACAGGACCCTGCTCAGCTTGCTGCTGGCCATCTCGACTGGCCTCACATTTCATGTGCCCAGCACTGCACTCACCTTCATCCTCCAACCTACACAAGTGTCCTGTTCTCAGTCAGTGACCCTATCCAGAAACCCGGCTCCAACCTCGGTTCCTTCCTCTCATGACTTCCAAGGAAAGTTGATCCACTACCTACGACAGATGGGTCAAATCCATTGCTCATCACCTCACATGCAAAGATTTGTTTTATTGTCACAACCTTAAGAGGGAGGAAAGGGTGAAAGTTCAGCTCTTTCCTGCACTTACTGGTGAGGACACTAAAGCAGAGCTCCCCCACCCAGCACACTTGTTCTCAGTTTCCCCCCACGCACTTGGTGGCATCTGGAACAGGCTGCCCTGCCTCACCCCTCACCCTGCCCCAGACCAGTGGATGTGTACCTCTGTATCCTCCACTCCTCTCTCCACATACTCTATCCAACACACAAGCTTCCTCGTTTGTGTTATATGGAACTTGGAAGAAAGAAAATGCATCATTCTCTCTCAGGAAATGAAAGCGGAAGCTATTGCTGTGTGTTATCTGGCAATAAACCAGTTTTAAATTCATGGGAAAAGTTAGAATAGTTTCAGGTGACTTAACTTGATAATTATCCCCTCCTTCACAGCAAGTTCTCTCTCCTTCTTGTCCCCACTGCCACATT
Source organism: Nycticebus coucang (assembly GCF_027406575.1). NCBI lineage: Eukaryota > Metazoa > Chordata > Mammalia > Primates > Lorisidae > Nycticebus > Nycticebus coucang. The sequence continues at coordinate 103,352,971 of NC_069789.1, forward strand.
TACCTGCCCTTCATGCAAACACAACAGCCCACTATTTGCTCAAATTTTTAATGCAAACAAGACAAAACTGTGTCTCTTATGTCTCTTCTCTTCAATCTGCCCAGAGTAGCCTGTAGTTCCAACTGCAGCAGTCAGAGATCAGAAGAACCAGGGAATCCATCATCCTCACCCTCTGCAAGGAATGCACACACACACAAATACACACACCATAGACACACATGCACACAAGCCTCTAGCCATGCCACTGTGTTTGAATTATAACTCAGATCATTTTAACACGTGGAGACTACAAACTAAAGGAGGATTTTAGGTACCTGAGAATATCATCATCTTCTGGATGGGTTGGGAAACAGAGTTGTCTCTCTTAATTATGAAGGACATGGTTTGAACCCATCTTCATGCCCTACTGGGTTCCGGAAGCTCAGCCTTGCTGGTGGGCAGGGAGTCCACAGGAATCATTCTAGGGACACTGAGATGCATTCACTACAGCAGGCACAGATAGTATTAACTAGTCTCCAATTGGTGGAGGAAGTGCCCCCAACTTAAATAAGGAAATGATTCACATTTTCAATATACACTGAATAGTAAGAGGGGTGGAGGAGGGACTGGAGCTGAGCACACAAGTCCACCACCATTTTTACAAACCCTAACTGGGTTCCAGCCACCAGTGCCCTGCCCCACACTCTGGGCCCTTTTGCAGACCTGGATTGATTAATTTCCCTCTCTGCAGACCCCTTCAAGAACCACAATGGAGTCCTAAAGCCTGGAGCCCAAGCTTTGTAATCTGGTGTCCATGCCCTTCACCAGTATACGGAGGGATGATCCATTTCTTCCTATTGGTCTGTGTCCTGAAATCTGGCTAAACTCACTTACTAGTTCCAGAAGCCTTTCTAACAGAGGCTATCTCTTGTCTACAAATAATGATGAGATTTTCTCCACTTTCCAATCTGTATACTTTTTATATCTTTTTCTTGCGTTAATGTACTGGGTAGGCCATTCATTTTTTGAACTTACCATGTCACAAAGCCACAAGGATGAATCACATTCAAGAGCTGAAGGAATCGATTTCACCTCTTTATGTGAGGTGCTGCAAAGTCAAGTGAGGATATAGATGCAGGGAGAAGAATTTGTGACCAGATTTACCATCCATCACAAGTCTTAAAAAGTTGAATGTAGACTGGACAAATTAGTATACAGAATGTAGGTTCGCCTCTATTGTGATTGGTGCTAACAGGGAAGCATTATGAAGTTCAAGTTCAAGACAGTAATATTTTGCAATGTGAAAGAACTTAAATCCATCATGACGTCATTTGCCAAAAGTTCGAAATAGAATGTATCTCAAACTCAGTAATTAAAACTGAGCTAGATTAGTTCTTGAGGGTAGGAACACAGAGAGATTAACACTTTACTTGATGAGAAAAATTGTGATTAGCAACACGTGAATTTTAGGTGGCTTGCTCATGCCATGCTTGATTGAAAGGAGATAAATTGTTCATGTCATTCAATGAACAATCTTGGCCTCAGCTTCTTAACAAAGATTATATCAAATACTTGGCCTTTTCAATAAACAGTACAGCCCATTTAAACACTTTGACTCTTTCACAGATAAGCAGTTTGAGTAATTACCCAAAATTATGATCCTATTCACTGAAATCAGTTTCCAGAAATAAAAGAGATAGTTTGAACTGCATATCCCAAGTTACAGAATTGAAAAGTGAATTTGGGAAATAAACACCCAAAAATAGACCAGTGTGGTTAAATTGGTTTTCTAAATTAACATTGGTAGTGCGGCTGAAGAGTTACAAATAGCAAATAATTGTAGAGTAAAGCAGGACGACACTGGAAAACAACATGGCAACGTGAGAGTGCCAGGAGGCGACAAATAGCTTGGAAGAAGTTATCCTAAATATAAAAACGATTGTGCAAAGTCTCTAATCATGGGCAGAGTGCGAACATTTGCAAATAGCTGTTTGCCTTTAAAAAGCAAGAAAACTAAATATTGCCACCATTTAAAGCATGCAAAGCCGAATCCTGCGTTTCACATCAGTGTGAAATGCAAGTTTCAACGCCAATTTTTTGGTGCCGAAGAAAAGATGTTAAGTTTCTGGTTCTCAATGAAGAAATCATCAATAATGAAGGCAAAATTAATAATTAATTCTGTCTGCATTCCAATTTGTATTTTTCAAATTTGAGTTAAAATAGAACCTCCAATGCATGCCTGTATTATGTTACATACATATCCCATAGTTTAGTAAAAATAATAAAAAGTTATTGCATTTTGGCAGTTGACTGTTTTTGTTGTTGTTAAGTCATAGCTGTGTACATTAGTGCAATCAAGGGGTACAATGCGCTGGTTTCATACACAATCTGAAATATTGTCATCAAACTATTCAACATAGCCTTCATGGCATTTTCTTAGTTATTGCATGTAGACATTTGTATTCTGCATTTAGTAGGTTTCGCCTGTACCCATTCTAAGATGCACTGTAGGTGTGGCCCCACCCATTTCTCTCCCTCCACCCAAACCTCCCCCCTCCCTTCCCCTTCCTTGGCCCTTTCTCCATAGTCTTGTGCTATAGTTGGGTTATAGTCTTCATATGAAAGCTATAATTTAGCTTCATAGTAGGGCTGAGTACATTGGATACTTTTTCTTCCATTCCTGAGATACTTTACTAAGAAGAATATGTTCCAGCTCCATCCATGTAAACATGAAAGAGGTAAAGTCTCCATCTTTCTTTAAGGCTGCATAATATTCCATGGTGTACATAAACCACAATATATTAATACATTTGTGGATCGATGGGCACTTGAACTTTTTCCATGACTTAGCAATTATGAATTGGGCTGCAATAAGCATTCTGGTACAAATATCTTTGTTATGATGTGATTTTTGGTCTTCTGGGTATATGCCTAGTAGAGGAATTATAGGATTGAATGGCAGATCTATTTTTAGATCTCTAAGTGTTCTCCATACATCTTTCCAAAAGGAATGTATTAATTTGCATTCCCACCAGCAGTGTAGAAGTGTTCCCTTTTCTCCACATCCACGCCAACATCTCTTAACCCAACCCTCTGAAAGTTCTCACTTCCATTATTCTGTAAAGTCCTCCCTCTATACCACAGTGAGAAACCTCAGTCTCTTCCTCTTCTAGACACTGAGAAATTTCTTAATTTTAACTCTTAACTTACGGTATGTCCATCTCTCCATCCCCAGTTATTAGGCAAGTTCTCATCGGAGCTATCCATATGAGAACTCCTCTTACTTTAGATTTTGATTTTATTGCCATGGTTTCCCAGAGATGGAGCCACAGTCAGAGGAAAGTTTAGCAGGTATGATTCATTTGTCAATGCATATTAGAAATTAAGAGTCTCAGAGGAAAAGGTATAATTATCAGAGCAACATAGTAAGTTTGTGGCAAGAGAGCTTGAAAAGATATACTGGGGACACTTGAGGTTTCTGTTTCTTACCACAAATCTTTTGGGGTTACTGATTTTTTTAATGATATGATAAAAGTTATATACACTTTTCCCTAGAATAATGGTCATATGCTTTCAAAGTCTTCATGCAAATGTTGAACAGGTGAAGAAGCCTGTCTACTGATCATTAATACTTCAAGCACTTAAAACATAACTAGGCCATCAATAGAATGCTTGACTCAAATAGTGTTGACAAATATGTCAAGGACAGAGTGTGAAGAACAGCAAAATGATCAAGGTGTCTCTACGAGATGTGCTCAGTCAACCCAAGAAAACTAGTTCAAATTCTCTGTTCAAAGGGTCTTGATTAATGGAGGTGGATCAGGGAGCAAAGTGACAGGCGAAGCAGGGATCAGGTGATATATGTTGGTCAAATACAGTAATGGGCTGTACGAGCAGCAAATGTTATAGTGAGACAGAAGAGTCATTCTTAGCTTTATCTTTTACTGGCTTCATGACCCTGAGAAAGTCTTGTGCCTCCTGGTTGTACGCACAGTACTTCATTTGTAAAACTGGTTCAGCGTCAGGTTACAGCACAAAGAAATTCCCACTATGCACAAAGATACTGCAGATTTTAAATTCACAAGTGAGGTGCCATGTATAGATTTGTAATATAAATAGGACTATTTCTTTAATTCGAAGAGGCTAGGTTAATCAACCAAATCAAGGTAGTGTGAGGAGGGAAGGAAAGATTTGCTGAAGAGATTTCTTTCTTTCTTTTTACAATTTTCGGCCGGGGCTGGGTTTGAACCTGCAGCCTCCTCCTGCCCCACCCCAGCTCCACCCCACAGCGCAACACAGTGGGCGTTTGTCCCAGCTCATCTCACAAACAACCCACTTGGGCCATCCCTCAGATAAATCAGAAACTGACAAAGCTAGCAAAACAGGCACCATCCAGTTGAACATATGTGTGCAGAAAAGATCCTATTTGTTCTGCTTAATGAGAGAAAAAAGATTTGTGTGATTAGTCTTGGTACAGCGACTCTGGTATATTTTTGGTGCTTTGGGATATGAATTCATATTTTTTATCCCTTTCCTCCCAGAAAGAGTGTTTTCCCTGTGTTGTTCTGTTATAAAGAGGAGTACAGCAAAAAGTTAAAAAGTTCCCTCTTGTCTCACTGTATGTTCTTAAGAACTTGTCTTGTGACCACATGAGAGCCCTTTCTCTTGGGCTTTACCATATTGGTGGTGGTGGGGGGGGGACACAAATTGCATTTAGTGGCATAAAAGAAATTTAGTGAGAATGTTTTTGTGCTGAGTACGGATGGCTCTTGGGAATGTTGTCATAAAAAGTCTCATTCATAAGGGACTTGCTGACCATTGTTGCATTCTTGGGAGAATGAGGGCATCTCTGGGATTGCTCTTTTTCCAAACAATTGCCTTACTTGTATTAATGGAGGAATTGGATTAAAGGGAGGACACGTAATAGCCTTAAAATTTCTCTTGAAAAAATTAAAGGGCAAAATCTGACCTACAAAATAAAAATCCTTTGTATGCTGCCCTCGAGGGAATAGCAGCCCTGCAGGAAAAATAATAAGGGCTGGTTTACCCTGTGGCCTAATGGTTAAAAGTCTGAGTTTAGTTTCCACTCAGGGAAAGAGTCTGTTTTGGTTTGATGTTCATGTAACTTCTGCCACTTATTGATCCTTTTCCTTTCCATGTACAGCATTTGATTTCCTGTATCTTGTGGAGACTCACAGGACTTATAGAAATTTATATGTAAAAGGTCAGCTAAGAAGCTGAGACCCTAGAAAATAAGGCTGGACTAACAATGGGCTACACGCGGCTTATAAGTAGCAAGGCTTTTCCTTCTTTGAGCTCTTTGGGTGGCTTTTTCTGGATCTTATAAAAACTGTTTCCCACCTCTTTAGAGATAGCCCTTGCTCCCTTAATTAAATTACACCCAAGGTTAGAGCTTACTGGTTTCACTTAGAAGGGTACTTCTAGTTAAAAAACCCAAAGCAAAAAATATCAGCCATTTGTCATAACTAAAGTCTGCTTCGTCTCCCTTCACTCCCTCTACTTTGTCTTTGCTGGTCTCGAGCACCACGTGATAGACCTAGAGGGGGTTCAACCATGTCTCAGGGTCTGTAAGGAGCTCAGAAAAAGGCGCCACTCACCCCATTTTCAGGGTCTTCTTTTGTCCTTATGGAATCTAAAGATTCATAAACATTCCTTTCAGGTACAAAACTCCACTCTCTTTTATATTATGTTATCTGATCTCTTTGGTTTGGGGGGATACCACAAATTACTTTGAATTATGAGAAAATCTGACCTTGATGAGTATAATGGCTACACAAAAAATAGCCATGTGTTGTGGCAGACGCCTGTGGTCTCAGCTACTCAGGAGGCTGAGGCAAGAGAATTGCTCGAGCCTAAGAGTTTGAGGCTGCTGTGAGCTGTGATGACACCATGTTACTCTACCCAGGGTGACAAAGTAAGATTCTGTCTCAAAAAATAAATAAATACATAAATAAAATAAAAAATGTTAAAAAATAAAAGAGCTATTTATAGCTTATAACAAATTGATAAAGTATATTTTTGTGAGCAATTTGAAGGATTTCTCCAAAATTTGGAAACTATTTGTAAGTATTCTTATTTTATGGAAAAATTTGCATAAGCTCAATAACAATCAATTTGCTTTTATAACAGGATAGATAGTGGTGTGGTTATTTTATTAAGGCTTTGACTGGAATGGCACATTCTCAGATGTGTCCAGACTGCCTTGAGGAACTAGGCTGACTTCATAAGGCCAAGGAAGAGCCCTTTGGAGAATGGCCTCATCTATAATATTTCCTGATTGTGGTAAGTGAAAAATGCCACATTTTGATGAGTCCAGAGTTTCTGGAGTTTCTAGGGACCTTGAGAAAAGAGGAATGTGCCTGCTTGATATAGGTATTTAAGTCCTTGGCTTGATTTGAGAGGCTTTTAGGTCTAACCTGAGATTCCTTATGAAAAAGTTCCAGTAAAGCCAATTAAAAAAAAAAAAAACCTATATGGCCAACAGCTATACTTGCTACACTTCATGCAAATAATCAGGCCATGTATAATGAGACTACAATGAAAAACTGGAGAGACATGTTTCAGAAGAAATTATACTAAACCCCTTATGAGATTCTAGCCTGTCCACTATTTTTCCATTTTATTTGCCTAAATTTCAACTAAATCCTAAAATCTTTTCTGGCTACCATCTCCAAATGTTTTCAAATCCTTCTTCCTCATTTCTAACTTGGACCCAGTGAAATCGCCACTGCTTTCTCCTGAGGCCCTACAAACATAACTCGAGATATACGAACTCCAGGCGGGAAAATTCTACAGGATTGCCACTGCCAACTTTCACTTTAACTGAAGATGCTTCAAGTTTAAGGTCCAGGCACTTCAGCTGGATGCCCATAGGCTCTAAGAAACTGGTTTATGAAGGATCCCCAATGTTAATCTTCGTGTTTCTCCAATCTGAAAGTTTATAGAGCTGTTTGCAAGACTCAGAGACTGACTGCAGAAGATGGGGATGGTGTGTGTTTAAATTTGCTCTTTTTTCATCCATCCCACTTGGGTGGGTTTTTTTCTTTTTTTAATCACTCCTTTGTCTATCTCTATCAACCTCTAACTCAAATTTCTCCAAAAGTTGTCAGCTTAGTTTCTAATATGTGAAACTTTTTTTTGTTTGTTTCAAAATGAGGACTAAAGGAAATCAGAAATATTTAATCCCAAAATATATTTCTTTGACATATTTTAAGATAGCTGCCATGAGTTATACCGGTAAAAGTAACACTGCAACACTGTCTTTCATGAGGAAAATTTATATCTGTAAAGAATGCAGCCAAATCTTTCCTTTCTTTACTGGTCTAGAAAAGATTAACTGAGAGCCTGACACCTTTAAAGTTCTGATAAAAAACATCCTGTCCCCTCTGAGGGCTGCCGTGTGCACACTAAGACCACCTTTGCTAGTTAATCCAGCCTCTTCCTGTCTTTCTCCCCCAAACCTGTTTTTCTGCTTTCAAGTTCCCATTCTTTAAAAACCTCTTTAGCTCACTGAGGAGTTGAATCTTCATTCTGAGGGTGCCCCTGTATACTTGTTAAATAAATGAATTTGCATCTTCTTCAAATCAATCTCTCCTGTCAACGATTTTTCAGCAAATCTTATGGGGGACAAGATCTTTGTTCCCTCCGTTTTATGCTCTCTGTGACCTCAGTGGGGCCTGTGAATCTGGAAGAGGGACATTAACAGTCTGCCATGCATTCTCATTTCTGTTCAGTTTTTGAGCAAAAGGATCTCTATCTTTACAAAGTGGAAGAGTCTCAACTTAGAACAAGGAACTATCTTAGGAAACTCCCTGAAACCAAAACTGATCATATTTTACCACAGGAGATTAGCAATATTTTTAACTGTAGGCCAGGAAAATGAGATAGGGTTTCCAGACAGCACTAGCCTACAAAAAAAAAAAAAAAAAAAGTAATTTTGGGCTTACTCATTGCATTTTCTTTTCTTTTCTTTTTTTATTAAGTTCAAAGTTAATTATTCCAAGAGACTGTTCCTTTATCACTAACAAATGGGTATAGAAATCAAGAAGAACAAATTTATCTGTCTGGTATTTTTCCACTCACAAAGCACTGAAGTCAAGACCACAGACTCTCTGACGGTTATTTTAAAAAGTCAATTTCCCCCCAGTAGTTAAGAACTTACTCAGCATCCAGATTTTGGTTTCTAAATATTATTCTTGACTGAAGAAAATTGGGGGTTCTTGGGAAAATGGCCAATTCTAGAGTTGGGGCAGAAAAAGTGCCAGGTGAGCCTGTAGCACCTTGTGGCAGCAGAAGGCAAGGAAGCCCTCCAAAAAATAAACCCAAGAATGAGGGCACATCAAAGGGGCAAATGAGCTGACCTGAAAGAGCTTCCAATGGCCAAAAGTGGAACATTTTTATTCGGCGCCCATAGCTCAGTGGTTAGGATGCCAGCCACATACACTGGGGCAGGAGGGTTTGAACCTGGCCCAGACCTGCTAAACAACAATGACAACTGCAACAAAAAAATAGCCAGGCATTGTGGCGGGCACCTATAGTCACAGCTGCTTACGAGGCTGAGGCAAGAGAGTCACTTAAGCCCAAGAGTTGGAGGTTGCTGTGAGCTGTGACGCCACAGCACTCTACTGAGGGTGACATAGTGAGACTGTCTCAAAAAAAAAAGTGGAACATTTTGAGCAACAAAATAAATGAACTAGCATTGTATAATTACACGAAGTATAAACTAAATATACATGAAACCATAATGATGTATGTAAATGATTGAATGAATAAATAGATACATAAATAAGAACAAAAAGACACATCTCTACAAACAACACCTTCCTTTGAGGGCCCCCTGGACTTGCTTCCTAACAAGACCATGGAAAGGGAAAGATAATAACTTTACATCGAAATCTGGAAAATACCACTCTGACCAAGTGATTAAATTAACATCACCAGTGATAAGTCATGTTGACATCACATACCTCCTGCTATGACGTGCTGAGAAGGACATTCCCCCTCCGTGCTATTCTTTCTGAAAACCCATAATCCCGATCTAGTCATGAGTAAAACATCAGACAAGCTCAGATGAGAAGACATGACAAAATATGTGACCGGTACTTCTCAAAACTGTGAAGATCGTGACAATCAAGGAAATACTGAGAAACTGTCACAGGACAGAGGAGACCAAGAAGGCATAACTGAATGTACTGTGGTATCTTGGATATGATGCTGGAAAAGAAAAAAATGCTTTTTAATGGAAAAACTGATAAAAGCAGGACAAATCATGGAATTAAGCTAACAGCAACATAGCAAGCTTGGTTTCTTAGTTTTGGTAAGTGTACCATCCTGATATTAGATGACAACAGTAGGGGAAATTGAAACTCGGTAGGAACTCTCTGTGCTAGCTTTACAATTGTCTATAACTCTAGAAGTAATCCAAAATTAAAATTTAACTTTTTAAATATAGAGTTGTAAATGCTTCTTTATATATACATACATAAAAGAAAGTTCAGAATTTTTAGTTTTTCATATTGTCACTAAAAGCAAGTATTTCTGTCCTTCGTTAATATGATATGTAAAAGTTGGCCCCGATTGTTCAAGCAGTTTCTGAATAAATGATAGTACAAGCGACACCTGGCCGTTGTTTCAAAGCACAACCACCCTTTTGGCAGCAATAAATGAGGTACTTATGTCAGTGACTTAAACACAACAAAAATAGTGCTTGGATGTATTAAACTACTTAAACCTTCACGCAGCAGCTGTAAACAAATGTTTATGTTTGGACATCTTGTATAATATCGTAAATGTGAAATTTTATTTAGCTAATTGAAATTCATTTATTCAACAAAATTGATACTGGAAATGAGAAAACAGACAATGTGATTTTAAAATCCCTTCAATCTCATTCCTCATTTGAATTCTAAACTTATGTTAAATATTCTTTTCCAGAGTCAGAAAAAATGCAAAAATGTTGGTAGAAAATCACATCAATCATGAAGAGCTGTCCAGCTCATTACAATCACTGTTTCTAGTATCACAGGAGAGTTCATCACAGTTATTCCAGGTTGAGTGTTACATCATTTCAGGCACTGGACTGAGAGTTCTGCAATCACGATAGCATTTATACACACATCAATATCAACATCCCCTCAAGGTAGGGTTTTTTTGGGGGGACAGAGTCTCACTATATCACCCTGGGTAGAGTGCTGTGGCGTCACAGCTCACAGCGACCTTCAACTCTTGGGCGTAAGTGATTCTCTTGCCTCAGCCTCCCGAGTAGCTGGGACTACAGGCACCCACCACAATGCCCAGCTATTTTTTCGGTTGGAGTGGTCATTGTTGTTTTAGCAGGTCCTGGCTGGGCTCAAAGCTAACAGCCTTGGTGTATATGGCTGCTGCCCTACCTGCTGAGCTACAGGCACCGAACCAAGGCAGGTTATTTTTATCTCCTTTTTACTAGTGTGAAACTGAGACCTAAAAAGGCTGAGTACCTAAAGACGCACAACTAGTAAGACGGTGGAGCCAAAATTCTGAAATTCGTGAAATTCTACGGCTCAGGCTCTCAGCTGCCATTTTATACTCTCACTCCTCATGGGACTAGTGAAGGCAGCTGAAAGATGACAGCAAGGTCCCAAGGTTAAGAGACAAAGGTCTGTGGTGCCACTTCGGCACATTTATGTCCCTAGGGTGTCTTGAGCCTATGTCTACTATGGGCCTTACCACATTGATGTATTTTTAAGTCTTTAAAGGAGTTGAATTTTATTCATCTTTTTATTCCTCCGATGGCATGAACATTGCCTGGAATATAGCTGATGTTCAATACAAACCCTTGCTATAAAAAGAGACTATTACGATATGCAGAAAAAAAACAAACTGCTCATAAATCATTCTATGTCTGTTGTCCTCCCCTCATAGGAAGGTTAAGGGTCACTCACTCACCAACATCATAAGGGTGATGGTGGTGATAGTGACCACCTTCCTCCTTAGTCCATGCTAATCTCCCTGTCCCGGAATGATGTCCCTCCGCTTGGATGTTACTGCCACTAGGAAGCCTCTTCTGACTCCCCAGCACTGGGTTAGATTTCCCTCCTGCTGGACTTTTGACTCTGGGTGTGATTCCCTGTTGACTTTCTGTCTGTTCCACTGAAAGCTTGTTGAGTCCCGATTGCCACTGTGCTCCTAGCACCTAGCACCATGCCTAAAGGACAGTTAGACAACCAATATATGTTTGCTGAAACAAACCTATACGAAATTTAAGATTCTAGGACCTTAAGTAGAAACTGTATGGTCTATTACCTATTAAGAAAAGCATGATGGAGATAGAATTACTCATCAGTTTTGATACTACTTAAATCAAAAGTTGTGGCTTCCCCTGAGACAGCGAGCGAGGATATTTTCATACATGTCAGACAAGATGTGAGTTGTCTCATGATTGAGATGTTTCATCAGGTATGTAGATACCCAGCTGGAGGTGGTCCCACAGCGGCATCAGAGGTCAGAGGAGGGCATTCCTGCATTGAATGAGAAGTTCTCCATCTCTGGAGTGATTCAGGTATATTCTTGGATTACTTGAATTTCAGTAGGACTGCAGTCTTGCCTGGTATCTAGTAGCAGAGAGAATAAGTTGTTATTTCCTTGAAAGACAGAGGTTAGAGAGATAGAGGTCAGAAGCTATTCATACCAGGATGTCAGAGCAGTATTTAAATAATTCTATTATATCCTGATTTTTGCCCTCTGGATTCTCTCATGTCGGGCAACATGCTGTTGGTGTTTTTGAAAAGCGTCTTCTACTTCCCCCTTTCACTTCATTAATGCAACCAGTGATATTCAGAGAAGCACCTTGCTGAACTCTCTGCTCAGCACTGGTGTGGACAAGCGCTGTGTTGGCGATCTGGGCTGACCTGGCCTGTCTCCCAAAGACTCCGCCTCCTCAGCCTCTGGAGTAGTTTCCATGCTGCTGTGGGTATTGTTGCTGGTCCTCGGTAAGTGATGGAGGGGCGGCCTCTGTTCCCTGTGAAGCTTGAGCCTCACCATGAGCAGAAATCCTCTCCTCTGGGATGCTAAAACCATGGATTTCAGAACAGCAGGAATGGACAAAGGGGGCAGGTTTTCATTAGTGGTATGAGAAAAAAAATAACAACTGATTTCCAATGTATGTTCTTCATTGACTTTTTCTTTTAATTGTCTATGGAAAATTCCTCCTACCCCTGAGTGGGTTTAATTTTCAGATTGAAAAACAAAAATTGCAGCTAGATTCAGTTACCTCTCTTAATCTCAAGTCCCAAGGACCCAGAGCGAAAGAAGCACCAAGACCCTGTGAAGGGCCGTATCCTAGTTGCAGGCTGAGGTAGATGTGATCTCCTGCTAAGAATAATTCTTTCCTTAGATCAAACCTGCTCTGATGTTTGCAAAGAGAAGAAATATAATTGCTTCCCTTTGATTTTTTTCCCCCTGCTTCTGTACAACTTGTCAATATTTGTCCAAATGAGGCACTGATTTCCTAGTAGCTCAAGCTAGGGTATTAAAGAACCATCAGTCTTTGTACATTAAATATTTATTAAGCATGTTCATCTTTTTCCTGCCTGTATTCCCAGACCCCAAGTATAGAAGAGTTGTTAGTGTGATTGGCACATGATGAGGGCTCAGCAAACAGTGAATTTATGGATGACCTTGGCCTAGCACAATGCCGGGCACCACAGGGACTGCAGAGACCAGAGGACACAGTCTCTGCCATTGAAGTACAAATGCAAGAATGCTTGACTTGAAAATACAAGAAAAATATTACACAACGGGTCATGGGAGAATGTGTGATGATGATGATTTTTACAAGTGATTTATGGGGGTTATAGAACAAAGTAATTTTGGCTGAGCCCTGGCTATGACCCAGATGTTCTTCTAAGGGTGTCCCATGTATTAATCAATCCAGTTCTCTAACAGTCAATGAGCTGCAACTGTTATAACTCCCACTTACAGATGAGGAGACCGGGGCACAGAGACTTTAGTGTTGGGCCTAAGATTGGTGCAACTAACACAGTGGTGGAGCCAGATTCAAATCCATAATCTGACTCTGACTCTGTGCTTTTTTTTTTTTTTTTGTAGCGACAGAGTCTTACTTTGTCGCCCTCGGTGGAGTGCCATGGCGTCACGCAGCTCACAGCAACCTCTAGCTCCTGGGCTTAAGTGATTCCCTTGCCTCAACCTCCCAAGTAGCTGGGACTACAGGCACCCATCACAAAGCCCAGCTAATTTTTTGTTGCAGTTTGGCTGGGGCCGGGTTTGAACCCGCCACCCTCGGTATATGGGGCCGGCACCCTACCCACTGAGCCACAGGCACCGCCCCTGACTCGGTGCTTTTAACCACTATCTCCATTGATGTCTAATGCTGAGTTCCAGATAAGCTATGGGAGTAAGTGTCTGAGTCAAAGGAATAGGAAGGCGACTTCACGAAGGATGTGTGATTTCCTCAGGGCCGCAAAGCACAGGAGTCTTGACTTTGCTTGGTACTGAAGGAAAAGAAGACTCTTCCAGGCAAGAAGATAGTTGAATCAGACCTCAGCAACAGCCCCATATTTAAAATAATAATAGTGACACACCATTCATTGAGAATTTAGTAATAACTCATCACAGGAATACTATGGGGAAACTGAGACTTGAAAGTTCATGTGGTTTTCTCAGGGTCACGCAGCTGAAGTTCAGACCAGGCTGTCTGAGGCTGCAGTCTGGGCTTCTGGCCACTGTGCACGTGGCTTCCCTGGGTGGAGAAATTGGATGTGCTCCCTTCCTCTCAGTTGGACACAGAACGCAGGTGCGTGGGAACTCAGGGTGGGTGTCTGGGCCCCCCAAGCTGATGGTGGCTCTTGATTCTCTTGCAGCTCCAGGCAGAAGACAATCTGGTAAGTCCCTCTTTTTTTTTATGTCTCTAGATAACTTATAACTGTCTTTTATCTCAAATACCTTAAGAAGAGGTCTTGCGCTTCCTTTCCTTGAGGGCCACAGAGATGTGAAAATGTCAGCTGCTATGGTGGCTCTGAATCTAAGAATCAGGCTATTTGGACATCACTCTCTGGGACCAAACCCGCCATTTGGGGGAACCGACATGGGGGGCCTGTAATAGGTGTCACAGAGACCGCAGGAGGAGGATGTGGGAGGGGACTCTAGCCACCCCAGACGGAATGCAGGACTCCTAGGAAGGAAAGGACAGAAACAAGCTGTTCCTTCAACATGGGAGGCAGGCGCTCCCCGCCCCCATGGGTAACCAATGTATTCCAGGAGACACTCTCCACCACTACAACTTAAATCGGGCCTACTCTGAGCTCCCATATGTCCTCCTGGTCAGCAGAAAGCCCCATCTTCCGTGGGGAAGCTCTACACAGGTGTTTTGGCCATCCCTGAGGAGCCTGTGGGAGCCGCCAGCTGTCATCCTGCCGCAGCCAGCAGAGACCACAGCCCCTGATGCACCCTAACTCCTGTAGTCTCTCAGTCTGCTGGTCCCCTCGGTTCTGTGCATACAGAATGTTCCCCTGCCCATGCCCACCTAACTGTGACAGGACTTTACTAATGGTTCTAAGATAGAGAAATGAAATACAGAAAACGTCTTACGCCAGCTATTAGAGAGGGTTAACCTCAGAGCCCTCAGCTCTGTCTCAGACACACGAAGGCTCTGAAAAGATGTGTATCCTCCTGGCCACAGGGCCACCTGCACAGAGGAGGGGCAGCTTTCTCAGACCAAAGAGTGAGGAAGGAAATTCTCCTTCCCTCCAGCTGGATCTGCTCCCTTTTAGAAGACCTACAGCCCACACCCCCACTTCGCTCTCCCCAGACGCTTCCCTGGATCGCACCTGGTGGGGATTTCTCTTCTCTTCAGGAGAAACAACGCTATTCCCACAGGGAACACAAACCTTTCAAGAGAGAATGTTTAAGTCGGCAGAGGCACATGGATGTTTTCTATTTCCAAGCAGACTTTTAGCTTCATTTTAAAACATCCCTTGAGGTTCCTTTATAGTTTTTACTCCCAAACAGAGGGGAAGGCATTTTCTTTACATTTGGATACCTCCCCAAAAAGACCTATTTGGGACGTTCTTCCAGAAGAAGGTAAGAATATCTAAAGTCTGAAGCTTCAGAAAAGCAATTGCCGATGAGGCCTTAAATGTCGACAGTCCTCATCTGAGTATATAAGGTCCCCAAAAGAAAATACACTTAAAAGTTAATAGTAAACAAGTAAATACCACACCCACAAATTGAGATTTTATTTTTGCAAGTGAATATATACGGAAATAGTTTGTTTTCTGTTTCATAGATGTTCATTAATCTAATGTGGATTTGGGGGGAATGTGTTGTAAGAAAGCAGGAGAGGAGGCAGGTGGAGTCCAATCTGAAGCCGTCGACATATACCTGATGTCCTTCCCTTCTTCCAAATAAAGGGGAACCGTTCCCTAAAGTCTCCATTGCCTAGTCACCCTAGCTTTGTTCCTGACTTCTCTTTAACGAGATCTGAATTGTGTAGCTGAGAATTCATGTCCTTTACTTTTACAAACCCCCGTCAGTGGGCAACAGGCCAGGTAACGGCATTGGGACTTATGTTTGGGCAGAGACAGGTGTTTTTCCTGTTGATCTCCTCTTTAATTAACAGATCTGCTCTCCTATACTCCTCAGTGACTCTGTGTGTCATCAGAGCAGTGGTTCTGCGTTAACTTTTACCAACTTTATGAATGACTGCAGCAGAATCCAAAATAGCAACTGTTTTTCATTTGTGCACCTATTGAAAGATTAACCTACCAAAGCACTGATCTTGGAGGACAGACAGCAGGATTAAATTGCAATGGATGTTTGAGTAATGTTTCTAATAGGGAATAATTTGTGTTGCAATCACTTTTGTTATTAGCCCTTGAAAGGTATCCAGGGGTCCTCAAACTTTTTAAACAGGGGGCCAGTTCACTGTCCCTCAGACCGTTGGAGGGCTGGACTATAGTTTAAAAAAAACAAAACTATGAACAAATTCCTATGCACACTGCACATATCTTATTTTGAAGTAAAAAAACAAAACAGGAACAAATACAATCACACCGCCTCATGTGGCCCGCAGGCTGCAGTTTGAGGGTCCCTGGTAAACGATGGCTCCCAGAGATGAGGCCACAGTGGACATGTTCAGGCCGAGGTTATTGAAAGGGACAGCGACTGGCCTGGGCAAGGCGAAGATGGCATCTGTGCCCAGGGGCAGTTAGAAACCTCTTTTATATGGGGCCGTAGGGGGTGGGCAAACGCCACAGCTTGCCCAGAAAGTTAGAGTCTTTTGCTGGGAACTTCTCAGGGGGGTGGTCTAGCCAGATCCTTTGTGTCTTTGTCTTAGGAGGAGAGGCAGAGGAAGGGGGAAAGGGTGTGTGTGTGGCTGCATTAGGCCCCCCAATAGCCCTCACAAACCCCAAACCACAAAACTCAAAATAATCACTCAGATTAAAAAAAGCTGTGATAACAGTCTCTTGTTAGAATGTAATTAAAAATAAAGTCTCCTCCCAACCCAGAAATCCTCTCCATAGGGTAGTAGAGAAAGGAAACATTATTATTATTATTATTATTTTTTTTTTAATCACTTTTTTTTTTTTTTGTAGAGACATAGTCTCACTTTATGGCCCTCGGGTAGAGTGCCGTGGCATCATACAGCTCACAGCAACCTCCAACTCCTGGGCTTAAGCGATTCTCTTGCCTCAGCCTCCCGAGTAGCTGGGACTACAGGCGCCCGCCACAACGCCCGGCTATTTTTTGGTTGCAGTTCAGCTGGGGCCGGGTTTGAACCCGCCACCCTCGGTATATGGGGCCGGCGCCTTACCGACTGAGCCACAGGCGCCGCCCAACATTATTATTTTTTAAGACAAAGTCTCAAGCTGTCATCCTGGGTAGAGTGCCATGGTGTCATAGCTCACAGCAACCTCCAACTTGGATTCAAGCGATCCTCTTGCCTCAGTTTTTCTATTTTTAGTAGACACGGGGTCTTGCTTTTGCTCAGGCTGGTCTTGAACTCATGAACTCAAGCAATCTACCTGCCTTGGCCTCCCAGAGTGTTAGGATTACAGGTGTGACCCATCATGCCTGGCCAGAAAGGAAACATTATTAAACAATAAAACAGAATGAGATGAGCATCACAGCAGTTGGCTAGATTGCAAAGACAGAAGGGAACCTTATCCCTTTATGTGACCAATTAGACACAGCTAGGTATACATGTTTACAATAACACTGGTCCTCAAATAGGAGGGCCTATCGCACCTTTATCACAGTACTGGGAAGACCTGTGTTAACTGGATTTTATCTGGAGGAGAAACAAACCTGTCCTCACTACAGCAGGTAGCTTTGCACATTGGCACAAGGTGAGCCTGCGAAGTTTAGCTCCTACTCTCTGTAACAATGGTTGAGGCCCAAAAGGTTCCCACTGGATTTGGACAAACCAAAAAAGAACTGAGGAGCCAAAGGTAGCTGTGACAGTGATACAGGGACACCCCCCTCCCCACTTTCTAGGCCCGAGTGACCTCGGAAATCAGTCTCATCGCAAACCCCTGTCTCTAGACACAGACAGACCCTTTCCAGGCCACATTCAAGTAAGATCATGAAAAAGCAGCCTGATGGGTTCTGGGGGTTCCTCCTAGAATGAGGGCGAACACCCTGATGCCTGAGGCAAGAACTCCAAGGACCACATGCCTGTACTAATTTTAGGATTATTTTCTGCCCGCAGACCTCTGGCCACTTGTGACATACTTCCCCCAAACCTCTTGACCTCAGGGTAGGAAAAGAGGGATGTAAACCCCTAGAGAGAAAGCACAGGGGGTTTCCCACTTTGGTCCCCCCTCTTTATTTAACAATCTATCAATTTCCATCAATAAACTCTGTCCTGTCACTTATTCACATGGTCCATCATTTTATTCTTCGAACCTCAAGATCAAGGACCCACAGGGAGAAAGTCCAGCAACAACATGCTCTTTATCCAACTGGTGGTGGCCAGAGAACAGAGATGGGAACATGTCCCTTCAGCCAGGTGTGGAGCCAGGCGAGCTAGCAGAGGCAGCTTCTCTTTCCCCCCAGGCGGAAAGCCTTGGGGCCTTATGTAGTAACCAGAGCAACAGTGGCTCCATATTAAACACTAATGATGATTACTTAGGAAAACATGGCCCCCGCCAGCTTAATCATGGTTATTCAAAACAATCAGGCACCTTGTGGTCTTCAGGTGACAGCCTAATTTAACTATCTTCCCCACATCCTCCCACAGAACTAGGAGACGGGAGAACTCAGTCTTCAGCTGTTACATTCAAAAAGATGCACCTGTATATTAATCTGAAATAAAAAATGGCTTCCAGAGCTTTCTTGGGTGGTGAGATTGGCTGGGGCCTTATTTAGCCATTATGAAGATTTACATACATTTGGAAAGGACAGAGAAAGAAATTCTGAAAGAAAAGGAAAACAGGGAGAAATCTCTTTCCTTACCGATTTTGTATTTACTCTTTCTCCCCTTTCTGCCCATCATTGTTTCAAACATCTTAGGGGCCAATTTCATGCCTGGTTAGTATTTTATTGTCCCAAGAGAGCGTCTGAGGTTTGAGTTAGGAGTCCCTAGCTCCCTGCATGCTTACTCTCTCAGCTATCTGGATATATTTCTTACTCCAGACACAGCCTGCTGGCCTCTCCCCCACCTCTTCTTGTCAGTAAAAACACAACTTAGATCCCTTCCCATAACTGTGTAATTGACTTCTGAATTTCTACCCTCCCTCCATCGACCCCGTCCTACCCCTATCCTACCCCATGCTACATGTAGGGGAGGAGGGGAAAAGCTTTCCCTCTACCCTTCTCAGGTGTGAAGTAAACCAAAATATTTTACCTCAAAATACGGCTGCCTGATATGAGTATTTTGAATTAAAGGCCCTTAAAGATCAACAGACCCTGGGAGAGACTTTCCCCCTATCTACATAAAGACCCAGCAGACCCACAGAGGAAAATAATTGTTTTTCCTTCCCATCCCAGTTAGTATTACCTATTGCAGAAAAGAAAAATGAAGAAAGTAACCACACCCGAACCGACCATTTCACAAGGTAATCTCTCATGCTCATTTAATTTCCACAGAGAACCATTTACAAGTTAATCTCTCCCTTGATCCATTCATTCTCTCCAGGAAGTATTTATTGCCCTCAGTGGAGTTACCTATATTCCATCCCTCATTCTTCTCCTCTGGAAAAAAAAAAAAAAAAAAAGGCTATCAGGGTCCCATTGGGATATTTGGTAATTACTCTGCAATTCTCTTTCGTTCATGTTAATAAATTTGCATGTTGTTTCTCCAATTGATCTGCCTTTTGTCAGCTGATTTTTCAGCAAATCTTAAGACAGTGAAAGGGACATTTTTCTTTGGCCCCCCACAGGTTTATTGTCCAGGGACCATGAATCGAATTGATAAAAAAACAGATTAACAAGAGAATAAAGTCTTGAGCACATTAATACACAGGGGACTTTACAAAGAAAAATATCGCTCAAGAAGGGAGTCAAAAGATTGAGGTTAGTACAGGTTACGCATTCCAGTTTGAAAGCCTGAAATCCAAAATGTTCCAAAATCTGAAGTTTTTTGAGTGCTAACATGACACTCGAAGGAAATGCTTATTGGGGCATTCTGGATTTCTGATTTCTGATTAGGATGCTCAGCTGATAAGCTGATAAGTCTAATGCAAATACTCTAAAACTGAAAAAAAAAAACAAACTCAAAATCTGAAGCTTTCTGGTCCCAAGCATTTCAGATAATAGATACTCAACCTGATATCATTTTAGGGGTCAGAGCTTCTGGGTAGGAGAAACAGGTTATGGAAAATTGGCCAGTGTTGAGAAGATGAGTCCAATAGGCTTTCTTGTATGAAGGCCGTGAGGTGCCAGATTGTTATGAGTAACCATGAGAAAGCTGGCAGGTGTCTGTTATCTTAAGTAATCATTATTAGTGCTTGATGGGAGCCATGTTATCCTGGCTGCTTTATACGGCTCTGAGGCTTTCCATCTGCAGGGAGAATTTACACTATGCTTGATTGTCTGTCCATGGGCTAAATGAAGGTGGAGGTTCCCCATGCCTGCTTGCTGGCTGCTAGGACTTGAGTAAAGGGCATGCCATAGTCACCTTCATTTCCTTGGTTTTCCTCTATTCTGTCCAAGTCTGCGTGAACCTTGTGTGCTCTAACCTCTGGCCCTACGTTTGGGAAATGTATGGTAAACAAGGGTTGTTTAGGAAGGTTAGTTATGCCCATGTATGCCAATACATTCTCTGTTGACAAGAGTCCACCCCTTCCTGGTATGGGAAAGGAAAACATTACTAAACCCAAAAGGGGTCCAGCCTTGGTCCCTTACTTGGGACCTACTACTGACACGAGTATTCCCAGGGAAGGATTTTATTGCAATTGATGTCAGCTAGGACACAGGAGATATTTTAACAGACGGGATGACCTGAAAAGGGGAGTAAAAGTGTTTTCTGTGTCTCTAAAACCCCCTCACCCTTCTTGAGATCTAAAACCCACACCCTTGTCTCAGGCCAGTCTTCAGGAAGGGGTAGGAGAATGTCCTTTGTTCCCTGTGCCATAGGAGATGGCCTAAGGGACCTGTCTGAGTGGAAGTCTGGGCAGAGGTCCCAAGATTGTATTCGCCCGAGATGGGACAGATCAGACTCTCCCACTGCAAACAGCTGAAAACCTCCCTTCACAAGCCCTGTATTTCTGCTTCTGATTAGGACAGTGGCACTTGCAGATGGGAGCCTCCTTTTTCCTTATGTGCTGGCAAATCAATTAATTCCTCTCTTTTCTTTAACCACTTGTCCTCCATCTTCTGATGCCACCCCAAGGACAAGCAATGAGTTTTCAGTAATATTTTTCAAATCTAGCTAAGGGCTAGGCCTTTTATAGTAGACTGAGATGCAAGTCAGGTGTGTGTGGGTGTTGACGTCATGGGGTCTGCAGGTGACCTGAGCCAGGAGTCAGCTGCAGATGAGGATGGCGAGCCATCAGGAAGTCCTGGGGAGAAGTTAATGAGCAAGATTACCATGTTCTGTTTGTTAAGCTTCATTGATCTGACCCATCTGAGATATTGTGGAGAGAAAGGCCACTTCTCAATGGCCTTTAGCTCAAAATAATCCATGTCCTAAATCCAGAAGCCAATTTGGAGATGGCATGTTCTGGTACCCTACACACACAGACCCTCGTCTTAGGTATGAGATGAGGAGCCTGCGTGGGAGTTCAGGACGAACACATTTACCAATTATTTACCCTAGGACCAGGTCTGCCAGACAAGGTAAGAGGGTTTGTGAGGCCCCATCACCCATCAGTGGTGAGTGAGACCCACTAGGTTCACTCCCTGAACGACCCTTCTGCTCCTGCAGACATGGAGCACTCACTGGAACCAGGGTCAAAATGAGCACATCTGGGGAAACTTCAGCACCCCCCCCCCCGGAATGCCTAGGGGTCCTCCAAAGCTATGTCCTCCAGTCTGTCCCACACTGATCCCTGCAGGCCCCTCCTCTGACCCATTTCTCTTCTCAGAAACTGCACACAAACCTGTGATTTCCCTTCAACCTCCGTGGACCACTGTCTTCCAAGGGGACACAGTGACTCTGACTTGCAATGGGTTTCACCTCTACCCACCACAGAAAACAAAATGGAAACGTCGCTATTCTAGGAAAGAAATAGAAACCCCAGGAAACACCCTCGAGGTCCGTGAACCTGGAGAGTACAGTTGCCAGACCGGGGACTCACCCCTAAGTAATCCTGTGCGCCTGTCCTTCTCCTCAGGTGAGAAGGTGAATTATCATAGTTCAAACTTTAGAAATGGTTTCTGGTTCATCCTAGCTCCCTGGAGTTCCGACAATGGGGGTCTTTCATTCCCCTCTAACCCCCTTGGCCTCGTCTGCTGTTTCACATTCTCCCTTGTCCACAGTTTTCCAGGCTACTACTGAAACTTGAGTTTAAATGTTTAATATTAGGTCAGGCGCAGTGGCTCATGCCTGTAATCCTAGCACTCTGGGAGGCTGAGGCGGATTGCCTGAGCTCACAGATTCAAGACCAGCCTGAGCCAGAGCGAGACCTCGTCTCCAAAAATAGCTGGGTGTTGTGGTGGGCACCTGTAGTCCCAGCTACTTGGGAGGCTGAGGCAAGAGAATCAATTGAACCCAAGGGTTTGAGGTTGCTGTGAGCTATGACACTACAGCACTCTATCGAGGGCAACATAGTGAGACTTTGTCTCAATAAATAAATAAATGTTTAATGTTAATCAATATTGTTTTATACTTACATAGTCCAGGAATTTAGTTTTAGGGATACAAAAATGAAGCTGTCTGAAATCCTGCCCTGGAGGACTTCGTGGTGTCAGGGAGAAATTAACACGTGAATGCGCTGAGCACAAAACAGTTGAAAGTACCATAGGAGGTCGGAGGTGGGAAATCTCCAACCTCAGGCCATTCATCTCCCACCTGTTCGGCTTTCTGTTCTTCCTTTATTCCTTTCTATCTGAGTGGTACCAAGATCCCACATTGCTTCCTGCCCAGTTTTGCCTAGTTTAGAGGCAGTGACTTGGATCACCTCCTTGGGCATGGAGCTTTGGTAGTAGGCACTCATTACAGCCCTTTAAGAACAGAGCTAACCTCAAATTAGAATCTGAGCAGCATGAGAAGGCTCAGGGAGGGCCATATTCCTTGTGGATGATAATCCTTCCGTGTGGAATACTCCAGAGCATCCATGCTTCCTTGTGAAGTTCTTTGAATGCTGCTATTTTGATAGCTCCTGCTAAAACTTGGTGAGCAGGTTGTTGTTAAATTTTGCCATATTCTGTAATGTTGGGGATTTTGTTCACACCTCCCCTCAGCTTTTTCCCTCCGTATCAAGATCTTGCATTTTGAATCTGACCTTGAATATTTGGAGTTTACTTAGGAACTGTATCTGAAGAGTGTCATGCTGATTTGGAAGGAGAGGCATAAGCTTGGATCAGAAGATTACATCCTGTGGCAGAAAATAGAACAATAAAACCTTTGTAATTCAAGACACAGGGGAGGGAGGTAGCAGGAGTGCCCTGAATTTTATCTTCTGTTCCTGTCATTTTCAGGGCCCTTCATCTTGCAGATCCCATATTCTGTATTTGAAGGCGACACATTGGTTCTGAGATGCCAGAGAAGGGGGAAAGAGAAACTAAATTCCGTGAAATACGTTTGGAATAGCAAAACTCTTTCTGCTTCTAATGAAAGCTGGGATCTTCTCATCCCACAAGCAAGTTCAAAGAATGATGGCACTTATCAATGCATTGGATTTGAAAGCAAAAATGCTGTATTTAGATCAAATTCTAAAGTGATCAAAGTTCAAGGTAAACCTTTCATTTTGTACAAATCTGCTTAGTAATGTCAGGGTGGGGAAACTGAACATGTAAGGAGAGAATTAATAGGCGAATATTGAAACCATGGGTAGATGAGAGGCATAAGTCCTTTAAGAGACAGAGAAAGAGGGGAAGAGAAATGAAGGCTTGCTAAGCTGGGCTTGCCGTGCGAAGCTTCCCCAGTTTGAGCATCCAAGCCTGTCTCCCCCAGAGTGCTCGGTACTCATGCTGAGACCCTGATTTTTCTCTCTAGAACTGTTTCCACTTCCAAAGCTGAAAGCCACAGTCTTCCAGCCTACTGAGGGGAGCTCTGTTAACCTGAGCTGTGAAACACAGCTTTCTCCAGAGAGGTCGGACACCCCGCTTTATTTCATCTTCTTCAGAGACAATGGGGGTACCCTGTCAAACAGAAGCAGGTCCCCAGAATTCCAGATCCCAACCATCTGGAGCGAGAACTCGGGCTTCTATTGGTGTGGCACTGAGACAGAGACCTGCAGTGTCAGCAAATACAGCCCCCGGCTACAGATCCGAGTGCAAAGTGAGTGTCTGAGTGTGTGGGGTGGGATGGGGCGGGGGGATGGGGATTGGGGCAGCGACTTCCCCGCCTTTCTTTGTCCCTCTGGCGGTGGGTGTTGGAACTGCCCAGCAGAGATGGATTTTGTCAGTCTGAGGGGGACCAATGTAAGGCTGAGAAGTGAGGTACCATAATAAAAGCCATACGTGATTTCTTTGCTACCTCTATTTCCCTAAAAATTCAGTCTTCTTTTGGAATTCTATCACCTCAGAGTGAGAGCTGACTGGAGAGCTGTGGAAAACAAAAGGAAGCCAGAACACAAGGTGCCTTGCTGCTGAGCTGGCAGGTTCTAGAATGCCAGACCTTAGGACAAATTTAGAAGGCAAGCATCATCTTCTACTAGCTAAAGCAACAAACAGTGTGAGCATCTGATGTGTGTAGAAGATAGATATATATGTAAAGATGCCGGCCTTTCTCAGGTACCAAAGCAGAACTTCTGGAAATAGGTGTGGTCTGGCCTAGTGCCATAATAGCCACTATTGCTATTACTAAACCCTTAAAACAGTTGAGACCGCCAGCCAGGACATCAGAGAAACCCCCAGTGCTTGTCCATCGTCCTCTCCTGGGGCCCTGTGTGTCAGGATGGAAAGCTCATCATTTTAGTGATGCTCTAGGTCCAAACTCCATACCCTGTTGGCTATAATGCTAGCACCTGCTGAGAATATATCTTAAAGTCACACAAAAAGTGACCCCATCCAAAACCCAAGCCTGTACCTGTCATCTCACCTTTATGCAGGGATCCCTGTGTCTGGAGTGCTCATGGAGACCCAGCCCCCAGGAGGGCAGGCAATTGAAGGGGAGACGCTGGTCCTCATCTGCTCCGTGGCTGAAGGCACAGGGGACACCACATTCTCCTGGCACAGAGAGGACACGGAGAGTCTGGGAAGGAAAACTCAGCGTTCCCAGAGGGCGGAACTGGAGATCCCTGTCGTCAGGAAGAGCCACTCGGGGAGATACTACTGCTCTGCTGACAACAGCTATGGCTCCGTGCAAAGCAGGGTAGTGAACATCACGGTGGCAGGTGAGTTGTAATCTCTGCTGACCTTACTTATTCTCAGCAAAATTTCTCAAATCAAGAATAAGTATAACTATTTTTCTGTTTCCATTTTTCCATCCTCCCCTGGGATAGATGATTTCTTCTGTTAGCAAGTTAATAACTCAGCCAGGTCAGAGGAAGCATGAGTGAGGTAATGCTGGCCAGGAGCTCTGTGGCCTCTTCGAGGTGATTTTGCATGTCTGTGCTTAGATCCATGGTCTGTAATCCTCAAGAGTGATGTTTGAAGGTGGGGCATAGCTGTTACCCTACAATGTCAGCTATGCCTCTCCTTTCAGTGAGTTGTCCATAGCACGTCACTCCAATGTACTCAAGTCTGACGGAACCAAATGCATGAGGAATGCCTGCTGTTGTTACTTTGCACTTGTGAGATTCTAGGTAACCAAACTGTATGCAGGTCTGGAAACTTACAAAGAAGATGCAGAGTTCAGTTTTGTCCCTCGAGATAAGCCTGCCTTGGGCATCCCTGGTTCTAGCTCAGATCCCTCTGTTCCTCTGTCTCCAAGAGGCCACACTGGACATCAGACAAAACCAAAATGCTTGTCTAGGGTTATTCTAGTTAGGCTGTCTGTGTCAGGATAGAAAGCTTATCACATCCAGTGGTAAGTGCCACCTGCACCTTATCAGCAGACTTAGCAGTAAGGCAATGGTCTCTGCGGGCAGCAATTTCTCCTTCATCTCAGGTTTAGCTGCATCCCTGGATTCTAATACAGCTAGCTTTCATTGGAAAGTTACTGAAAAGCTAGATTTCACTGCTTTTCTTTTACCATAAAACTCCCCCTTCTTTCAAAGCTGCCACCATCAGGCTGGCCTTTCACCACCAAAGTGACTCTTGTGAGGGTGACCAATGATCTGTGTATGCTGCTAAGGCTAATAGAAAAATCTCAGGTTCTGTTTTACTTGACTTTATCTCCAGCTTCTTGCTTTTTAGAGACAGGGTCTGGCCCTATAGCTCAGGCTAGAGCGTAGTGGCGCAATCATAACTCACTGCAGCCTCAAACTCCTGGGTTCAGCCTCCCAAATGCTGGCACTATAGGCGTGCACCATGATTTCCAGCTAATTTCTTTATTTTTTCTTTAGACATCTTGTTATCTTGCTCAGGCTAGTCTCCAACTCCTGGTCCTGATCCTCCTGCTTCAGCCTCCTGAAGTGCTGGGATTACAAACCTGAGCCAAGGTGCTCAGCCTCCAGCCTTTGACACAATTAATCCCTCCCTCCTTAAAACACTTTCCTTCTTGACTTCTGGGTCAGAACTCTCTGTATTCTGAAAGCATCTGAACAGGTAGATATCCTTTCTGGGTCCTATTCCCAATCTCTACATTTGGGGGCCTCAGACTCTTCTTTCTGTGCCACTTGCCCCATCACCTCCAGCCTTGTAGCTCTAAGTACCTGAAGACGTCCATAGGCTGCGACTCCCAACACCACCTGCAGCCTGAACCTTCAGTCTGAACTTAGGTACTTGGATAGCACCACAAGAATAGCTAATAAGCAACTTGTCAAAAACCAAGCTGTTGGTTTTTTACCCCACATAAATTCCTGTTTAAAGCTGCCTCTTGGTTGACACAGGACTCCCTTCTCTTAGCTGCTCAGGCCAATAAATCTGGGGCTCCTTCTTGACTCTTTGTTTCATTCTCCTATATTCAATCCACCTGCAATCCATCTTCAACATATAGCCGGAATCTGACTACTCACCATCTCCACCAGCAGCACGTGGTCCAAGCCACCAGCACCCCTTGCCTAGATTGTTGTAATAATATCCTGACTAGTTGTCTTCTGCTTTGCCAGTTGCTTCCGATCCTATTCTCAACGCAGCATCAGAGGGAACACTCAAATCACAGGTCAGATCGTGTTACGCTCCTGCTCAAAATCCTCCCCTGGCTCCCTCTGTCCTTCAGAGTGAGAACTAATGTCCTCTCAAGAACTCACCAGGCCCTGCAGGACCTTCGCCCATCACCCTGACCTCATCTCTACACTGCCCTCCACCTCCCCTCCAGCCACCCTGACCCTCTCCCTCCTCCTCAGACCTTCCAGGCACTTCACACCTCAGGGCCTTGTACTGTTGTTCTTCCCTAATGTCCTCACCTCACTCCCTCACTTCCCCCAGGATGCTCCTCACCTTCTCAGCAGCCCTTTATCCCAGCACTCCTTTTCCCACAGCACTGTCCCCACCTGCCATGACACTATGCCCACGTTTGTTTGATGGCTTCTCCCATTCTTGTCAGCCTCGCGAGGATGGATCCTCGTTTTGACCACCATTGTATCTCACGTGCCTGGCATAGTGCTTGACTGAGTCATTCCATAAATACTTGTTGAATGAATTTTGTGTACATCTTTTCTCTGGCTCTCCTTTTCCTGCCTCTATGCTTTAACACAATAGCAATCCTAGGAAATACCATTATTTTTATTCTACAGAAAAGGAAAGTAAAGTTCAGAGGTTTGGTAATTTGTATGAGGTCCCAGAACAGCCTGGATCTGAACCTTCATGCAGTCCTTCAGTTCAGACAGCAGTGTCAAAGGTCTCCAAAGAAGCACCACTCAGTCAAGTTCTTAGTGTGGCCTGTGCTAAGCGAGCAGAGAGCTGTTAGCTCTGACAGGTGCAGCCCAGACAAATAGCTTCCTTGACCAGGCTGGGAAGAGGTTGCTATGCTAATGGCCCAGCTGCTGCTCAATTTTCCCTTCAACTCCCTCGGGGCAAGTCTTGTGATCAGTGGGGCCTTCCCAGGTTAGGGGACTGAGAGGCCACAGAAGGGCCAGTATCTCAGTCTGAGAACAGCTTGGGTAACGTGACATTGAGCGTGATCCTTAGCAGGAGGGGCTGAGACTGAGCCAAAGGTATTCCAATGGCAATCAGCAAAGGTCGGGGATGGAAAAAGGGTTAGCAAAGCTGAAAGCTGCCAAGGGCACCCTAGAAGACCGCCCTGAAATCAGGTCACTGTTAGAGGGTGCTACTTCTCCAGGAGACTCTTAACACGGAACCGCTTACCTCAGTGCAGAGGTTGTAGTCTTTGAGGGAGGTAACAGTAACTCTGTTCATACTTATGTGTAAATTATTCATCTTGCCTTTAAGGTTTAAGGTCATGAAAATAGCCAGTCTCCCCTGATCCAGGCAGTGAGCTGGTCACTTCACATGTAGGATTTCATTTATTCTCAGGATACTTTGCAAAGCCTGTCATCCTCTAAGGAAATAGATGATCTCAGAGATGAAACAGACATCAAGGATTCAATTGACATTTAATGGGAAGCAGGGAGATTTCCTCCTAAATCTTTTATTTGCGGACTTTATGTAAAATCTCTGTGCTTAGAAATGAGAGAATTTATAGCAAGAGAGAAACTCTGTAGCAGCCTTGAGTACTGGGACTAAGTGGCCTGCTTTGGTTGGCTCCAACTATCCCAACAAAATCACAGAATGGATGGCTTAGCAACAGGAACTTATTTTCTCATGGTTCTAGAGGACAGAAGTCCAAGATCAGAGCACCAGCTGGTCTGGTTCTGGAGAGGGCTCTTTCTGGCTTGGGAAAGACCGACTTGCTGCATCCTCAGGTGGCAGAGAGCAAGAAAAACCTTCTTGGTGTTTCTTTTTAGAAGGGCACCAAGTCCATCTTTACAGCCCCATCCTTATGACTTGATCTAAACCTAATTACTCCCAAAGGCACCATCTCCAAACACTGTCACATTGACAGCTTCAACATAGGAATTTTGGGTGGAGGAAACCATTCAGTCCAAAGCACAGGCTGAGGCTGGCTGGGTGGTGCTGTGTAGGATCAGATTCAACCTATGGGGCTATCCCCAAAGCTGACCAAAGATAGCATGAAGTTCCTAAGACCCCAGGACAAATAAGAGCTAATACGTATACAGACAAGCACTGTTCAAAGCACTTTACATTTATCAACTCTATTCAACAACACTAAATAGCTAATAGTACCCCCCATTTACAGATGAAAAAAAACTGAGGCACAGAGAGATTAAATAATTTTCCCTGGCCACATAGCTAGTAATTGACAGAGCTGGTATTCTAACCCACCCATCTGGTTTTATAATCTGTGCCTTTCTAACTAAGACAAATTTCAATTATTTTCCCCAAAGCAGTCACTTCTTCTAGGAAATAGGGATAGCATGAAAGGGAAATAGGAATAACTTGCTTTCTGACCATTGAATCTGGAATCCCAGGCCCAGGAATGGCTGACTCTGATTTTTGCACAGGTGCACAAGTGGGTGCCACAGAAGACAACAGGGAAAGAGTCAACATGGGACACTGTGGCCATGCTGCTCTGCCCTGGGGTCCTCCCTGTGTTCTACCTCTGTAGTTCAGTTGTCATGGGGGGAGGCAGGGCTGGCTGCCTCTTGAACACGTAATTGGAACCTCTCTGGTCAAAAAGGCTTGTCGGCTTTGTCAGGAAGAGAAGGATAGAGACATAGTCCCCAGTCCCTGCTGGACGGTGGCGGTGGCTACTCTATGCCAGAAGTCACAGGAAATGATTGTCTGTGTTGCTGTGGTTCTAAGGTCTGGATCTTCTCTGGTGTCTGAAGTCTGGATTTAGTTTACCCGAGGACCAAGGATCTGTACAAAAAGCACTACCAACCCCTGCTCCTTGTCTCTCTATCCAGTTTTTGCTTTTTACCCCTTATCCCCACAGGAAATGTAAATCTATTTGTTGATTGCCTGTCTCCCTTCCCTAGATCATAAACTCCTCGAGGGCAAGGACTTCACTATCTCTCTCACTGTTGTATCAAGACTTCCGTCAGCACCCAGCATGGGGTAGCTTCAGTAGATGTTTGTTGAATGAATGAGTGAAATGAATGAAATCTCTCTTGCTATGGATGGAGGAGAATGGACCCAGTGGAAAAATCAGAACCTTCTAGCAATTTACTTCATTGTCTATTTTTCCATCAGTTTTTTTTTTTCTTTTCCCTTCAAAGCACATTGGGTGCAGGCCTCTATGAGGAGGGATGCTGGTACCATTTTATTGTGGGGTCCCAATATACTTTAATGGACTGTACTTTCAGAGTTCCTGCTGGTTTGACCAGTGCCCTGAGTGGTGCTGATCTTTGCCTTGCCATGTCAGACACATTGCTGACATTGCTCAAACCACCGTTGCATTCCGTCTTTCCAGGTGTCTTGGGGAAATTCCCAGGAAGCCGGATTACACGAATATACATTAGGACTTCCCCCAAATTGCTGGTTTCTGAAATGATTCACTGACATCATTGGAGGGAGCTATTTTCTGTGCCACCCTGGCCCTGGCCCACCCAGGGTGATCTTTTTCTGGCCATGGCCTGGCCCAAAGTGTTCTCATGAGTCCTAGTCTTTCCGATTCCTACCCTCCCAGGGCTGGGGACTGCACCTAAACAGAGGAAAGGCCCTTTCCAAGCCCCAAGTCTCTCCACTGGGACTCACATGGGTTCTTACCCCTCAGGGACTTCAGGCAACAGAAGCAGCATAGCGGTTGCAGGGTCTGTGGGAAGCCTGTGCAGCACTCTTCTCCTGGCTGTGACACTGCTGTTCTGCTGGCACCGGAGGAAATCAGGTCTGTGCTCTTCTCTTACCTTTGATAGGGTTTCATCGTGTCCCTGCCTCAGACAACTGCACTTCAGGCCAGCCTCAGTGACCACCAAGCCACTGTTCCCCACTGGCTACCTCCAACACTCATAGTACATGTCCCTTCCTTAAAGGGCAGTTTCCCACACAGACACAGTGGGTGACAGCTGCTTGTATCTGGGCTGGTTTATTTAGTCAAGTGAAAGGAAGGGATGAGTGGCAAAAATTCTTAATGCAAAGTCTCAAAGACTTTATCTGGAACAGTTTACTTGGGCAGTTTCTTTGGTTCATACAAACTGGCCAATGAGATACTTCAGCCTATCCTAAATCTGCTGTAAGTGGAGATCTGAAATTAACTGAAGAGCTCAGAAGAAATGAATGAGAATGGAAGCTGGGTAATTTCTATCCTTCTGCCACCTCAGATTTCCCTGGGTCCGAGCTTGAACCTACCACCTTGTCCTCCCTGGACCCTGCTTTCCTCAGGTCAACCTCCCCTCCCAGGCTCTGTCTGCTATGTGTATCCAAAGGCTCCTTGCCTTAGCCCAGGTCAGGCCAGTTTCAGATGCTGGGGTAGAAGATGGGCACAGAACCTTTTCAGCTCTAGGGTAATAAGCTATATCCCTCCACTCTCAATTCAGTTCAGTCCTCCAGCTCTTGTGAGCACCTTCTGTGTGCCCTACATTGGACTGGATGTAGGGCACTCTGGACCTCTGGCCACAAGTCTTCTTAGCAAAGCTGAGTCAGAGCCCAGGGTTCCTCTGGCCTGGCCACAAATATTCCTCGAAATCCACCCACAGCTCACTACTTTGCAAGAATGATTTGGTCATATTTGATATTTTCTGAGGCTTTTCAACATAGACATGAGCTCTAATAAAGTCTCGAATAATTGCATATTTAACTCAGAAGTGTGCAGCCCTGGCCCCAGGAGTGTTCAGTCCTCCTTGTGAGAATCTGGACCTGGCTTGTCTTTCTCTAAGGCCTCTATAGGGAGCCCGGGTGACAGTCTGAGAAAGTGCTCCCCCTACTGACAAGAACACACATGTGCTTTATTTTGCAGGAGATGATTTCCAGAGAAATGAAACCAGGTGAGGCCTCAGCTTTTGCAAGTGCCTTTTTTATTTCCCAGGTGCGCGATATGCAAAACCAAGAGTTACAAAGTTAGGTCAAGTTATTTCTCTTGGACCCTGTGGCTAGCTGCTCCTATTTTCACATTCCTTGAATCAGCCAAAAATGAAACTTCCTAGAAATGTTCTTGTTGGCTAACAGTATTTCAGATTTTGCAAGTATTTAGATGCATTTCTTATTTGAAAGTAATCTAGTCATCTAAATGGATGATACTAATGGGTATAGATTTTCTGGGTTGGCACAGAATATTTATGGTATGTATGTTTAGATAGTGTGTTGCTATAACTATGCATACAATGACTAGATTCTAGATTTTTACAAATGGTCTAGATTTTCACAGGAATATTTACATCTGGTTTTTTGGTTGTTGTTTTTTTTTTGCCCCAGAAATGCACATATACTCATTAGACTTTGTGTCCTTAACTTCCATTTGGAAAATATGGTCCTCTTCCTCGGTGTGCTCTAGGGACTGGGGCATGAATTATGTCTAATTCCTTCCTGAACTGTCCAGATATGACAATGTAAAAGACATTTAGTCACGACTTCCTGGTGATGAGCCTGTATTGTCAACCAACCAGGAGTTACTATTCTAACTATTAGACGATTGTTACTAGGATGTCAGAGACTCTCTGGCCTTGTTTCCAGAAAGCCTGTCCAGGCCACAGCCCCAGGGTTCCTTTCAAAAGAACAATCTGACTCTATAGACCTGTTGAAGCTCCAGTTAAACCACTCTGGGTTTCTAGTCTCTATTAACTGCTGACTTCCCCTGGTTCCATTTCTTCTCCGCCTTTCCCCCTGGCCATCTCATTCTCCCGCAAGTTACGATATTCAAGGTGTTGTCATGTGTTTCTGTTTCTCCCAGGAGCCTTCCTACCCCCGGCTGGCGAGAGCCCTCCCATTCTGTCTGCCCTGTCCAGGTGGAGCTGTGGCCACTGAATGGCAATGGTGAGGATTCCCCTGCAGGAAGTTTCTCCTGGCCTCAGCCAGGGAAAGATAATGTGCTGGGCAATGCCCCTGGTCACCCTATGATATCCCAAATCCAAATATTCCCAATAAGTAATTGCTTCAATGTGTGTCCAGGGAGACTGGAGGGGATGCTTGGAAGAGGCATGGGCAACCTCAAAAGTGTTCTTTTCTTTCTAGTACACCCGGAAGAAGGAGACTTGGTATATTCTGAGATCCAGACTCTTCAGCTGGGGGAAGGAAGGGAAGGTATGTCTGTGGCTGCAAACTATTTTCATTCCTTTAACAAATATTTACTGAGCACCTCGTTTTTGCCAGGTACTATTGTAAGTATGGGAAATAAACAAGGCCAACAAAAATTCTTACACACGGAGCTTAGATTCCAAAGAGGGATGACAGACCATACCCTTTGAATGGTAGAATTAGAACTGCTACCAATTTCCTTGGGTTAGTAGACCACATCTTATAAAAGATCTCTACCTCCATGTTTCTGCTATTCTTTGCTCTCTGACCCTCATGTACTATATTTTGCCATGTGTGATGCACCTTTTCTTGGCCTAAATTTGTGAGAAAACAATAAGGATGCTTAGGAGCAGGGAGGCTGCTGTGCCAGGCATGTGGGGTTCCAGTCCAGGAGGATCTGGGATCTTGGAATGAGCCAGAACACTATTCTCTGAGAATCATACTCAGGCTAGAGGGGGTAGGGCAGATGAGGTGGGTTGCAGCTGTGTGGGGCAAGGGCCGAGACCTGGCTGTGCAAAGGGGATGGGAGCCCCCTGCAGGCCGCAGGGACTTGCCTGGCTGCCTGGGGGACAAGCAGCCTCAGAAGCTCTTGCCCTGCTGGCCATAGGCATAGCTCTGCAAGGGCAGGGAGGATAGGGCTCCTGGAAGAGAAAGAAGGTACAGTCTTCACAGAGCAGGCAAACACAGCGGGTGGTATGATCTGCATGTTTACCAGAGGAGTGTTAGCCCTCCCCATGGGTCTCCTGGCTGAGAGCTGGCCACTTTCTCAAGAAGTGCTTTCCTGAAAGTTTGGGTCTGAAACATGGTTATGCATCACACATGGAAGCACGTTTTCCATGGCAAAATACAGTATTTGTGAAAACATTATTTAAGCTGAGCATTCTGTTGATTGGCTAGTTATTAATACCTCAAGAAGCTAAACTGTGACATGAAGAAATATTTCTTCACCTGCCCCCTAAGATTTGCCTGAAAAATACACAATGTGTTTTTTAACAATCAAAACAAAAGATAAGCATGCTTCTGATAGAAATTATGATCTCAGTGGTGTATGTACTAAGGTCACTCTTAGGTCTGAATGAACAAGTGCTTATAAAGTATCTACCACGTGGTAGGCATTGTGGTGAGAACATTTGTATGTGACACCAAGTAAGATAATTTTTAGTAAATGGTGAAAAATGTGAATTTTATGTTACTGTATTCCCTTGATGAGTACTAGATTTTAAAGGTCGTTCTGCAGCAAGTGACTTGGGATGAGTTGGATCCTTTGGAGGTTTGCTTTTAAGCAAGTCCTGACCAACCTTTAGAGGAGGGCTCATCTAGCCCTAATATTGAGGCAATGCATTTCTGACGATTCTGCGTCAGATGGCACCCCCGCCTCTTTTTTGCAGTTTTTGGCTGGGGCTGGGCTTGAACCCGCCACCTCCAGCATATGGGGCCAGCGCCCTACTCTTTTGAGCCACAGGCGCCACCTAGATGGCCCCTTATTATAAGATCTGTGTGAGCTTCTGGTATTATTCTGCCTGTTCTTTCCTAGTGGCTCTTACCCTTCCCAAGACAGGCAAATATGTGAGAGAGCTAAGGCAGTATCCCCAAAGGCTTGAGAAGAACTCCCTGAAGCTCCCTGGAGCTTTCCATCTGCCTCGCTGCTCTCTCTCGGGCACGGTCCTGTGGATTCCAGCTGCTGTAGTGTAATAGAACTGTTGGTCTCTGTTACTTCAAGTCAGAAGCTGGTTCCATCTGGGCTCCGCGGTCTGTTCTGCAGCTTGGTGGTCAGTTGGCACCGCCGGTGGGCTCGGCTTGTCTGCCTCTTTTCCATCATGGCTCCCGGTCCTAGATGACAGCCTGTTGTCTAATGCCTGAAAACCATTGATTTGCCCTTTTTTCTGGTTGTTTAAAATGGGGAGGTAAATCCAGTCCCTGTTGTTCCACCTGCCCAGAAGGAGCAGTTCTACTTCACTTGTTTAAACTTACACAAACCCCATTTTAAGATCTGAATCGAGATCTGCCGTTAGAAGAACACTGCTCCGGGTGCCTGTGACCTGTGGTCTACTTTGGCTTTCTGAGTTCAGAGCTCTTATCCCAATATCAGGGAAATCACTTCAGCATCATTTCAGAAGTTCAAGAGGACCTTTGAGAACTTCCTCAGCAGGCTGGGGATTATAAAGTAGCAACCTCCCCTCAACACACACTCACCTGGTAAAGCGGCTGGGTCGAGACACGCTGCACAAAAAGCTCTCTCTCCTTCTAAAAAAATCTCTTCAGGGTGGCACCTGTGGCTCAAAGGAGTAGGGCACTGGCCCCATATGCTGGAGGTGGCAGGTTCAAACCCAGCCCCTGCCGAAAATTGTAAAAAGAAAGAAAGAAATCTCTTCAGCAAATCTTTCCTTCCCTCCTCACACTACCTTGATTTGGTTGATTAACCTAGCCTCTTCGAATCAAAGAAACAGTCCTATTTATATTATAAATCTATATATGGCACCTCACTTGTGAATTTAAAATCTGCAGTATCTTTGTGCATAGTGAGAATTTCTTTGTGCTGTAACCTGACGCTGAACCAGTTTTACAAATGAAGTACTGTGCGCACAACCAGGAGGCACAAGACTTTCTCAGGGTCATGAAGCCAGTAAAAGATAAAGCTAAGAATGACTCTTCTGTCTCACTATAACATTTGCTGCTCGTACAGCCCATTACTGTATTTGACCAACATATATCACCTGATCCCTGCTTCGCCTGTCACTTTGCTCCCTGATCCACCTCCATTAATCAAGACCCTTTGAACAGTAGAATTTGAACTAGTTTTCTTGGGTTGACTGAGCACATCTCGTAGAGACACCTTGATCATTTTGCTGTTCTTCACACTCTGTCCTTGACATATTTGTCAACACTATTTGAGTCAAGCATTCTATTGATGGCCTAGTTATGTTTTAAGTGCTTGAAGTATTAATGATCAGTAGACAGGCTTCTTCACCTGTTCAACATTTGCATGAAGACTTTGAAAGCATATGACCATTATTCTAGGGAAAAGTGTATATAACTTTTATCATATCATTAAAAAAATCAGTAACCCCAAAAGATTTGTGGTAAGAAACAGAAACCTCAAGCGTCCCCAGTATATCTTTTCAAGCTCTTTTGCCACAAAATTACTATGTTGCTCTAATAATTATACCTTTTCCTCTGAGACGCTTAATTTCTAATATGCATTGACAAATGAATCATACCTGCTAAACTTTCCTCTGACTGTGGCTCCATCTCTGGGAAACCATGGCAATAAAATCAAAATCTAACGTAAGAGGAGTTCTCATATGGATAGCTCCAATGAGAACTTGCCAAATAACTGAGGATGGAGAGATGGACATACCGTAAGTTAAGAGCTAAAATTAAGAAATTTCTCAGTGTCTAGAAGAGGAAGAGACTGAGGTTTCTCACTGTGGTATTGAGGGAGGACTTTACAGAATAATGGAAGTGAGAACTTTCAGAGGGTTGGGTTAAGAGATGTTGGCGTGGGTGTGGAGAAAAGGGAACACTTCTACACTGCTGGTGGGAATGCAAATTAATACATTCCTTTTGGAAAGATGTATGGAGAACACTTAGAGATCTAAAAATAGATCTGCCATTCAATCCTATAATTCCTCTACTAGGCATATACCCAGAAGACCAAAAATCACATCATAACAAAGATATTTATACCAGAATGCTTATTGCAGCCCAATTCATAATTGCTAAGTCATGGAAAAAGCTCAAATGCCCATCGATCCACAAATGTA
This sequence comes from Nycticebus coucang, assembly GCF_027406575.1. Classification (NCBI taxonomy): domain Eukaryota; kingdom Metazoa; phylum Chordata; class Mammalia; order Primates; family Lorisidae; genus Nycticebus; species Nycticebus coucang. Next base: position 103,389,570 of record NC_069789.1, read on the forward strand.
TTAATATATTGTGGTGTATGTACACCATGGAATATTATGCAGCCTTAAAGAAAGATGGAGACTTTACCTCTTTCATGTTTATATGGATGGAGCTGGAACATATTCTTCTTAGCAAAGTATCTCAGGAATGGAAGAAAAAGTATCCAATGTACTCAGCCCTACTGTGAAACTAATTTATGGCTTTCATATGAAAGCTATAACCCCGTTATGACCTAAGAATATGGGGAAGGGAGAAAGGCAGGGGAGGGAGGGGGGAGGTGGGCAGAAGGAGGGTGATTGGTGGGATTATCCCTGTGGTGCATCTTACAAGGGTATATGTGAAACTTAGTAAATGTAGAATGTAAATGTCTTAAAACAATAACTAAGAAAATGCCAGGAAGGCTATGTTAACCAGTGGGACGAAAATGTGTCAAACGGTCTATAAAACCAGTGTATGCTGCCCCATGATCGCATTAATGTACACAGCTATGATTTAATAATAATAAAAAATGATAAAACAAGAAATCAAATGAATTGTCAACATGTAGAGTATTGGGTCACAGCAATCTACAGAAAGGACCTACTGGCTACCAGAATCTAAGGAATAAGGGAGTAGACTGGGTTCTAAGTGGATCCTTATGCCTGTAGTTCAGTGGTTCCCTTTCTCTCCATAGTCAGTACCTCCAGGACACTTCTTGAGGACAAGGTGAGTTCCATTTCCTCACTGTGTTCTCTCCCATTGTTACCTACAGCCTCACACTCCTCTCCTTCCACTGCCATCTTCCTCTCTTTCCAACATGGCTCAGTGGTCTACTCAGAGGTGAAGACACAGCTACCAGATAACTCAGCTGGAAATGTCCATTCTAAGGATGAAGACATCATGGAACATTATGAGAATGTCCAACGCATGTAGCAAAGGCCCAGTGCAGTCCCCATGGCCCATGGAGTAACAAACTAGCTCCAATCTCCAGTTCTGTTCACCCATGTGCATTCATTCCCTGGACTTCTCATCCACTCTGAAATAATGGGCTGGCCTCTAAAGAGCCTTTTTAAAATGACCAGGATCCACAATTAAGAGAAGATGCTATATTATCTGCACTGGGCCTGACCTACTGAATTCACCCAGGTCTGATTCAGAAAAACAGAATAAGAGGCTGCTTTTGAAAAACAGAAACTCAAATTTTGGTGAATTGGGATTCGCAGAGAAATAGAAAACACTGGGTGACCGGATCCGTTTAATGAACTTATAATCATTCTCTCACTAGAGAGTCCATACCATGAGTATCTACATTTGTGTAAAGTGGCTCACTGGTGAGCAGCTGCATGGGCAAGGCAGAGTCCTAACTCCTGCCCACACCATTTACACTCAGGGTTTGGTTATAGACAGCCCACCCCAAAGGGTTTACAGGGGGAGGAGTTTTCAAAAGGATTTTTAAAAGCTTCACAAAATCATCAAAAGAGCTGAAGAAGCAGGCTCTAGGCTGAGCTCCTAAAAGCAAAAACTAATTATGGTAATGTCACTAGGACAAATTTTGTTGGGTGGTTTCCTGCCCTACACATTGGTTAGCATCACAACTAGCCTAGTATAGGGCGCTTCCTCCTGGGGGGTGCTTCCTGACAGGAAATTAGCCCTGCCCCCTGCAGAGTAGCCAGCCGCATGTGTCTAAATGGAATCCAACTGCTGTACCAGATCAACCTGCCTGTTTATAGCAAATACATGAGACAAAGGACCAAGTTACATAACACCATGGGCCTGCGATCAGAAAAATGCAAAGGGAGGAAAGTTCTACAGGACCAACTTTCTTTAACAAATGGTGAAAGGGAAAGGGAAAAAGTAATTCAAATGTTTCTAGCATAAATAATTATGGTGATAGCTCAATTATGCTTTGATTTTTATAAATGTATTTATCTCATGCACCCCCTCTGCAAAAAAGGGAAGATATGGGACTGGAGACATATTTATCAAAAGGAATGGTCAGGCCTTGTTTGGATCCTGGCTGGAACAAATCAAGTGATGAAAAAAAAAATCACACCATACTAAGGGAAATGTGTACACTAACATTAGGAGATGTATGTTTGGTATATAAATGTTAGCATTGTAGTTACGCTCTTGTAATGATAAGAGAGACAGATTTTTAGAGCTTATACTGAAGTATCTATGGATGTATTAAATGTACATGATTAAATGTGTATTAAACCAGACTAAATGATGTGATTAGGTGTGAAATAACCCAATGAGGGGAGGGTGGATTAGAAGCAGATAGGTATCAACAAGGGAGGGTCAGTCATGTGCACCCCGTGTCTGGAGCCAGGCACGTTGTGGGAGGAAATAGGGCTTATACACAGACTATTCTCTACTTTTGTATGTTTTTAATTTCCTACAATAAAGAGGTGAAATATCTAAACCCAGAATAGCCCTCCATTTTATCACCTGTCTGCAAAAGGACAGACTATGGAAGATGACCCACGAGACCTCAGGGGCCATCCCTGAAAGTGGCGTGCCATTATTCCTCCCACTTTGCATCGGCCAGAACACAGTCACAGTTCCTACTTCGGAGGGTAGGAAAAGCAACCCAGCTAAGGCCCAAGAAGCAGAAAGTACCAGTCTGGTTATCACTCTAGAAAGTTACTGCCACACTCAGACAAGGGAAGTTGTCAGGGAAATTTTTCTGGAGGAGATAGCGCACGGAGAGTATTGGACATGCAGAGCTGGAAAATATGAGTTCAAATCCACGTCAGAATTAGTAGGCATGTGACTTAGCTAAGTTACTCAAACTTCTGACCCATTTTCAATCTGAAAAGTGGGAAAAACAGTAGAATATAATAAACTTGAGTTCATAAACTTGTGAGGATTAAATGCGTGAAATCTTAAGCACAGTGCCTGGAACATAGTAAGCATATAATAATTGTTAGCCATCAATCAGGAAGAGGAGAAAGGAGGAGAAGGCAGGACGGAAGAGGAAAGAAGAAAAGCAAACAGAATGGGAAAACTAGACAGAGAGAGCATGGGCCGAGAAGTGAAGAGAAGGGCTTTAGAAACGGAAAACATACAGAGGCATAAAACAGCTAAACATATTCAAGAAATTACAAGCAGGTGGGGCCCAGGGGCTCATGCCTATAATCCCAGCACTTGGGAGGCTGAGGTGGGAGGATCCCTTGAGCTCAGGAGTTTGACACCAGCCTGAGCAAGAGCGAGACCCCATCTCTACTAAAAATAGAAAAACCAGCTGGGCCTGGTGGAGGGTGCCTGTAGTCCCAGCTACTAAGGAGGTTGAGACATTGCTTGGACCCAGGAGTTTGAGGTTGCTGTGAGCTGGACTGATGCCACAGCACTCTAGTCTGGGCAACAGAGTGAGACTCTGTCAAAAGAAAAGAAAAAGAGAGGAGGGGAGGGAAAAGGAGTGGAGAGGAGGGCAGAGGAGGGCAGAGGAGAGGAGAGAGGTAAGAAATTACAAGCAGTTTAATATATTTGCAGAATAAAATTCTCTTCTTTACTGGAAAATCAAATCAGTCCAAAGAGGGTGAGATCTCTGCAGGCTTCGGTGCCATAATCTGAGTTTCATCTCATGACTACAGACAGCCAGTGAAGTCTTTAACTCAGGAACATATTCAGATTTGTCCGCCAGGCAGATCCTCTGGTGGTCATGTAGAAGATAACATGGAGGGTGGTTAAGTGGGTGCTATGACTGTTTATCGAGGGCCAGGGCCACAGATATGTTAGAGTGAAGGGATTAAAACTTGTTTTGGAGACTGAAACTAGACCCACACCTTTCCCCACTCACAAAAATTGATTCAAGATGGATAAAGGACTTAAATTTAAGGCATGAAACAATAAAAATCCTCCAAGAAAGCATAGGAAAAACACTGGAAGATATTGGCCTGGGGGAAGACTTCATGAAGAAGACTGACATGGCAATTGCAACAACAACAAAAATAAACAAATGGGACTTCATTAAACTGAAAAGCTTCTGTACAGCTAAGGAGACAATAACCAAAGCAAAGAGACAACCTACACAATGGGAAAGGATATTTGCATATTTTCAATCAGACAAAAGCTTGATAACTAGGATCTATAGAGAACTCAAATTAATCCACATGAAAAAAGCCAACAATCCCATATATCAATGGGCAAGAGACATGAATAGAACCTTCTCTAAAGATGACAGACGAATGGCTAACAAACACATGAAAAAATGTTCATCATCTTTATATATTAGAGAAATGCAAATCAAAACAACCCTGAGATATCATCTAAGCCCAGTGAGAATGGCCCACATCTCAAAATCTCAAAACTGCAGATGCTGGTGTGGATGTGGAGAGAAGGGAACACTTTTACACTGCTGGTGGGACTGCAAACTAGTACAACCTTTCTGGAAGGAAGTATGGAGAAACCTCAAAGCACTCAAGCTAGACCTCCCATTTGATCCTGCAATCGCATTACTGGGCATCTACCCAGAAGGAAAAAAATCCTTTTATCATAAGGACACTTGTACTAGACTGTTTACTGCAGCTCAATTTACAATCACCAAAATGTGGAAACAGCCTAAATGCCCACCAACCCAGGAATGGATTAACAAGCTGTGGTATATGTATACCATGGAATTACTATTCAGCTATAAAAAAAAATGGAGACTTTACATCCTTCGTATTAACCTGGATGGAAGTGGAAGACATTATTCTTAGTAAAGCATCACACGAATGGAGAAGCATGAATCCTATGTACTCAATTTTGATATGAGGACAATTAATGACAATTAAGGTTATGGGGGGGGGAAAGCAGAAAGAGGGAAGGAGGGAGGGGGGTGGGGCCTTGGTGTGTGTCACACTTTATGGGGCCAAGACATGATTGCAAGAGGGACTTTACCTAACAATTGCAATCAGTGTAACCTGGCTTATTGTACCCTCAATGAATCCCCAACAATAAAAATAAATAAATAAAAGAAGAAGGAGGGAGGGGAATGGGGAAAGGAAGAGCAGAGAGAGGGAAGGAGGGAGGGGGGTGGGGTCTTGGTGTGTGCCACACCTTTTGGGTGTGGCAAGACATGATTTTAAGAGGGATTTTACCTAACAAATGCAATCAGTGAAACCTGGTTTTCTGTACCCTCAATGAATCCCCAACAATAAAAAATAAATAAATAAAATAAAATAAAATAAAATAATCTTGTTTTGGAGGAATTGCAGTAAAAGCAGTGATTGGTTGGAGGTGAAAGGGGGATTCAGGTCTGATTGCCAGGGATTTGGCCTTGGCAACCAGAGGAATGATGGTGCCATTAATGGGGAGAGACTGAAGCATCAACTGAAAGCTCCTCGGCTGTGCTGCCGCTCACTTCTTAATTTTGTCTGTTGTGCACCAGGATTTAATATTCCAAAGCTGCCCCAAAACAATGTCTAGAACCTTTCAGATTCATGTCAGCTTTCCCCACCTCCAAACCATCATTTTGTGGCCTATTTTTTTTTTTTAATCATTTTGCTTTTTACAAGTTTTTGCCTTTTACTCTTGAGTCAAGGTAGAAAGTTTACCTATATAATCCCTCTGATCCTTCCTGGCTCATACACCTCATGACTCCCCAGGGTGCACCATCTGCCCATCCCAGATTTTTGCTTGTCATATCTAGTAAGATCTCCAAGGTGCAGTGTGAACTTGAGATAAGATGTAAAAAGAGACTCCTTTTCAAATGCCACCCAGGAAGCACAGAAAGAGGAAGCTCAAGATGAATATATGGCTTATGCTCATGCAAATGTGTTGGGTCATTGGACTTCCCAGGTGCATGGAAAAATAATACCTCAAGCATGTACATAAGCTGGAGGAACAAGGGGAAAGCCTCAAACCAATTGGTTTGTACCAACTTTCCAGTTAAAAATGAGGGTTTTCATTACAAAATGTAGGCAGCTCTTCTGCACAGGGCCTTCTCTGAAAACACATCTATTCAAGAAGCCAAAGCTCTCTCGTGGAAGCGACCCAGAGATGGCAGAAAAGAGAGCAGAGCTAGATACAAAACCAGCTATATATTTGTGGGACCTAGTGCAAAGTGAAAATGCAAGATCCCTTGTTCAAAAAGCAAGGGAAAAAGTGTCATTAAAAGTACTAGAACATAAAGCTTTTTCCTTTCTTCCATGGCCTCCTCCTTAACTTGTCATGCTGCTTTTTCTATTTAATGTCACCCTAAGGAAGGAAAAAATTTTAAATTATTAGCATGAATTTTACAGTCTGTTTTTATATTTTGCGATGCCAATTGTCCCCGCAAATATAGAGCATTTAATTAATATGTGGAATTACCAAAATTAGGCAATATGAATAACAGTTATGTCTTATCAGGACAGTAAAAACATTGCAAAAGTTTTAAAAATAATCAATTGTTTTTATTCCATTTATCTCTCTCTTCTTTTATTTTTTGGCCAGGGCCGGGTTTGAACCCACCACCTCCGGTATATGGGGCTGGCGCCCTACTCCTTGAGCCACAGGCACCACCCTTATTTCATTTCTTGATATGTGCACATTCTACCAATTCTTTCTACCTTTGGCTTATTGCTGAGTGAGGAAGAAAGTAAGGCAGTTCTAGGTCTGCCTCTTCCCCTTTGCTTCTGTTATTTTCAGCACTGTGATTAGCTAATATATAGGCAGTAACATAAGAAAGGATATGTGAGGGTTCCTCGGTCATTCATGTTTGTTAGAACACAGCTATCTTCTTCCAACATGAAAAACAAGTCAGGTTCAATGGAAAGTGGTGGCTTCTTGGGGCTGTCAGTCACTGATGTCGCGTACTTACTTTGTGCTTGCTGTGAGTCTCACTGCACTTCCACTCATGAGTGCACCTGAGATTCTGAGAGCATGGGGTAGTGCAAATGCTGTTTGCTAATAAGCAGCTGGGAAGGCAGATGTATATTGCAACCATCTCCTTAGCTCATGTGCAGATTCTACTGTCCTATCAGACTTAATTTACGAGATACAAGTTCAAAACTAAAATTATTAGAAATGTCAAGATGGCAACAACATAGCATTAAACCAAGCTCAGGGCCCTTTGGTGTGACTGCACAGGTCATAGGCCTGGGAAGCCAGCTGTAGTAAGATGTTTTCATCACGTCATGAGAGGCCTCTCCAAAAGAGAACTGATCCAGAATCAGATAGGCCCAAGACAAGTACAAACTCTCTTTTTGTAAATTCTCCATAACTATTTGGACCTACCATTGGAATTACTAATCATGCCAGTGCTAAGCTGAGAAGACTCATGGACCTGAGCTCCAGTCTTAGTAAAACAGTTGCTGTGTGAATGGGGAGAAGACCTGGTGTCAGGGATCAGGATGGCGGGCTAGTAATGCAGCTTCTGCAATGTGTTTTGCAATATATAAACATTTACTCCTAGCAACAACTGGAAAACAAGTATAATTTTTTTTTTTTTTGTAGAGACAGAGTCTCACTGTACCGCCCTTGGGTAGAGTGCTGTGGCATCACACGGCTCACAGCAACCCCCAACTCTTGGGCTTATGCGATTCTCTTGCCTCCGTCTCCCAAGCAGCTGGGACTACAGGCGCCCACCACAACGCCCCGCTATTTTTTTGTTGTTGTTGTTGTTGCAGTTTGACCGGGGCTGGGTTTGAACCCGCCACCCTCGGCATATGGGGCCGGCGCCCTACTCACTGAGCCACAGGCGCCGCCCAAAAACAAGTATAATTAATATCTTCTTGCTAAATGAGGAAACTGAGACTCAATATCTTGCAAAGTTTGCCCAAGTTCACTTAGATGGTAAAGGACAGGGCTAAGCTTCAGTTTCACATCTGTCTGATTCTGATACCCATGTTCTGCCAACCAACAAGCTCTCTCCCTGGCCAAGAGTCACAGTCTGTATAGATGTGGCTGATGCTGTACTGAGATGACCAAGCTGGAAAAGAATGAGGGAGAGGAGAAGAGTCTTTGTGCAGGGATTTTAAGTGACACTCACCTTGTAGGTCCAGCACGTATCCTAAGATGGGAGCGGGGGGGAAGGGGGGCAGATTTGCTTCACATATCTAATGATGGGCACCTGTTTCAATTATGTTTTCTAAATATAAGCAAGTATCTACATTAATAAAGAAGAAAAATCGGTATGAACAGAATAATAGGATATATGTAGGGGTTGATGTCAGTGGAGAACTGGGCATGGACCAGAAAACTAGCAAGAATCTGAAGGTTTCGTTCCTGGAGTCCTATGCAAGTGAACAAAGCCAAACACAAAACTGTGACCAGAATTCAAGGACAAAAGTTAAGAGCAGCCTAATCTGACCAAATATCCCTTTTGAATGTGGCTGGGAATATAGCAGCAAGAAAGCAAAGGGACCCAAAGGCGTCAGTGGCTTCCGCAGAAAGTCTGAGCAGCTGTTCATGATGGACATCAGACGTTTTCCTTCCTTATTATCTCTGGCTGTTGCCCTTGCTTATCAAACTTGGAATGAGATAGCAGTACGCTAAAAAAAATTGTGAAATATTTGAGTAGAGTCTTAGTAAATCTTGTTGTACTGCTCTAGAAGATTTAACTACAAAATATAGTCACAAAATACATACTATTGCACGGATGAGCCTCAGAAACATACCACTAAGTGAAAGAAGTTGGATACAAAAGGCACACGTTGTAGGTACCCATCTCTATGTTCAGAACAGGCAAATCTACAGAGAAAGTGAATTATCAGACTAACTGGCTACCTGGGGCTGTGTGAAGGAATTGAAAGTGACTGCAAATGGGTGCCTGGTTTCTTTCTGAGGTAGTGAAAATGTTCTGAAACTAGATTATGATGATAAAAAGTGAATTTTAGCATTAAAAATTACACTTCAATACAGCTTTTAAATATACCAGATTTTGCCATGTAAAATGCACTCCTGTGTAATGCATACCCACATTTTTGGTCCAAACTTTCAGGAAAATGCCCCTTGAGGAAGCAGCCAGCTCTTAGCTGGCAGGGAGAGATACGTCTGGAGACAGCTAATGCACCCCTTATAAACGCACAGACCACCAGCTCTGTGAAGACTTCCCCCTCCCTCTCTCACGGCCCTTCCCTCCCTGCCACATTGGAGGCCATGGCGAAGATGGCCATGCAGGTACACAGCTGGCAGGTGGCAGCTTCTGAGCCCCTCTACCCACTCATGGGCAGCCAGGCAGGTCCCTGGGGCCTGTGTGGCTTCCAGTCCCCTCCACCTGCCATGGCCCCCCTGACCAGCCCCACCACCAGCTCCTCCTCTGAGCATGGTGCTGGGCAGTGGCCAATCTTGCCTGCTCCTACCAGATCTGGACCCTTTTGGACTGGAACCCTGTGTGCCTGGCAGGCCCAACCGGGAGGACACAGTGGCTCGTGGGGCCTGTGGGTCCCCCTGCTCCTCAGCTGTACTACCCATGTATAAGGTGCATCCTTATTTTTCCTTCAAATATTTGGGCAAAAAAGTATACCTTCTATATGGCAAAAAGTATACCTTTGCATATACACTCATCCAGTGATTTTTAACAGGCATCCATTAGCTCAACTAAAGACAGCTTGGTAGAAAGGCCGGAGTGTAGGGACTAAATAGGGCTTTGCAAGAGCATCAGGATCTAGTGTCATGCAGACCCAGGCTTTCAATATGCCTTTGATTTTTACAGCAGCCTAACGAAGTGGACATTGACTTCCCCATTTTAAGGATGAAGAAATGTAAGCTTAAGTTCAATAATTCACTCAAGGTCACCTGGCTGGTAAGTGACAGTGCCTGCCTCTCTCTGGTGACAGGCACTGTGCTTCTTTGCTCTATGTCATGTCAGAACACTGCCTATTCCAACTTTCCCTCAGGGAAATCATCCAAAACTAACAGTTAAGAAATTAAATCTTTCTTTTGCCAAGATTGTTCTCACTGCCAAGACCCCCCTCTTCACCTGTCTCAACGCTCTCTCCCACCATATTTATGTGATATTTTTCTCCTAGTTGCTGCGGTCAGAGCATTCCCCTCATCAGCATACAAAATCCTCCCCATCACTCAAATTGCTTTTGAGAGGTTCCACCACTTCCCCAAATGACAGAGCCCTGAGAGCAGACCCACCCAATGAGCGTGAGATTACTGGGGGTCATTTCCCACTTCCTGTTTTAAATGCACCCTCCAAGAACATTTAGCTTTGATCTTCGCATGTTATAAATAGTCCAGTGTTCATTTACAGACTTCAGAACACCAAGTTTCCACTTCCTATCACCAGAATAGGTTCTTAGTAATTGCTCTTGAGAGGTAACCATTTAACCATGGTGACTACTGCTATTCCAGAGGGTTTCAGATGATGGCATCTAAATTTTAGTTCAAATGCCTGTGACTGTGGAATCTTTTTATTGGATTTGTTAGGCTCACTTGAGACAGACCTGGGTTCCAGACCTGGCTGTGCCACTTACTGTCTGTGAGTCTTTCAACGTCCAAGGTACATGAAATTATAAATAATTTTTTTGATCCTCAATTTTTCTCATCCACAGAATGAGGATAACAATACCTGCCTGATGGAACATCGCCTGTGTTATTTCAAAACTCACTGTTTTAGTGTTAATGTGAAGGTTAAATGAGGCAATATTTACAAAGTACCCAGTATGATGATGCACTACAGTAATAATTCAATATATGGTAACTGTGATGGGGGTAAGAATCTCTTTCAGTTCAGAATAAAAGCACATCTACCACATTTTACGTTCTGAACCAACCACAAATGACAAAAATAAAAATAAATTTTGAAAAATGAAACCCTGTCTGCAATGAAACATTTGAAAAGCCACATCCTCAGCTTATCAACTCTGAAGAACTGCTTCTAACCACAGTGAAATTCAAACCAAACCAAGAGAAGAAAGAAGCTGACAGTAAACATACCCCCTGCACACACTAGTAGGAAAAGCTTTAAGTTCCCCAAGAGTAAAGGGCAAAGCTCTAAAGCTCCAAACCAGTAAGCCCTCCCTGGGAAGATCAGATTTAGGGGATATGGAAACTGATGAGCCTCTCTGAAAGCAGGGATAAAGGGGGCACTTTGCAGGCATAAGGAGACACAGCAGGCAATATTGGCTCTATAGGTATTAACATTATTAGTTGAAGAGAAATATTGCTAAATCACCACGCAGAAAAATATATAAAATTCAGGGATTCACATTAAGCCAGGCAGACCACTTCTTGACCCCCAAGAAGGAAAACATGGTAGAGATAGCAAGATGTTCTGAAGCAAGATCCCAAGTCTAAACTGCCTGCTGCTCCAGTTCACATCCACATCCTGCTCTTTGTGAAGAGACAGCTGGGGAAGCATGGCCCTCACTGAAAGATAAATCACAATCAGTATGTCACTAGCATGGCATTTGGCCATGCTGGCAACAATAAAGTGTTGGTGGGCAAAGGACATAGACAGAAGAAGGGCTGCACCACCAAGCCACAGGGAAAAACCAGATCGTTTCTACTCCTTATCAAAGAAATTTAAAAGGACAAAGCCTTTTTCTGAATAGTAAATATATTGGAGTTGAAAAAATAGAAGAAAGAAGAATATTGAAGGTAAATTAATCAAACTTTAAAAAATAGAATAAGAAAAATAAGCCATATTAAAATCAGAAAAAGGAAAAAGAATAAAAACTGCTGAAAATATAATAATGAAAATTGGATTTGACAAAACCAAGCAAGATAAAATAGGAAAGAACAAAGAGTTAACATTATTATGGGGAAGATAATTGAAATGAGTGACAGATTAAATCTTTTCAATATACCCATAAGAGGTATTCTGAAAGAAGCCAATAGAATAAATGCCAATGAAATGTATTTAAAGATATAACAGAAGAAAGCATCCGGAAAACTGATCAGAATTAGCAGCAAGATGTATTTGAATAAAGTTTCTGTATTTCAAAGATAAAAAAGAATTTGGTGGGCAATGAAGAAAAATTCAAGTTATGTGAAGGAGAGTAAAAAGCTGTCTTCAAACTTATAGCTCCATTTAAAACTAGAAGACAATAGTCCAATGTTTAAAGGCCCTCAAGGGAAGAAAGATTAAGCCAAGATTTTTAAGCCCAGATATATTCCATGAACAAGGCAAAGACAGATACTTTGTAATATACAATAACTTAGTGATCTTAGCACTTCAAGATTAAACATGACTTAAAACTTGTGATGAGTATCGAATTCTTTTAAACATAGCCATTGTGTGAATGATGGCTACAAAACATAGTGTAAATGTTATAAACCCTAAAAATATAGAAATTATACTATTAAGAATAAAAGTAAGGAGGCAAAGGATATAAAACATATGGGGAAAAGTAAAAGTAGGCTGCTGATTTCTTTCATACTTAGTAGGAAGTAAACAGACATTGTCAAACCATGAGAGCTGTAATACTAGAATTACAAAGTTAACCACTAGGGTCACTAAAAACAAACTACAATCCTTTCCAAAGATAAGCAATGCTGTATACCCTTAAAAATATACAAACAAGAGATTGAAAGAAAACAAAATATTTAAAGGAGGAAAGTTTAACAACATGAATTAGATGACAAAGTTAAAGCCAACCATTTTTGTCTTATGTATATGTAAGTATGACATATACTGCTATAAAAGATAGATTTACAATCTAAAACAAACCCAACCACGTATTCTGTGCAAGAAATAATTCTGAAACAAAGTAATACAAGAGGTGATAAAATGATAAAAGCATGGAGACATACAAACAAGAACGGGAATCACAATGTTAGTGTCATATAGTTCTAATTCAGCTAAAAAGAAAAATGCATATATTAACTCAGACCAAAAAAAAGTACTCTAAATTATTCATAGTACAATCCGAAATAAATATTGGTTATGAAATTCTATATATTAGGTTACATAGTTATAAGATTTACAAATCAGTGAAAAATATTAATGAGGATCTGTTTAATATATTTAATAAGCTGGAAACAATAAATATATGTCAAACTCTCTATGCCTAAGTAAAAAAAAATACAACTTTTTTTGTTTGTTTTTAAAGGTCTATGGTCACATTAGGTCACAAAGAAAATCTCAATAAATTCCAGAAAGTAGCAAATTTCAGGAAGTATACATATGTTCTTGTATTAAAATACAATGAATAACAAAATGTCATTATTAAGTAGCAAAAATAGAAAAGAATACTACTGTCTACGTATTTGAAAATTCCTTAAAAATTCCAGTGTTAAAGAGGAAATCAAACTGTGGAAAAAAAAAAGAGGAAATCAAAACTGAAATTGTAAACTAACTATAAGACATTATAATGAGTAGACTATGTCAGAATATATAAAGCACAGAAGAAAATGTGTGGCTTTGCACATTTAAATTACTAAATAGGAAAAAATGAAAATAAATAAAGATTCAACTTAAGAATTTGTAAAAACAAAAATGTCTAAGAAAAGCATAAATTTATAAATTAAAAAACAGAAACAGAACTAATAATTAAATTCAAGAACTGATTTTTTAAATAAATATATAAATACCAAAAATGAAAAGCAGGATTATCTTAGAATAAGAAAGAAGAGCTAACCAAATGAATTATCATAGTAGAAATGTAGGTAGTTGCAAAGGAACAACCCTACAAAAAGCCTATCTGTACAAGAGAGTTTCACAGCTAAGTCTTACAAATTTTCAAAGAATGGATAATCCCAAAGTTACTTAAATGGTCCTGAGCACACAAAAAATAAAAATAGAAGGATCCTCCCGTGATATGATAATCATTATGTGTCTCAAGGAAAAAAGTTAAATTTACATTTAATGAAGAATACTAAAATAGTTTCAAGTAAGGCTGGAGAAAAAAAGCATAATATTTTGCAACAAATCCAAAAATTTAGTGACTCAACACATAAAAACTTCTTTTAATTCAAGTTATAAGTCCAACATGAGTCGTGAATAGACAGCAGACCCAGGCTGATGAAGGCTTCACCATTTTGTACCTGCGCTGTCTGAAGCATGTGGGTTATTTGGTCCCTATAGCAAGGAAAATGATGAATGAGCACTCCACACCTGCTCTTGTACATTTCAGCCTGGAATAACTTATATCACTTTCATTCATAGTCTAACGGACACATTGCTATGTGGGAGCTGGGAGATGCGAAGCACGTGGCTATTCAGTGAGCATAAATGTCTCTGCCACATAATACTAGCCCATGAAAAATAAGTGAAATAAAATATCATAAAATCTGAAACAAATTAAGTCAAATTAAAACAAGTAGAAGCTGTGCCATAGAAGAAGTCAAGAACTGAAGTAGATTCACATCAGTAAGGCTGTACATTCAAATAACATGATTAATAGCTTGGTCTAATAAGATAAATGAACTTTTAGACAAAAGCATTATTAGAGATAAGTGGATTATTACTTAATGATAAAATAACATTCCTAAGGGAGATAGGAAAAGTCCATCTCAGTTATCCATTGCTGAGTTTTAAAAGCCCATACCAATACCCTGTGACTTCAAACAACAGTGGTCCAATGAGTTGACTGTGTTCAACTAGGCATTTGCATTAGCCAAAGGTCATTAATGTGGCAGCAGTCGTCAGAGAATGCAAGTGGGATGGGAACAACCAAGGTAGCTTAGTTCACATGTCTATGCCTTATCTGGGATGGCTGGAACAGTGTGGCCTGGCTGGGACTCTGTCCCAGTAGAGCAGTCAGACTTCTTACGTGGTAATTCTGGACTTCAAAAGAACAAAAACAGACATAGCCAAGCTTTTTTTTTTTTTTGTAGAGACAGAGTCTCACTGTACCGCCCTCGGGTAGAGTGCCGTGGCATCACACAGCTCACAGCAACCTCCAGCTCTTGGGCTTCTGCTATTCTCTTGCCTCAGCCTCCCAAGTAGCTGGGACTACAGGCGCCCGCCACAATGCCTGGCTATTTTTTTGTTGCAGTTTGGCCGGGGCTGGGTTTGAACCCTCCACCCTCGGCATATGGGGCCGGCACCCTACTCACTGAGCCACAGGCGCCACCCCACAGCCAAGCTTTTTAAGGTCTAGGCTCAAAATGCAAAGATTTCACTTCTACCATTTGACTTCTATTGGCCAAAGCAAGTCACAAGACCAGCTAGATTCAAGGGCAAACGATAGAGACTATATTTCTTGATGGAAGAAGCAGAAGGTATGTACAAGCCTGAAAGGACTTGTTGCTCACCATCTTAGGGGATAGTCCATTCCCTAGCCACAAATATTTACATCCTCTCATATAAAAAATAAACTTACCACCTCCAGAGATCCCCAAACACAGTATCAGATTACTATTCAAAGTGTAGCATTCAACCATATAAATCAAGTTCAAATATAGATGAGACTCCCCCAGTGTGGTTTTCAGGCAAGAAACAAGGGTAAAGAGAGCTATTAATAATGGTAAGTGTGGGTGGCACCTGTAGCTCAGTAAGTAGGGCACCAGCCCCATATACCGAGGGTGGTGGGTTCAAATCTAGCCCCCGCCAAACTGCAGCAGCAACAACAACAACAACAACAAAAATAGTGGGGCATTGTGGCGGGTGCCTGCAGTCCCAGCTACTCAGGAGCCTGAGGCAAGAAAATCACTTAAGCCCACAGGTTGGAGGTTGCTGTGAGCTGTGTGACGCCACAGCACTCTACCAAGGGCGACAAAGTGAGACTCTGTCTCTACAAAAAAAAAATTAATAATAATAATGGTAAGTGTGTCTCTTTCTCCTTCTGGTGTCCACTTCCCCCACCCCCACCATGTCCTTAATTGTCCTTATATCAAAATTGAGTACATAGGATTCATGCTTCTCCATTCTTGTGATGCTTTACTAAGAATAATGTCTTCCACTTCCATCCAGGTTAATACGAAGGATGTAAGAAGGAGAGAGGGATGGGGAAAGGAAGAGCAGAGAGAGGGAAGGAAGGAGGTGGGTGGGGCCTTGGTGTGTGCCACACCTTTGGAGGGCAAGACACGATTGCAAGAGGGACTTAGCCTAACAAATGCAATCAGTGTAACCTGGTTTCTTGTACCCTCAATGAATCCCCAACAATAAAAAAAATGGTAAGTGTGTCAAACAGTCAAAAAGAGAGAACAATTCTAAATGAGTATGCTTTTCATAAAATAAATTCAAAATATTAAACAAAAACATAAAAGGAAAAGACAAATTCACTATTACAAGGGAAACTTGAACATGATTCTCTAGGTAACTGATAGAATATTAGAAAAAATTCTAATGTAAAAATATAGGTATTTGAACAATATGATGTAGAATGTAGTATAATTGACAGAATGAAATAATAGACCAATAATTGCATACTACACATTATTTTCAAGAACAGAATTTGACTGTATACCAGTCCATAAAGCAAATTTCAACAAATTTCAAAAGATCAAAATCATAAAATATGTTCTCTACAGTGGAATGCAAAAAAAAAAAAAAGCATTTATTAAAACAACATCCATTATTTAGGAAAAAAAGAAAAACTTTTAGCAAATGAAGAGTAGAAGGAAATTATCTAATCTGATGAAGAATATCTACTTCCAAGAAACTTCAGAAAATACCATATTTATATAGTGAAATATAAGACCCTTCCCTGTGAGACTAAAACAGGATGCCTAATGTCACCATTTCTCTTTGGCACCATGTTGGAGTTCCTAGCTAGTGTAATAAGTCACGAAAAAATGCTTAAGTATTATAAAGTAGTGAACAAAACTATTATTATTCATAGATAATATGACTGTGTGTGCATAAAATCTAAAAGAACTTAAATAACCTATTAGAACTGATCAATAAATTCAGCAATTTTAGTAGATAAAAGATCAATATACAAAAAACTATTTTATATATTTCTAGACATAGAAAAAAATTTAATGTCACTTATAATATTATTGTAATATTTTTATATGTTTTTTATATAAAACAAAATAATATTTTTCAAAACCAAATCAAATACCTAGAAATAAACCTAAAAAAGATGTGTCTTCTCCAGAGAAAGCTACAGAAAATTACTGAGAAACATTCAGACCAATCTAAATAACTGGGGTGATGTGTATGGATTCGAAGAGGACCCTTATTAATTCATACAAATTAATTTATAGATCTAATGAAATCTAGTTATTAAACATCCAGCAGTTTTTAGGGGAGAGAGGCAATTGACAAGTTGATCTTTAAATGTATAGAAAAATGCAAAGAGCCAAAAATTGCTGAAACAATTTTGAAGAAGGCCAACATGTTATGACATAAAACTATCAGATAATAAGATTTATTATAAAGCAACAATAATTGGGACAGTATGGCATCGGCCTGAAGATAGACAAAATAGGCTAATGGACTGGAAAAGAGTTTCTAGAAACAGACCCACATGGTTTCTTGATTTACAACAAAGGTGAAATTGCACTGTATTGTGGAAAAACTCTATTCTCAAATAGGGCTGGGTAAATTGGCTATCTATATTTAGATTAAAAGGGAATATAAACAACCACTTATACTATACACAGAAATTAGTTGCAATGATATTATACATATACAATGAAGAGTAAAATAAATAAAGTTTCTGGAAGATGACCTAGGAGAGTATCTTCATGACCTTGGAGCAGACAAAATTTCTTAGAAGGGATACAAATATCTTTAACCATAAAGGAAAAGATTGATGAACTGGACTATATCAGGGTTGGAATGGTTGTTCATCAAAGGCACTACCAAGGACAAGCCACAGATTGAGGGCAGACCTTTGCAGTACCCATGTCCAGCTGTGGATTTATATTCAGGGTTTAACAATATGAAAGAGGAGGAGAAAAACTGAAAACCAATAGAGAAATGGGGAGAGATTTGAACAGACTTTTCACATAAAAATGGATATCTCAATCACCAACTGAACTATGAAAAGCTGCTCAATCTCATAATTCACCAGTGATAAAAAAAAATCAGAACCACACTGAGATAATCCTAGCAGAATGGCCCAAATTTACAGGACGTCAATACCAACATCAGCATTGGTTGGCAGCATTGAATTGGCACCAGCACTGTGGAAAATGATGTGGTAGCACTCTCTAACCTGAACCTAGGTGCACGTTATGAGCCGGGGATTCCATTCCCAGGTACAAACCCAACGGAAACATGTGCGCATGCGCACCACAAGCGTGTTCCTGGCAACGCTGTTTGTTTTCCCTCCAAAAGCGTGTAGAGACCCTTTGCTCCCTTTCGGAGTGGTCCTGTTGGACTGAGCTGGAGTCAGGTTTTTCTGGTCTCAGGTTGGATGTGACATAATATACTCAGGGCAATGTACATTTGTACCCATGAAATTAAATACCCCCTTAAGAAGGCCAAGGTATGGGCCCAAAGGGAGAGGGTGGGAATAATTATTTGAAAGAAAGAAGGTGGCCCTCCTCGCAGCAGCTGTCTTAGGGACCTTTGTTGACTAGGATGCCAGGTCCCTAAGACATGAGCTGCTGTGAGGAGGGCCACCTTCTTTCTTTGACTTTTAAAAACATATAAAAACAACACAGTCACATGGTAATTTAAAAAGTAATACAGAATAACTTGAAATCTCTCCTTCCCACTTACAGTTCCTCAAGTGAAGTCACTATTTTTGTGTGTGTACTTTCCAGGGAGAAAAACGTATGCTTATAAGAGTTTATAAATGCATTTATTCTATTTTTTAATATCCACCCAAGCGAATAATGCTACAAATACCAGTCTGGCCCTCACTTTTTCCTTAAGATTAAACAAAGTGGTCTTGCCTTGTCACCTGCACAGATTCCCCACCTTCTTTGATGGCTTCCCTGCTTGCTGTGCAGATGAATTAGGATATTTTAAACCGTCTCATATCCACAGTCTTTGATGTTGCTTCCAGCATTTAGGCGATAATGAATGCTGCAATCAATGTTCTTGTGGAAATACATCCTCATACTTATCTCAAGGGAATTTCCCAACAGCAGAAATGTGGGGTCAAGGGCTTGTATTTTTAAAATTTTTTAATTAGTAGTTAAAGATGGGTACACCCACTTCCTTTTTCTAACTCACAGATGCATTCTGCTCTTTGTGACAGAGCATCTTCTCAGATCTGCCCCCGGGAACCAGTATGTGCTATAACCACAGCAAGATCAAACCAAGCCTGCTCTTCCTGAAAAAAGACCCCTTTTGGTTTCAGCCCAGGGAGGTCCAGGTCTTCATGTTCCTGTGGATGACACTACTGACCCTGGGTGAGTACAATGGCTCAACACAGGCCCTGGGTGGGTGGGTGGGGTTGGGACAGCTTCTCTCTCTGCCACAAGTCTGGCCCTTTCTGAGGCCTTTTCTTGAGATCCAGCCCTGCACACAGGCGTTACTGCAGTGCTCAGGGGGTGTTCTCTTGAGCCTGAGGGAAGTAGTCACAGCTGGAAAAATCCTTCAACCATACAGAAATGGAAACCATAGTGACCACAACAACTAATGCTTTGTTCATTTATTTTGTTCAACAAACACTTCATGAAGTCCAGGAAATGTGCTGAGGTGGCTTATTCATATTGTCTTATCCAGAGACAAACCCACTCTCCTTTCTGTAAAGGAGATGCATTTATTCCTCATATGCTAGTCCCGGGCAGGAGGAACCAAGAAATTTGCTCTTCTTTCTGTACTCAGATACGAATCACAGCAGTGACTGGCAGATTAAGATCATGGGATGGGGTAGACACAGAGAGACAGCAGGATACGGCGAGGAAAAGGCCAGGGCAGATGACATTCTCACTGTGTCTGCGGGCATGCATAAGTGTCTATCAGTGCATACCTACGAACTGGCTGGTTTTTACCAAGATCTAAATATCAGAATGTAATACATTTATGCATTTGTCAAGCAAATATTTTTAGTGCTATCTATGCATACCACACTATGCCAGGTGCTGAGAATGATGGGGATCCATGGAGGACATTATTTTTGTCTTCAGGAAGTTCATAATGTAGAAGGGCTCCCAGCAAGGCTGATGTACAAAAAACAGCTAGATACCAAGATTCCAGTTAAATAACTGTCCAGGCAAAGGTAGCAGCAGATGGTGCAGGCAGATAGTAAACCATATGTCAAATAGCTGGTAAAGACTTTGTGAAACTTAGGAGTGAAGCTGGAGGGGCGGGCATAGGGGTGAGGTCTAAGAGAAGAGGCACCGCAGCTGGAAGGTATGTGGACTGTCATTTCAGAGATAAGAAGCTCATCCCACTGTGGCCCCATTAGAGGGGGAAGACAGAGGGTGGCCCGGAGAGTACCTGAAGGGTCAAGCAGGTTCAAAATGTCATCCCTGTCCCTACCCAACTACTTAACCAGTATTCTGGCTGTGAAATAGGACTAATCCTACACTTGCCTACCTAGGGCTTTTGAAAGATTACGTGAAATAACATGTGTAAATGTTAGCTCCATTTAATACAATGCAACAGCCAAGGTGGCCAAGATATTCAGGTGGTGGTGAGAACACAGTCAGGTTTGGACAACTCCTCCCTCAACCCCATGTACACAGACATGGGTGATGTGCTACTTACTCACTGCCAGATGTCAGCTGCCTTGCACTGGCACACAGCTGGCATTCCACACATCTCTGTTGAATGAATAAATTGAATCTGTCCCTTAGATGTACTCAGTTTATAAACCTGCCAATGTTGCCTCATCACTCTCATTACCCATTTCTCAAATCTGTATCTTTCTATCTCTACTATTACTAACCTAGCTCTTTAAGTAATTGACTGTCCAACAAATAAATAAAAATGAATGGAATATCTTTTGCATGCCAGGCACTGCTCTAGATCCTGGAGGGTATCTGGTGAATATAAGAGCAGTCTCAGTTCTCGTAGGGATTGTGTTCTAGAGAGGAGAAAGGAAGCAGGCAAACAAACAGATGATGAGATTAATAGTTTGGGACAAACACCCTGAGAGAGATTAAACATCACCACCTTGGCCCCATTTGCTAACCAGCCTATTGGTTTCACACCTGGGTGTGGTGTACTGACACTAGAGAAAAACCTCTTGAGACCATGTGTGAGGAGGGAGAGTTAACCTGAGTGGAAAGGTGGGAAATGTAGAAGAGGGACAAACACGAGAACAAAACACACCAGAGACGAGAGATAGGATGGTGTCGGGAGGACTGACGCAGCTGATGGCTGTAGCCAGCACCTGAACAGCTTTATACACTATCTTAACAAGGTTGCATACATCTTAATACATGGTGGAGAGATCATCCTTAAAGACGAAAAACTGTGCTTGCTGATAACAAGTGTGCATGGGCTACGGAACTTCTGACAAGTGGAAAGAATGTTGTTTGAGGAGAAGTGGTTGGGGGTTGCTCCCTGAGCATTTCCCAGGCTGTAGGGGCCCTGCCGCCCACAGCCTGCTCCCCACACCTGGGCCCACTGACAGAGAGCTCCACCTATGTTTCAGTCTTGTCGTCACTCTCCTTGAAATCTTTCCATAGCTCCCAGTGGCTTTTACAGTAAACTCAGAGCCACTCACTTGGGCCCCACCAGCCCCTCTAATCTATTTCTCCCACCGTTCCCTATCTTCCAGACTCCCCAACTCCTGAACACCAGTGTCATTTTCTCACTCTGTGCCTCTCTGCCTTGACTGCCCTCCCCATCACCTCTTGCCTCACACAAACACTAACTTTCACCTGCCGGTTCCTGTGTCTCACAGTTTTCTCAAGCATCACCTTCCATGTCCCCCCCACCTTCAACACACACCCTCACACCCTTGGTGGCCCTTCTGCACCAAGATACCCTGTGTGTGTCCTTTACTGTGCTCCTTGTGTTATGATTACATCACTTTGTGTGGTGTGCCTGTCTCCTCCACCAGTCAACTCCCTGACAGCAGAGACCATTTCTCAAATACATCTTAGAAGCCCAATCACAATGTCTTAGTACATATATTTAGATAGATAGATAGATAGATAGATAGATAGATAGATAGATAGATAGATAGATAGATAGATAGATGATAGATATTAAATAATTATTAGATTTTTACTGAATTTTTAATGGAAGAAGCAATAAATAGATGGGAAAAAAATAGACATTAACTTTGAAAAGTCACAACATTTGTAATCTGTGCTCATCTCTGGCTGTTAATTTTTTTGCAGCTCCTGTCATTGGACAGTTGGGTGAGTTCTCCTTTCTTTTGTTCCCCCTTGTTTCTGGATAAAAGCATCTCCATAATAACTAGGGAATATTCATGATGGCCACCTGGAGTCTCTAATATCTCCTGCTTTCTTGCCAAGGCCAGCAGAGGTGTGAAAGTGTCACCTGGTTTATCAGCATTGCCCAAAGGCCAGGAGAGCCTCCTGGTTGTCCTCTGATCCTCACTGGGTGAGGAGAGAATGCTCAAACAGCTCCTGGCCTTTGTGAGGCCCTGCATTTCCCTCTATTGCAAATAGACCCCCCTGAGCCAAGCATGACATCCTTACCTCCATGGCAAACATGCTGTGCTCAGGACAACATCCTTCCCCAGTCAGTAAGCCAGGAACCCCTCCTGTGGTGGTGCCAGCAGGAATGCTGCATTGTCTACAGCTGTGGAGTGAAATCCCTGGGAAGCTGTAGGGAGCAGAGGACCACCCAACACCTGGGCCCTTACAAGGGAGAAACGCAGACGGGGAGATGGGAAAAGGTTAGTTAGCACACAGGTAGGCCGTCCTAGCTCTTGGTGCCAGTCTTCTGGGTCAGAGTGGATACTTGAGGACCTATGAAGAGCAATTTCCCACATCCCCTCTCTTTGTCCAAAATCAGCATCCCCAGCTGACCTTTGTCTAGGTCACCTCTAGATGCTGGTGAATGACGTGTTCATTCCTTGCTCTACCACAGTTAGCTATGATGGGATTTTCCCGGGCATTTGAATCTTCATTTAAAAATCGAAGGTATTAGATAAATTGCTCAGTGCCAAATGTATGACAATATAATTTATTCTTTTTTATTTAGACTAGTCAAGTGCCATAATGAGAAGGAAGAGAGTAGAACAAGAAGTTCAATCTGTGAATGACTGAGATAGCTCAATACCTTTGAAACCGTATGGTTTATTCTTTCAGGAAAAGTGCAAACTTGTGATTTTAACAACACCTTTGGAAGTTCTTATGAATTTGAGAGCATGACAGAGGGGCAGGACAGGGGCAGTTTTTTCTAGGATGGATCCACTTCTATGGCAGGCCAAGTAGCCAGTGATGTCTGACAGTGAATCCCTGCTGGTATTACCCTCCGCCACCCCCTCAGGTGAAGTGAGTGCCCTGGCTGACTCACAGCATGAGCTAGGGTCTCCAAAGCCAGGTCCTCCAGTCTGTCCCATGCTGACCCCTGTGGCTGGGCCTGCAGGCCCCTCCTCTGACCCATTTCTCTTCTCAGAAACTGCACGCAAACCTGTGATTTCCCTCCAACCTCCATGGACCACTGTCTTCCAAGGGGACACAGTGACTCTGACTTGCAATGGGTTTCGCCTCTACCCACCACAGAAAACAAAATGGGAACATCGCTATTCTGGGAAAGAAATAGAAACCCCAGGAAACACCCTTAAGGTCCGTGAATCTGGAGAGTACAGTTGCCAGATCAGAGGCTCACCCCCAAGTAACCCTGTGCACCTGGTCTTTTCCTCAGGTGAGAGCGAGTGAAGGGAATGGAAACTTTAGAAACCATTCCTATTCGTGGTCTCCTCCAGCTGTGTCTTTCATTCACTGCTGTCAACTCTTGAGTGAATAATTTTATTCCACACTGTGGTCAGACAGACAAGGAGAGAATGGAAAAGCTCTGGATACCACCAGATAGGGAACAGAATTAGCTTCTTAAGTTTGAACGTAACATTTAAGAAGATTTAACTTATCTGGATAAAATTCATTCAGCCCAATGAGAAGTGATTTGAAGTAGCATATCGACAGGGACGTGATTGTCAACCACCTAGTTTTAAAGCCCTCTAATTTTGTGAATAAGGAAGATGTGGAGTAGCAAGGAACAAATAAAATGCTTGTGCTCTTTGACTTAACAATTCCTCTCTTAAGAATTTACCTGCTGAAACAATCATAGAAATATGTCACCTAAAAAGGAAGGCCCGAAAGGACCAAGAAGAGAAGACTCAGTAAATAAATAACATTACTGACATTGAAAGAAAATTTAGCAGCCATTGAAAATCAGATTCAATGATACAATTAATGACATATGAAATTGTTCATAGCATAGTAAATGAAAAGCAAATTGTCAAATCTATAAATAGTATCCAAATCCCATAAAAAGAAAAAAATACAGACTCTCAAATACATGAACATGGAAGAGAAAACATTGTCAAAATATGGGTGGTGGGATGATAGATGGGTTTTACCTAGGTTTCTACTTTTCTCAAGGCACACGTGTTCCTTTAAATATTAGAGAAAAAAATGAGCTTATTTTAACAATGATTTTTACCGCCCCCTCTCCTACAAAAGCTACTTGGAATATAACAAAAGTGTAAGTGGGACCCATGGGGTGAACCAAATTAACTGGGCTTGTGTTTCCCATAGACCCGCTGATCCTACAGGCTCCCCTCTCTGTGTCTGAAGGAGACAAAGTGGTCCTGAGGTGCCAGACAAGGGCCAAAGGATCGCTGTACACTATTTACAAGGATGGTCAATGCCTGCAACACCTTGAGAGAAGCTCTTCCTTTACTATTGGTCATGCGCGTCTGGAGGACAATGGTGACTATCACTGCAATGGATATACGGAAGATCTCTACCTTTCTTCCAACACAGTCAAAATCCAAGTTCGAGTCAAAAGTAAAGGCTTCATTATTTTTTGAAGTGGGTTGGTAAAAGGAGGGCTCCTGGGTCACAGAGGCAGAACAGGAAGAAAGAGGTGGATTGGATCACTCAGGGTGCATTCCTGCAAGGGCCACAGGAGGTGTACCAGTGCCATGGGCGGAAGGGTGTCGGGAGTCATGGGAACCTTCCTGTGCCTGCCTCCGTGAGCTCGCTTGTTGGTGCTGAGGCAAGGGTCCCCTATTGCTCTGAAACTATTGCAATTCTTCTCTCTAGAACTATTTCCTTGTCCTGTGCTGACAGTCAGCCCCTCTTGGCCCACAGACAGGAGCCCAGGGATCCTGACCCGTGAGACCCAGATGGCAGACCCACAGAGGTCAGAGGTCAGAGGTCCAGCTCTGTTTCTGCTTCTTCAGAGATAACTGGACACTGGGATCTGGCTGGTGCAGCTCCTCAGAGATCATGATTCCTGCCCTATGGGTTGAAGATTCAGGGTCCTACTGGTACACGGCAGGGAAAAGAAGCCTGGCATCATAATAGAGAGCTGGAGACCCAGATACACATGCAGAGTGTCAGTGGGCTCTGAGGTCTGTCAGGGCTGGGGTTGACAAGCTAGGCAGATCTGCCTTTCAGTGGGGGCTGCCGCCCCACATGCCAAGAGCTTCTAAGACCTGTGAGAATGGGAGCTGTGAGACAGGAGACCCCAACTTTGGGGGACATCTAAAAGAGAGTAGAGCCAGGAAAGTACAAGAAAAGAGAGATGAGTTTGTTTTTTCTCACAATACCATTAGAGCCTTCTTGTCTCTCAGAAGGCTCTCTTCCCAGATACCGTTTTTTCTCTGCTAGGCCCATAGGCATAGGTGTGGGCTGTGGCAGAGCCCTCTGACTGGGCGGGCTCCTGCTTGGCCAGATGGTCAGCTCCTGGAATGCCAAGCATCAGAGCACAGTGCCTAAGAACAAGAAGCCAAGGAATAGTAGCATGGGGAACGAATCATTCCAAGTTGATGTCATTAGGGGTGGTGGTGTACCTTCTATCACTTTTTCCTAAGTTTCTAAAATTTTATATGTCCTCAAGCATGAGTGCTAACCTATGACCAATTGCTCCCCCTGATTAAATTTGGTCAGCCTCATAGGAATTTTATTTTTCCATTAGGAAGGGACATAGTCTGTGATGCATACCTTTCTCTGTGAAGAGAGAGTAAAATTGGGAGCATTCTCCTTAAATTTACTCCCATTCCTGGGCCAAAAAAAAAAAAAAAACACAAAAAAACCATAAAGCAAGAAAGATTCTATGACTCTATTTCTTCTAAATTGACTAAGTTTTATTAATCTTACGTTCTACAGTTACAGGTAACAGGTATTTCGTAGATCATTGGTTTAAGGAAGGACAATTCAGAGAAGGTGGAGAGAGTGTTACCACAGTTGCAACACAATCATTTCTAGCATGGTCTGTCCTTCAGCACAACTGGTAAAAGCTCAACCTCAGGCCCTTCTGCCCTCTGTTCAATTATCTTCTGTTCTCCTTCAAGACCTAAGGATGACTCAGAAAGACACTGCCCTAGGCCAACATCATTGTGAAAAACCACGCCCTTGCAGGGTATGGGATGCTTTCATCACAGACTGGTGGGACTGTCCTGGCTCCATCTCCTTTGACTATTTAACACACTAGAGGGGTTAAGAAGTTCCCACTCAAGGGCAAGTTTACTGCACATGCTAAGTTCATTTCCAAATAGCCCCTGCAATCCCTGTGGCCCCAGGACAATCACCTTTGATGCCAAGGCTCCCTGTCCCCATCACCACTCCCTCCCTCCACTTTCTCCAACCGCTGAACACTGAACATCATCTGGAATGACTGCCCCTGTTCCATCAGTGGATGGGCAGCCCTGAGGGGAGGCCAGGAAGGGCTGCCTCTGTGCCTTGTCCCAGACACTCCATGAGACACTGGGGAGTAGAGGGCTTCCCTGACCAGGGAGTTCCCTGGGGGAGGGGTACCCCAGAGCCTCCCCACACCTTCCTCTCTATTCCTAAGGACAAACCAGTTCCAAGCTGGTCCAACTTTCTATATGAGAGCAGCAGATTTAGCCCTGCCTGTCCAGTGACTCTTCTCCATCCATAAACCCCCCTCTACCAAGCGTCTCATCTGTCATTTTTACTCATTCAGGAGTTTTTGCCAACTTCCAAACACACCCTCTCCCAGCTTCCAAGTCCGTATTTGAAGGTCAGGATCTATTGTTCACCTGCTCAGCAGATGGAGTCCCAGGGGCCACATTCTCCTGGTATAGAAGATTTAAAAACCTGGGTAAGGAAAGGATTTGGATGTACTCAAGAGCAGAGTTCCAGATCTTGGTGAAAAGCAGCCATGCTGGGGAGTATTTCTGTGAAGCAAAGAACAAACGCACCTCCATTCTCCGCAGCAACCCAGTGGCCATCGAGGTGAAAGGTGCACTCTGTCGGGGTCTCCTGGGGAGTGGGTTGTCTCGCTGCATGTAGTGGTCTTTAGTGAAGACCACGCAGTCCTTGGGCGGGAGCCAAGACTGACAATTACCAATGGTCCAGTGCTCTGAAAAGCCTACCAGAGGCCAGCAGGAAGGAGTTAGGAACAGAAGGGGCTATGGCAGTGGGGCCTCTTGGAAATGCATAGAAGTGGAGATGCAAAAAAACTCTGAGATTTGGCCCATGTCCACACTCTTCATATTTACAAATGTCATCTCACGTTAAGTGAAATATCTCTTGGGAATAAAGCCAGAACAAGTAGTAGGATGTTATAACAGGGGCTGACCTGCCATGTTTCCTGACAAGCCCCTTTAATTTTACGATGTATAGGGGCACTCCTTGGCCACCCACTTTTCTCTTCCTCACAATCAGGCTTTCAGGGCACAGGACACTGTGGAGAACAAGGTAGAAGAACTTCATTGTGATACTGGGGACCTTCTCCCCCAATCCCATATCAGTTTTATCGTGAGGCTGAAATGCTGAAGACCTAGGGTCCCTAGAGAGGGGGAGCACCCCTCATCCTCTCTCTGCCCACACAGCATTCTGGAAATGACTCCTGCATTGAGAAAATGGACTGGGGACCTGGTCGGCAAAGAGAGGACACTTTCCAATAGAAGTGAGCTCATAGCCAGGTCAGATAGTGTCCTTCTGTCCTTCCCCACCTAGAGACTCCATCTGCAGGAACTACAGACTCTGGGCTCATGTGGCCTCCTGACAGGCTCATTGCTTCAGCCTCACAGCTCTGAACTCTTTTCTGTGACTACTCTCAGGAACACAGGAGTCCCTTAGAGTGAATCATTAATAAGAAAATACACAGTCTAACCAAAACTCTCATAATGTAGCTATGAAAACTTTTCAGGGTCTAAATGCTGTGAAAATCAGCAATCTCTGGCCAAAAAGTAATGCTGGAGCTCAGCGTTACGTAGTTAGACAACACTCAGTTCTTCATTCTGATAATCACCAGAAACCCAGCCATTCCTGGATTGGGTCTTTTTCTTGCTGGCACTCGACAAATCTTTGCCCTCTCACCTGCTTCCTGTTTCTTCCTCAGACCATCTCCATGTCCCTGTTGACCTCCCACAATGTGAGCAAATGACATCTCTCATACTTCTACCAGCCAGATGCCATCACACTCTGAATGTCTCTGAAGCATACCTCTCTCTCTCTTTTTCTCTCTCTGTCTCTCCTCCTCCCCACCCTGTCTCCAGCTTCTGTAGAACTTAATAATTATTATTTTCCTCTCTTTCCTCTGGATCCTCAGATACTTGATGTGCCAATCGACCTATTATTCTCAGTAGCTTCCAAATCAATTCTGTTTCCCAGGGATATAGAAGTATCTGTTATGCCACTTAAGAGTTAGTCATTGACAAGAACCAATGTGCAAATCCACGTGGGATGTAGAGACAGGTAGCAACATCACAGTTACTCCAGAAATGTAACTCTGGAGGTGTAGTGATGGATGTAACTATGAACCCCACACTACATCACCTTCTTTACCAGGTCACGCCACCGTCATGCCCTCAAAGCTGTTAGTAGTTGTGGCAGTGAGGAGAATGGCATCTGTGGGGCTCTGTGTCATTCCCTCCACTCATGGTAATTCCAGGCTTGCTGTTAAGGAGACAGTGTTATTCATCACTGGTCAGGGGTCAGGAGAGCGCAGGTCCTGGCTGGCCTTGGAGACAGCCTGCAGACAAGTCTCCTAGCCTGCTGCTGACTCAGTTTTCCCCCAGCAAATCGAGAGGGTCAGTCTGGGTACAGCTGGAAATGTATGTCAATCTGGAAGGAAAAAGGGTCAAAGGCAAAGCCCCAGGGCCCACCCGAGTGAAGGAAGAAATAGAGACAGGGGCTGAGAAGACTCAAGTGACTTAGGCAGTGACAGACAGCTCTTCCAAGGTTGCAGGTGGAGGGAAACATCAAGGAGCTGGTGCGGGTAAAAGTGCGGGTCTGGGGGCAGCAAGATAAGGATTTCTTCTTGAAAGTGTCTTTACTTCCGCAAAAGGGAGTCAGGGGAAGAGAAGAGACTAGAGGTCTAGTGAGGAAGGAACAGACTGGAGACAGCCAGCATGAGGGACAGGAGAGAGCTGGTGGAGAAGCCCAGGATGCTGCCAGGCCACCCTGTGGGCCCATGGACAGCAGAGACAAGGCAGGCACATCAGTCATGCATCAAAACCTGCTGTTAGAGCCAGAATCCATTTCTGACTAATTTTTTCTCTCCCTCAGTCCCTGTATCTCATCCTGTCCTCACCATCAGCTCTGCTGGGGCCGGGACTTTTGAGGGAGCCCTGGTGACACTTCGCTGTGAAGCCCAGAGAGGTTCTCTACCCATCCTGTACCAATTTTATCGTGAGGACGCCCGCCGGGGGAGCCGCTTAATCCTGCCCACAGGGAGAGCATCCTTCAACCTCTCCTTGACCATAGAGAATTCTGGAAACTACTACTGCACAGCTGACAATGGCCTCGGCCCCCAGCGCAGTGAGCTGGTGAAACTGCCTATCTCTGGTAAGCCCTGGGCTCTTGCTGAGAGTCCCCTCCCACCCCTTCAGAAGTCAGCATGTGCCTTCCTACCCCATTTGAAAAAATCCCCTTCTTGTCCCCCTTCTCAGTGAGCCAGCCAGCTGGGGTCCCCATCCAACCCTGGCTTGGCCAGCCCCTGAGAAAACTCAGTAGATCGTAGCTTTTACCAGTTGAGTTCATTCTTTTAATTGTCTTTTTATGATTTGCATGTTCAGTCCCTTGACTTGTTCTTAATCTGATACACAGAAGCATCTCCTGTTTCTTTACTAAAGCTTACATGTTAACTTAGCTATAAGCACAGACATATGGACAAACATTGAGCAAGACCTTAATTTCCTCAGAAATTCCCAAGCAGTTCAAGCTCTCGTGTAGGAGGTCTGGAGAAGGCAGGTTGTGAATGGAAAAGGAGAAATTGCTCCCTGGGAACCTCTTCTGGGGTTTTCATGATCCCACGTCTTCTAATTCATTAAAATAAGTATTATATTGGGCGGTGCCTGTGGCTCAAAGGGGTAGGGCACTGGCCCCATATGCTGAAGATGGCGGGTTCAAACCCAGCCCTGGCCAAAAACTGCAAAAAATAATAATAATAAGTATTATATAATAAATCTTTGTTGCAATATGACATACATTCAGGAAACATAGACAAATCATTAGGTGCATAACTCTCCTTGGTTACTTGTGTCACCATTAAAAGGTGTTATTTTAGGAGTAAAATTGCATTTGTTTCACTCCTTGGTAGAGAGAGAAAGTTCAGTTTTCTTCTCAGAGAAGCAAAACAGTAAGATAGAAAAATCTTGAGCCTGGTTTGTCAGACATGCCCCTAATATAAATTATTGGGCAAAGAGATTATGATTTTAAAAATATAATGTTCAGTCTCTCTCATTCTTTCTCCTTCATGAGAGGGACCCACTTCCAACTCTCTTTGGAAGTGCTCTAAACTTTCTCTTTGTTATTCCTGAATACAATATATCTGTGACCCTGAAAAACATTAAAATTAAAAAATATAAATATAAATGTTCTGAGACCTAGACCTTAAAGTCAGAGCCCGATCTATCTAGAGATGCTTCCTGACTTCTTGCATCTTCTATCCCATTATTAGGGTTTTTTCCTTCTTATTTTTAGCAACACCTAAAACCTCTTTCTTGCCTGTTTCTTGTCTGTCTCCTTCAATGCCAACAGCAGATGAGCTTGATGAGAACAGAACCTCCTGAGTCCTAGTCTCTAAGACTGAGGACGTCTTTGGTGTCCAGCACCTAGTAGGTCCTTGATCACCAGTTGTAACTCAATGAACAGATGAAAAGATGGTAAGAAAAGATCAAAAACTGATGTAGCAGAGCTCAGGAGGACAGAGAAAATACCAAAGCTATTTAGAAAGGAAATCCAAATGTGGAGCAATAAGAATAGAATGGATACCTCTGAAAACTGTTCATTAAATAAAGAATAGTTTGAGAAAATAACACAGAAGGAAAAGTACAAAGACAAAGAAATAAAGGCAAAAGATTATGATAGGGAGATCAGACTAGGGAGACTCCCAAAATGTGGATAATTAAGTATTTCTAAAAAAAAAAAAAAAAAGAAAGAAAGAAAACAAAACTCAAAGAGGTAATTTAAAAATTGTCCTAAAGCCAATAAAACTTGAATATGTAGATTAGAAGATAGATCTTGATGTGATTATTGAACTTCAATAAGTTTGTGTGTATGCGTGTGTGAGATCATTGTGGGGAGAGAGGGAAGGCAGTCATCTCAGAAAGAAAAATATCAAGATGATCTTAGATTTGCACAGAAGTCAATGCCCAAAGAGAGAGGAGTGGTGTCCAGACTTGGACTTCCAGGGGAAATAAGAAATGAGAATTTTATATCGAATCAAAAAGGCATTGCCAAAAATGCAAGGACTCAGGGAACTTAGCACCCGTTAACTCTTCTTTAAAAAATTGCTTGATGACAAACTCCAGCCCACCAAGATGAGAATGAATGAAAAGGACTCATACTGAGGGAACTGTGATATGAAAAGTGAGCACCAAATATGAGTACATTGGTGGTTCTCAACCCTGGCTGTACATTAGAGTAGCCTGGAAACTTTGTAAAAAGGCCTATTACCAAGTCCTTCCTACACCAATTAAATTCTAATTCTCTCAGAAAGGGACTTAGAATCAATGTTTTTTTTTTTTTTTAACACATCCTGAGGCAACAATATTGTATGGACAGGGTTGAAGACCACCTACTTAGATATAGAAGCAAAGGCTAATCAACTATGAGAATTAGAACAAGTGACTATTACAAACACTGAAAATGTAAAAAAAAAATGTAAGAAAAATCAATTGTAATAGAAGAGGTAAAAGATCAAATATTTCCTCATGATTATTATTACTTAACAGTAAATTGTGAATTATTTCACAATTCAAAAAATAATTGACAATTTTTTAAAATTAGTGACAGATTTCAAAATTTCCATTTTATGAGCCATTTCTGAATGCTTTATAAACAATAACTCATCATAAATGGCTTATACTTTCTTAAAATTCCCTGAAAAATCAACCAGTAGCCAGGAGGGTCACAAAGGATTAGAGTGAGAGAACTATTCAGGTAAAGCAGCTATAGATGCCAAGACCAGAAAGTGACTAAACAGTAAAAATGAACCTCTGTGCTGACATGATCCTAACTGATCAGGGAGTGGGGAAATGGAAACTCTTATACACCATCCATGCAAATGTAGATTGGTTCAATCGTTTTATTTATTTATTTATTATTTATTTTTTTTTGTAGAGACAGAGTCTCACTTTATGGCCCTCGGTAGAGTGCCGTGGCCTCACACAGCTCACAGCAACCTCCAACTCCTGGGCTTAAGCGATTCTCTTGCCTCAGCCTCCCAAGTAGCTGGGACTACAGGCGCCCGCCCCAACGCCCGGCTAGGTTCAATCGTTTTATTAATCGACACTGTAATGGTACATATTTATGGGTACAATTTGATGTCTTTATACATACATATTTTGCATAATGAGTAAATTGTGGTCTTTAGCATATTCATTGCCTCATGTATTTATCATTTCTTTGTTGTAAAAATACTCAAAACCTCTCTTCTAGCTGTTGTGTAACATGCTCTATCTTACTGGTAGCCATGGGCACCTGTGTGCAGTAGAACACCAGAGTTAGTCCCCTGTCTAATTGCAACTTTGTACCCTTTCCCCTTCCCAGTTTGGGATAACCACTGCTCTACTCCCAGCTTCTATAATGCCAATACACTTTGCCATCTTTGTTTGTTTTCTTAGAGTCTACATATAAGTGAGATCATGTAGTATTTGTCTTTCTGTACCTGACTTATTTCACTTAACATGATGTCTTCCAAGTCTGCCAGTGTTATTGCAGACAATTGACAGTACTTTATTCTTTTTCATGGCTGAATAGTATTCCATGGTGCAGACAGAGCATGTTTCTTTATCTGTCTTTGGACACTTGGGTTGATCCCACATCAAACTGTTATAAACCACACTGCAATGAACATGGGGTGCAGATGTCTCTTTAACATCGTAGTTTCATTTCCTTTGAATAAACACCTAGTAATCCAATTGCTGAATCACAAGGCCATCCTATTTTTTTTTTTTTTTTTTTTTTTTAGGAATGTCCATAGTGTTTTCCACAATGGCTGTACTAATTTACAATCCACTTACATTGGTGCAGTGGTGTGTAAGTGTCTCCCTTTCTCCATGTCCTCACCAGAGTGTGTTTTATTTTGATGACAGTCACTTTAACTGGAGTGAGGTAGTATTTTATCATGGTTTTCACTGGCATTTCCCTGATTACAGATGCTGAACATTTTTCATGTACCTGTTGGTATGAATTCTTTTGATAAATGTTTATTAAGGTCTTTTACCCATTGATTATTTTGCTGTTAAGTTCTTCATATTTTCTGGATATTACACCTTTGTCTGATGGAAAGTTTGAATATTTTCTGTGTGTTTTCCCATCACTTTGTTAGTTGGTTCCTCTGCTGTGCAAAAGCTATTAAGGTTCACGTAAATCCATTTGTTTATTTTTTTTTTAAATTATGTTACCTGAACTTTTGAGATCTAATTTAAAATGGTGGAACATGTTGAAGAAAAATTTGATATCACATTTCATTATTAAAAATGTTCATTTACTTCATCCCAGAAATTCCTCTAAGAATTTATCTTAGGAAATAAATGCACAGGCCAGACATGGTGCCTCATGCCTGTCCACTACCTCTTTTCCTCCCTTAGTTCCAGTGTCTCGCCCCATCCTCACCTTCAAGACTCCCCGGACCCAGGCTGTGCTCGGGGACATGGTGAAGCTTTGCTGTGAGGCCCAGAGAGGCTCTTCCCCAATCCTGTACTGGTTTTATCATGATGATGTCACCCTGGGGAGCACCATAGTCCCCTATAGAGGAGAGGCATCGATCAACCTCTATCTGACTGCAGAACATTCTGGAAACTACTTCTGTGAGGCTGACAATGGCCTGGGAGCCCAGCGCAGTGATGCTGTGTCACTCAGTGTTACCAGTAAGTCGACTCTTCCAACCAGCAGCATAGAAAGGAGCAGACAACCCACCCCACCATTCCCAGCAGCCAGTACTGGGCACTGTGGTGTGCACAGAGCCACTTGCTGTGTGCTGTCTGTCAGTCCTGCTGCCCTCACAGCCTCTCTGTGAGAGCTTTGCATTCCCCATGCTCAGGAGCTCTCACCTTCCCCGCCCTGCCACGCCCTTTCCAGGTAGCAGAGGTCCATAGCCACTGTGACCAAAGCTCTCCTACCCAGAAGTAAAGGCTTTTCAAAACACAAAGTGTATCCTGATCAACACTGGATCTGGGAGTTCTGGGAGTCCTTGAGTCTCACCTCAGAGATATTTAGTTGTGGTTTTCTCTGTCAATCCATAAAACAGCCAACACTTCTGTTAGTGGCTCATAAATTTCTCTCTAGCTTCTCCTGTCCCCGTCCCACATCTTCCTGAGTTCTCACCTGAGACCCTCGTAGAGGACATCCCAGTGTCTCTCTCCTGGCTTCTGCCTTGCCCTGCTCCACCCAGCACTGTCGCTGCCCCCCACATCCCCCATCCTGGGCTTGTTCCTGGTGTCCCCATCTCAACCCCACACTCTGCCATCACATCATGATTCTAATGTCCACTGTGTGGCACACTCAGCACCTCAGCCACATGAGTGGAGACTTCCTCTCCACATGAGTCACCCCCTCCCACACACACACATTATTCCATCTCTGAAATGACAATTTAAGCACCTGGTGTCTGACAGCCACCTGCTATGCTGCTGCTTGCTTCCCCTCTTCCTGTCACTGTGGTTCTCAGACCTCCATGGAAGGCCTGTTCATTACCAGCTCTGCTGCCTCCCTAATCCGCCAGCAGTGATGCCCCAAATGGGGTCTCTACACCCATCTAATAAATGGTCTGTCCTCTAAGATATGGGGGAGAGGCCCGCATGCCCCTTCACTCTTCAGACTAAGGCCGTGAGACCAGAGACCATGTCTCCCTCACAACACTGAACCCCTGCTGTACGTTGCCACTCCTGAGACTGAGTGCTCAATTAATTTTTTTATTGTTATTAGTTTTGAAAAATAAATTTATTTCAGGTTAATGTGAGAGTACAAACAACCAAGTCAAAAGATTTGACTTTGTTAGGTACAGTCCCTCTTGTGGTTATGTCCACACAAAAGGTATGCCAAACACCCCACTCCATGCCCATTCAGTGAGAGTGCTCATAGTTCTTAAAAATTGTTGCTCAATTAATTTTGATGAATGAATATAAAAATGAGCAACTAAATTCACCAGTACTCGTTTTCTTACAGGCCCCATTTCTGGTGCAGCCCAGACCGTATTACGTCCCTGGTTGTGTAAACAACAGGTCTCCTCTGCGCTTGGCTTAATGCTCAGCTGATTTTTCCTTTTCCCCGATTGTCCATTCACTTAGAAGATGCTTCAGTTTCATTTTAGTCTTTGTTTCCAAGTTACTCAAGCACACTTGAGTTTGTTTCTTCAAATGCTCCTCACAGGCACTGCACACATGCTACTGTTTCTGAAGGCCTGAAGCTGTCATGTGGCTGAATCTGAGTGGTGTTACAGGTTATCTGACAGGAGAAAAACATTTTCCCATTTGAAATGTCCTTACTGTGCAGGGATGTAACTGAACAGAAGCGGCTAATGGTTAACTGTTTTGTCTCCCTCAGTTCCAGCGTCCCAGCCAGTCCTTACCCTCAGGACTCCTCGGGCCCAGGCTGTGGTGGGAGACATGGTAAAGCTTTCCTGTGAGGCCCAGAGAGGCTCTCCCCCAATCCTGTACCGGTTTTATCACAATGATGTCACCCTGGGGAGCAGCTCATCTTTCTATGGAGAAGAGGCATCCATCAACCTCTATCTAACTGCAGAACATTCTGGAAACTACTTCTGTGAGGCTGACAATGGCCTGGGAGCCCAGCGCAGTGATGCTGTGTCACTCAGTGTTACCAGTAAGTCGACTCTTCCAACCAGCAGCATAGAAAGGAGCAGACAACCCACCCCACCATTCCCAGCAGCCAGTACTGGGCACTGCGGTGTGCACAGAGCCACTTGCTGTGTGCTGTCTGTCAGTCCTGCTGCCCTCACAGCCTCTCTGTGAGAGCTTTGCATTCCCCATGCTCAGGAGCTCTCACCTTCCCCGCCGTGCCACGCCTTTCCAGGTAGCAGAGGTCCATAGCCACTGTGACCAAAGCTCTCCTACCCAGAAGTAAAGGCTTTGAAAAGACCAAGTGTATCCTGATCAACACTGATGAGTATGAAAGAAGTTCTGGGAGTCCCTGAGTCTCACCTCAGAAGATATTTAGTTGCGGTTTTCTCTGTCAATCTGTAAAATGGCCAACACTTCTGTTAGTGGCTCATAAATTTCTCTCTAGCTTCTCCTGACCCTGTCCCAGATCTGTCTCAGTTGTCACCTGAGACCCTTGTAGAGGACATCCCAGTGTCTCTCTCCTGGCTTCTGCCTTGCCCTGCTCCACCCAGCACTGTTGCTGCCCCCCAGATCCCCCATCCTGGGCTTGTTCCTGGTGTCCCCATCTCAACCCCACACTCTGCCATCACATCATGATTCTGATGTCCACTGTGTGGCACACTCAGCACCTCAGCCACATGAGTGGAGACTTCCTCTCCACATGAGTCACCCCCTCCCACACACACACATTATTCCATCTCTGAAATGACAATTTAAGCACCTGGTGTCTGACAGCCACCTGCTATGCTGCTGCTTGCTTCCCCTCTTCCTGTCACTGTGGTTCTCAGACCTCCATGGAAGGCCTGTTCATTACCAGCTCTGCTGCCTCCCTAATCCGCCAGCAGTGATGCCCCAGATGGGGTCTCTACACCCATCTAATAACTGGTCTGTCCTCTAAGATATAGGGGAGAGGCCCACGTTCCCCTTCACCCTTCAGACCAGGGCGAGGCCAGAGACCATGTCTCCCTCACAACACTGAACCCCTGCTGTACGTTGCCACTCCTGAGACTGAGTGCTCAATTAATTTTTTTATTGTTATTAGTTTTGAAAAATAAATTTATTTCAGGTTAATGTGAGAGTACAAACAACCAAGTCAAAAGATTTGACTTTGTTAGGTACAGTCCCTCTTGTGGTTATGTCCACACAAAAGGTATGCCAAACACCCCACTCCATGCCCATTCAGTGAGAGTGCTCATAGTTCTTAAAAATTGTTGCTCAATTAATTTTGATGAATGAATATAAAAATGAGCAACTAAATTCACCAGTACTCGTTTTCTTACAGGCCCCATTTCTGGTGCAGCCCAGACCGTATTACGTCCCTGGTTGTGTAAACAACAGGTCTCCTCTGCGCTTGGCTTAATGCTCAGCTGATTTTTCCTTTTCCCCGATTGTCCATTCACTTAGAAGATGCTTCAGTTTCATTTTAGTCTTTGTTTCCAAGTTACTCAAGCACACTTGAGTTTGTTTCTTCAAATGCTCCTCACAGGCACTGCACACATGCTACTGTTTCTGAAGGCCTGAAGCTGTCATGTGGCTGAATCTGAGTGGTGTTACAGGTTATCTGACAGGAGAAAAACATTTTCCCATTTGAAATGTCCTTACTGTGCAGGGATGTAACTGAACAGAAGCGGCTAATGGTTAACTGTTTTGTCTCCCTCAGTTCCAGCGTCCCAGCCAGTCCTTACCCTCAGGACTCCTCGGGCCCAGGCTGTGGTGGGAGACATGGTAAAGCTTTCCTGTGAGGCCCAGAGAGGCTCTCCCCCAATCCTGTACCGGTTTTATCACAATGATGTCACCCTGGGGAGCAGCTCATCCTTCTATGGAGAAGAGGCATCCATCAACCTCTATCTAACTGCAGAACATTCTGGAAACTACTTCTGTGAGGCTGACAATGGCCTGGGAGCCCAGCGCAGTGATGCTGTGTCACTCAGTGTTACCAGTAAGTCGACTCTTCAACCAGCAGCATAGAAAGGAGCAGACAACCCACCCCACCATTCCCAGCAGCCAGTACTGGGCACTGCGGTGTGCACAGAGCCACTTGCTGTGTGCTGTCTGTCAGTCCTGCTGCCCTCACAGCCTCTCTGTGAGAGCTTTGCATTCCCCATGCTCAGGAGCTCTCACCTTCCCCGCCCTGCCACGCCTTTCCAGGTAGCAGGGGTCCATAGCCACTGTGACCAAAGCTCTCCTACCCAGGAGTAAAGGCTTTCAAAACACAAAGTGTATCCTGATCAACACTGATGAGTATGAAAGAAGTTCTGGGAGTCCCTGGGTCTCACCTCAGAAGATATTTAGTTGCGGTTTTCTCTGTCAATCTGTAAAATGGCCAACACTTCTGTTAGTGGCTCATAAATTTCTCTCTAGCTTCTCCTGCCCCCATCCCACATC
This sequence comes from Nycticebus coucang, assembly GCF_027406575.1. Lineage (NCBI taxonomy): Eukaryota > Metazoa > Chordata > Mammalia > Primates > Lorisidae > Nycticebus > Nycticebus coucang. The sequence continues at coordinate 103,428,039 of NC_069789.1, forward strand.
TTCCTGAGTTGTCACCTGAGACCCTTGTAGAGGACATCCCAGTGTCTCTCTCCTGGCTTCTGCCTTGCCCTGCTCCACCCAGCACTGTCGCTGCCCCCCACATCCCCCATCCTGGGCTTGCTCCTGGTGTCCCCATCTCAACCCCACACTCTGCCATCACATCATGATTCTGATGTCCACTGTGTGGCCCACTCAGCACCTCAGCCTGACTTCCTCTCCACATGAGTCACCCCCTCCCCCCCACACACATTATTCCATCTCTGAAATGACAATTTCAGCACCTGGTGTCTGACAGCCACCTGCTATGCTGCTGCTTGCTTCCCCTCTTCCTGTCACTGTGGTTCTCAGACCTCCATGGAAGGCCTGTTCATTACCAGCTCTGCTGCCTCCCTAATCCGCCAGCAGTGATGCCCCAAATGGGGTCTCTACACCCATCTAATAAATGGTCTGTCCTCTAAGATATGGGGGAGAGGCCCGCATGCCCCTTCACTCTTCAGACTAAGGCCGTGAGACCAGGGACCATGTCTCCCTCACAACACTGAGCCCCTGTTATACGATGCCTGAGACTTACTGAGGGCTCAAATGACTTTTTTTTTATTATTAAATTATAGCTGAGTACATTAGTGCAATCAAGGGTAAATGTGCTGGTTTCATATACAATCTGAAATATTCTCATTAAACTGTTCTTTTTTTGTATTTTTTAATTGTTAAATCATAGCTGTGTACATTGGTGCAGTCAAGGGGTACAATGTGCTGGTTTCATATACAATCTGAAATATTCTCATCAAACTGTTCAATGTAGCCTTCATGGCATTTTCTTAGTTATTATATGCAGACATTTATATTCTGCATTTAGTAAGTTTCGCCTCTACCCATTCTAAGATGCACTGTAGGTGTGACCCCACCCATTACCCTCCCTCCAACCTAGCCTCCCCCCTCCCTTCCCCTTCCTTGGCCCTTTCCCCATATTCTTGTGCTAAAGTTGGGTTATAGCCTTCATGTGAAAGCTATAAATTAGCTTCATAGTAGGGCTGAGTACATTGGATACTTTTTCTTCCATTCCTGAGATACTTTGCTAAGAAGAATATGTTCCAGCTCCATCCATGTAAACATGAAAGTGGTAAAGTCTCCATCTTTCTTTAAGGCTGCATAATATTCCATGGTATACAAGTACCACAATTTGCTAGTTCATTCATGGGTCGATGGGCACTTGGGCTTCTTCCATGACTTAGCAATTATGAATTGGGCTGCAATAAACATTCTGGTACAGATGTCTTTGTTATATTGTGATTTTTGGTCTTCTGGGTATAAACCTAGTAAAGTAATTATAGGATCGAATGGCAGGTCTATTTTTAGGTCTCTAAGTATTCTCCAAACATCCTTCCAGAAGGAACATATTAGTGTGCATTCCCACCAGCAGGGTAGAAGTGTGCCCTTTTCTCCACATCCACGCCAACATCTCTGGTTTGGGGATTTTGTTATGTGGGCTACTCTTACTGGGGTTAGGTGATATTTCAAAGTAGTTTAGATTTCCATTTCTCTGATGATTAAGGATGATGAGCTTTTTTTCATGTGTTTGTAGATCGTGCATCCGTCTTCTTTAGAGAAGTTTCTCTTCAAGTCCCTTGCCCAGCCTGAGATGGGATCACTTGTTCTTTTCTTGCTTATACATTTGATTTCTCTGTGGATTCTGGTTATTAAACCTTTGTTGGAGACATAACCTGCAAATATCTTCTCCCATTCTGAGAGCTTTACTTGCTTTACTTACTATGTTCTTGGCTGTGCAGAAGCTTTTTAGTTTGATCAGGTCCCAGTAATATATTTTTGATACTGCTTCAATTGCCTGGGGAGTCCTCCTCATAAAATATTCACCCAGACCAATTCTTTCAAGAGTTTTCCCTGCACTTTCTTCAAGTATTTTTATAGTTTCATGTATTAAGTTTAAATCTTTTATCCAGTGAGAGTCTATCTTAGTTAATGGTGAAAGGTTTGGGTCCAGTTTCAGTCTTTTATAGATCACCAGCCAGTTCACCCAGCACCATTTGTTAAACAGGGAATCTTTTCCCCACTGAATGTTTTTAATTGGCTTGTCAAAGATCAAATAATGGTAAGTAGCTGGATTCATCTTTTGGTTCTCTATTCTGTTCCAGACATCTACTTCTCTGTTTTTGTGCCAGTAACATGCTGTTTTTGATAACTATCAATTTATAGTACAGTCTCAAGTCTGGTAGCATGATTCCTCCTGCTTTGTTTTTATTGCTGAGTAATGTTCTGGCTATTCGAGGTATTTTCTGATTCCATATAAAATGAAATATTATTTTTTCAAGATCCTTAAAATATGACAATGGAGCTTCAATAGGAATTACATTAAAATTATATATTGCTTTGGTTAGTATAGACATTTTAACAATGTTGATTCTTCCCAGCCATGGAGCATGGTATGTTTTTCCATTTGTTAACATCTTCAGCTATTTCTTTTCTTAAAGTTTCATAGTTCCCTTTGTAGAGATCTTTCACGTCCTTTGTTAGGTATACTCCCAAATATTTCATCTTCTTTGGCACTACTGTGAAAGGAATAGAGTCCTTGACTGTTTTTTTCAGCTTGATTATTGTTGGTATATATAAAGGCTACAGATTTATGGGTGTTGATTTTGTAGCCTGAGACATTGCTATATTCCTTGATCACTTCTAAGAGTTTTGTAGTAGAATCCCTGGTGTTTTCCAGATATACGATAATATCATCTGCGAAGAGTGAAAGTTTGATCTCTTCTGACCCTATGTGAATACCCTTGATCGCTTTTTCTTCCCTAAGTACAATGGCTAAAACTTCCATTACAATGTTAAAGAGCAATGGAGACAATAGGCAACCTTGCTTGGTTCCTGATCTAAGTAGAAATGATTTCAATTTAACTCCATTCCATACAATATTGGCTGTGTGTTTGCTGTAAATGGCCTCTATTAGTTTAAGAAATGTCCCTTCTATTCCAATTTTCTTAAGTGTTCTGATCATGAAGGGATGCTGGATATTATCAAAAGCTTTTTCTGCATCAATTGAGAGAATCATATGGTCTTTATTTTTTAGTTTGTTTATGTGCTGAATTACATTTATAGATTTACATATATTGAACCAGCCTTGAGACCCTGGGATAAATCCCACTTGGTCATGGCGTATAATTTTTTTGGTATGTTGTTGGATTCTGTTTGTTAGGATCTTATTGAGTATTTTTGCATCAATATTCATTAGTGATATTGGTCTATAATTTTCTTTTCTTGTTTGGTCTTTCCCTGGTTTGGGGATCAAGGTGATGTTTGCTTCATAGAATGTGTTGGGTAATATTCCTTCTTTTTCTATATTTTGGAAGAGGTTTAGTAATATATGTACTAGTTCTTCTTTAAAGGTTTGGTAGAATTCTGACATAAAGCCATCTGGTCCTGGGCTTTTCTTTTTAGGGAGATTTTGTATAGTTGATGCTATTTCAGAACTTGATATAGGCCTGTTCAACATTTCCACTTCATTCTGGCTAAGTTCGGTAGGTGGCATACTTCCAGGTATTGGTCGATTTCTTTCAGATTTTCATATTTCTGCGAGTAGAGTTTCTTGTAGTATTCATTAAGGATTTTTTGAAATTCTGAAGGGTCTGTTGTTATTTCATTGTTACCATTTCTGATTGATGAAATTAGAGATTTTACTCTTTTTTTCCTGATTAGGTTGGCCAAAGGTTTATCTATTTTATTGATCTTTTCAAAAAACCAACTTTTGGATTTATTGATCTGTTGTATAATTCTTTTGTTTTCAATTTCATTTAATTCTGCTCTGATTTAGGTTATTTCTTTTCTTCTGCTGGGTTTGGGGTTAGAATGTTCTTCCTTCTCCAGTTGCTCAAGATGTCCCATTAAGTTATGAACTTCCTTTCCTTCCATTTTCTTGAGGAAGGTTTGTAGTGCTATAAATTTCCCTCTTAGGACTGCCTTTGCAGTATCTCAGAGGTTATGCTAATTCGTGTCTTCATTGTTGTTTTGTTCCAAAAATTTGGTGATTTCCTTCCTAATCGCTTTTATAACCCATCTATTCTTCAGCATGAGTTGTTTAGCTTCCATGTTTTTGTATGGGTATGCAGATTCCTGTTGTTATTGAGTTCAACTTTTATTCCATGATGGTCTGAGAAGATGCAAGGAATAATTTCTATTTTTTTTTAATTTGCTGAGGTTAGATTTGTGGCCTAGGATGTGGTCGATTTTGGAGTATGTTCCATGGGCTGATGAGAAGAATGTGTATTCAGTTCTGTTGGGATGAAATGTTCTGTAGACGTTTGTTAAGTCCAGATGTTGAATGGTTAAGTTTAAATCTAAGATTTCTTTGCTTAGCTTCTTTTTGGAGGATCTATCCAGCACTGCTAAAGGGGTATTAAAATCTCCAACTACTATGGAACTAGAGGAAATCAAGTTGCTCATGTCTGTTAGAGTTTCTCTTATAAATTCAGGTGCATTCTAGTTGGGTGCATAAATATTAATAATTGAAATCTCATCATATTGAGTATTACCTTTAACAAATATGAAGTGTCCATCCTTATCCTTCCTTATTTTGGTTGATTTAAAGCCTATTGCATCTGCAAATGGGATTGCAATGCCTGCTTTTTTCTACTGTCCATTTGCCTGGGGTATAGATGACCATCCCTTCACCTTGAGTCTATATTTGTCTTTTAATGTAAGATGAGATTTTTGTATGCAGCAGATAACTGGCTTGAGTTTTTGTATCCAGTCAGCCAACCTGTGCCTCTTTAGAGGACAATTTAAACCATTCACATTAATGGAGAATATTGATAAGCCTTTCGAGCATCCAGTGAACATTTTTAATCCTTTTGCGATTGTGGAAGTTGGAATTTGATCAAAATTTTCTGGGTGGGTTTACTTTTGTCGTGGAGGATTATTCTGGTCTTTATGGAGGATAGGTCTGAGAATATCCTGGATAGCTGGTTTAGTTATGGAAAATTTCTTCAACATTGAATGTCATTAAAGTATTTAATTTCTCTGTCATAAATGAAACTCAGTTTAGCTGGGTACAGAATCCTGGGTAGAAAGTTATTTTGTTTTAGGAGATTAAAAGTCGATGACCATCCTCTTCTAGCTTGAAAGGTTTCAGCAGAGAGATCTTCAGTTATTCTAATATTCTTGCCCTTGTAGGTGATGGTTTTCTTTCGTCTGGCAGCTTTCAGAATTTTCTCCTTCATATTAACTTTAGTGAAATTGATTATGATGTGTCTGGGGGATGTCTTATTTGGGTTGAGACGTGCTGGAGTTCTGAAATTGTCTGCTATCTGAATTTCATAATCTCTTGGCAGGTCTGGAAAGTTCTCCTTCATAATCTCATGGAGAAGAGACTCTGTGCCTTGTGAAGCCATTTCATCACTTTTGGGGATCCCTACAAGACGAATATTGGTTTTCTTCTAATTATCCCAGAGCTCTCTGAGAGAGTGATCTGTTTTTGCCCTCCATTTCTCTTCCTCTTTGAGAGTTTGGGAGCATTGGAAAGCTTTGTCTTCAATGTCCAAAATCCTTTCTTCTGCTTGCTCCATTCTGTTACTGAGGGATTCTACTGTGTTTCTCAGATCTTTGAGGGCTGCAACTTCTTGTCTCAATGTATCAAAATCTTTGGTCATTTGGTCTTTGAATTTGTTGAATTTTTGTGATATCTTTTGGGTTACTGCTTGGAATTTTAATTCAATCTTATTTGCTATCCTGATTCTGAATTTCATTTCTGACATCTCAGCTATTTGTTTGTACATGGGATCTTGTGGTGTGTCTGCCCCATTGATCCTTGGGGGATTTGATCTACTGTGATTATTCAAATTGCCAGAGTTTTTCTGTTGATTTTGCCTCATGATTGTTTTTCACTGTTGCCTCTGGCCATCCTCAGAGTTGGGGAGGTGTATCTCCAAGATTAGACCCCAGTGGGATCACTCTATTGTTGCTGGATCGTTGTAGAGAATGACCCTGTGTAGTTCCTAGGGGGCTGCGCCAGCCTGAGAGTTCTGGTTTTGGAAGCAGCTCTGGAGTGTGACACACCCTGATCCAGCAACAGGGCAGAAGGGTGGTACTCACGGTTCTGTGAGTGCCTGGCGTCCAGTGACTTTGGCACAGAGAGCCCAAGGTTCCAGCAGTCTCTGGCCAGGAGAAGGACTGCGCTTAGAGGCAGGGAGGGCTCCAGAGGGCACTTGGCTACCAGAGTCCCTGTCCAGATGAGTGGGCCAGTGTGGAGGCAGGGAGGGTACAGGAGGGAGGACACATGGTTGCGCGGCTCCTGCAGTTCCTGGTCAGGGCATGCGGAGGCCCAGCGGGCACAGATCGGGGTTTGCGGCGTAGCTCTTACCGAGATCCGGGCAGGTGCTGATCGCGGTTGTGGTGCAGCTCTCTAGATGCCTTATTTTCAACCAGGAAACCACAGGCATACAATGAAACTTTGAACCCCTGGGATCCAAGAAGCTGGAGTTTGTGACCAAACAGCACAAAACTTCTTCTCAAACCGATTGTGAGTCAGCACTCCAGTTGAACACCTGATCAATCACTGACTCTCTCTGTTCTTTTGTATCAAATGACTTTTTAAAAATTGTTGCTTGAGGGCAGTGCCTGTGGCTCAGTGAGTAGGGCGCCGGTCCCATATGCCGGAGGTGGCGGGTTCAAACCCAGCCCCGGCCAAAAAACACAAAACACACACACACAAAAATTGTTGCTTGATTAGTTTTTGATGAATGAATATAAAAATAAGCAAATAATTTGATTAGTACTCATTCTCTTATGGGCCCATTTCTGGTACAGCCCAGACCCCCTTATGTCCCTAGTGTGTAAGCAATAGGTCTCCTCTGCTCCTGGTTTACTGCTCAACTGATTTCTCCTTTTCCCTGATTGTCCATTCACTGAGAAGACGCTTTGGTTTCATTTTAGTCTTTGTTTCCAAGTTATTCAAGCACACTGAGTTTGTTTCTTCAAATACTCTGCACAGTTTCAGGCACTGCACACATGCTACTGTTTCTGAAGGCCTGAAGCTATCATGTGGCTGAGTCTGAGTGGTGTCACAGCTCATGTGACACTGACAAAAACATTTTCCCATTTGAAATGTCCTTACTGTGCAGGGATGTAACTGAACAGAAGTGGCTGATGGGTAACTGTTTTGTCTCTCTCAGTTCCAGCATCCCAGCCCATCCTCACATTCAGGACTCCTCGAGGCCAGGCTGTGGTGGGGGATGTGGTGAAGCTTTGCTGTGAGGCCCAGAGTGGTTCTCCCCCAATCGTGTACCGGTTTTATCGTGAGAATTTCACTCTGGGGAGCAGCTCAGCCCCCTATGGAGGAGAGGCGTCTACCAACCTTTCTGTGACTGCAGAACATTCTGGAAACTACTTCTGTGAGGCTGACAATGGCCTGGGGGCCCAGCGCAGTGAGGTGGTGACACTCGAAGTCACAGGTGAGTTGTCCCTGCCCACCAGTGACACCACTGCTGCCCTGCCTTCTCTCCCTGCCGACAGGATGCTGCTGTGCTCTTGGGGCCCTTCCGGCTGTCCCATCCCAGCACACTGCCTGTCCGCACCCTCCCTGGGAAGGTGTGGAGTCTGCCCTGTGGTGCTGTCTCTGAAGCCTGGATTCTGCCAGCAGCACAGGACAAACAGTTGTCTTGAAAGTGATCAAACCTGCTCACTAAAAATGCAAGGAAGACATTTAGAACATAGACTAGATTCTGACCTGAAATTAATGATACAAAGGAGAAACCAAAGAATTTTGAGTATAGGTTTTTCTACCCCCCAAAAGATTAAGTTTCTTCTTATCTGCTCTTGAGTTTCTTTCATTACCAGAGATATAAATGTTCCTTCCATTTCCACATTAAAAATCCTGTGTAAAAACAAGCTGTGGGCATATCCCTGTGTTCAGGGCATCAGGACAGGCAAGGTAGAGCAAGATGACACAGATTGGAAAGGGCTCCCCATCAACCAACTGCTCCATTCTCTAACCTTCCTTTGACCTCTTGCCATTTAATGTTAAACCCAAGGAAAGCTCCCTCCTGTGTGCTCCAACCTGGTGAGCTGCCCCTACAAACCAAATCTCTAACTCCCAATTTAGAGAGGGTTAGAGGATAACAATATGCTCACGGCTGTTAGGATGAATGTTCTAGACTTGCTTGAAGATAAAAAGCCGCATGACTTTGGCCAAGCATCTTCCCCTGTATTGACCTCAATTTCCTTTCCCACAAAGTGGGAAAATCAGACTAGATGAAAATTACAGTCATGCCCCACCCTAGAATCCTATGATGGGTGGACAGACAATGCAGAGTACGCAGACCAGAGGCTCCCAGGAGATGTGCGGGAGGTAAAGCTGGTGCTTCCTACTACTGGGATACACCTCAGAGGAATGGGAGACTGTGCAATTATATGCAAACATCCTCTTAGTCATGTAAAGCAAAACGTAGATCAGCGCTGTAAGTTCCTCCTGGCTGCGCCTCTGCGTATTGTAAAGAATAGAGACAAAGCCAGACCAGCTGTTTGATGGGGCGATGCTAGCCCAGGATCCAGAATCTCATCAAGGTGGCCAATGCTGCCATCTCTTTGGCATCTAGGAAGTGACAACTTCAGATTTTCCCTTTCTTTTTCTTTTCTTTTCTTTTTTTTTTTTTTTAAAGACAGGGTCTCATTTTGTAGCCCTCAGTAGAGTGCTGTGGCATCACAGCTCACAGCAACCTCGAGCTCTTGGGCTTAGGCAATTCTCTTGCCTCAGCCTCCCAAGTAGCTGGGACTACAGGTGCCTGCTACAACGCCCGGCTATTTTTTTGTTGCAGTTTGGCTAGGGCCCAGTTCAAACCCGCCACCCTCAGTATATGGGGCCAGCACCCTACTCACTGAGCCACAGGTGCCACCCCAGATTTTCCCTTTCAGCCAGCTCACTCTTCTTCCCCCTCGGAGCAGCACCATCCTCAGCCAGTTTCCTGCTGAGATTGGCAGGGACTGTTGCCACACAATTTGTACTCTCACCCTCAGACGCACCACACAGTCATGAGCCACGGACAGGTGCTACCCCTCCCACTTTACAGCACAGTGAACTAGCTCCCTGCTCACCCTACCCATTTCTACAATCCCTGTGTGTAAATATGTGTGTTTTCTGCTGCTGCTGTCACAGCAACGGGGCTTCTTGTCCAGCCTGGATAGGTTGTGTCTGGGTCATAGGACCAAGCACAGGTCATAGAGAGGCCATGAAATGGAACTGCCATGAAAAGGAATGTTTTTCATTATCATCAGCAGCAGTCACTGAACCCTCACCATGTGCCAGTGCCCAACAAGCAATGTCACTGAGAGAAACCTGTGAGGATGAAAATCAAACCACTGTTATCCCCAGTTGATAGGAGAGAAAACTGAGGCTCAGAGAGGTGGAATCAGCAGCTCCCCTGGCTGGCTGGGCCAAAGCCAGGCCAAAGCATGGCCCTGTCCAACTCTTTACCTTACTCTACATTAATGACCTTTCTGCAGCCATCATGGTCACATTTCAATACACCTTTTTAGTTTTTAATAATTCATCATTCCGACAGAATATGTAAATCTTCATGATAAAAATCCCAACGATACCAAAGGGCCAATATGGCAAAGTGAAGGCCTGTTCCCACAGACTTTCACATCCACAGAGTTCTTGGCCCAGACATAACCTTAGTTAACCACCCTGTGTACATTCTAGAAATATTCTATAAAGATAAAAGCATGGAACTTGTTTTATAAAAACACAATTGTAGGGTGGCGCCTGTGGCTCAAAGGAGTAGGGCACTGGCCCCATATGCCAGAGGTGGCGGGTTCAAACCCAGCCCCGGCCAAAAACTGCAAAAAAAAAAAAAAAATTTGTATTGCACATAGCAACTTACATTTTTTTTTTTTTACTTAAAAATACACATTGACTTATTTAAGAATGACATATTGGGTATCTATCATTTTTTATTACCCAGCGTGCTGGGTTGTCTCTAGTTTCTTGTTGAGTTCCCTTCGTGGACACCACTTTTCAGGACACAGGACTGGTTGGTCTCCAGTGCCAGCCTATCTAGCTGTGTTCCGGACACGGACTGCTATGCTGTTATCTGGCTCAGGAACAATTGCTCTTAGGTGGCTGAGAGCTATTTACCTTAGCAGAAGGGAGAGAGAGAGAGTCTTCGAGGGTGAAGTAGTCTTAGAGTAGATCTTAGTCTTTAGCAGAGCTTAGTGATCTTCAGCAGAGAGACGCTGTGCTGGCATTCTCCAGGTAGGAAAGGAGACAGTGAGATTAAGCGTGTCTGTGATAGAACGTGCACACTCCCGACTGCCTTCTCCTCCAGCCTAATATAAGGCTGATCTCGTGCCTCTCAATACAACAGGTATAGAGACTGCCAATTCACCACTGCTCTCATCTCGTGAGCTCTCATGCTTGTTAGGAGAGCTAAATCCCTCCCTATGCCCTTTTCACCAAGGTGTTCAATTATTGAGCCATACAGGTATTTCTTATAACTCTCACTCCTCCTAGCCATAGGCTATATGGCTATATGGGCTGCTACAGTTTTTAGTTATTACAGAAATGCTACAATAGAAATTCTTGTGCAGGTAACTTGGCATAGTACCTATCAGTATCCATAGAGGAGATGGTCCTAGAAGTAGATTTGCTGGTCAAAGTTTACATGCACTTTAAATTTGGCAGATACTGGGGTGGTGCCTGTGGCTCAGTGAATAGGGCGCCAGCCCCATATACCGAGGGTGGCGGGTCTAAACCCAGCCCTGGCCAAACTGCAAACAAAAAAAATAGCCGGGCGTTGTAGCAGGTGCCTGTAGTCCCAGCTACTCGGGAGGATGAGACAAGAGAATCGCCTAAGCCCAAGAGCTGGAGGTTGCTGTGAGCTGTGATGCCACAGCACTCTACTGAGTGCAATAGAGTGAGACTCTGTCTCTAAAAAATAAATAAATAAAATTTAAATTTGGCAGATACTGCCAAATTGCTATTCAGGAAAGTGCCTTGAGTTTGTATTCCCAACCAGGGAACACGAAGGTGCCTGTTTATCCAGAAGCTCATCAGAAGTATTAGTCCATTTAAGCTTTGCCACTTTAATGAATGAGGAAAATAATAGTACCTTATGGCCGTTTTTATTTGTACATATTTAATTAGTACTGAAAATGAGAATCTTTTTATCTATTTATTGGCTATTTCAATTTTTCAGTGATTTATACACTTTTTACAATTTTCTTTTGGATTTTGTTGACACTGAAAGTTGTTTGTACGTCAAAGTAATTAGTTTTGTCTATCATATGTGTTTCAATCTGTTTTCCACAACCGAGATCTGACTTTGTATGTTGATTTGTTTATCCTAATTTTTGTTTCTCACCCATATGTGAGAAGCAGAAACTGCTACTGGCTTTTTGTCTCCCTCAGTTCCAGCATCTCGCCCCATCCTCACCGTCAGGATGCCCCGGGCCCAGACTGTCGTGGGGGACATGGTGGAACTTCGCTGTGAGGCCCTGAAAGGCTCTCCCCCTGTCCTGTACCAGTTTTATCATGAGAATTTCACCCTGGGGAACAGCTCAGCCCCCTCTGGAGGAGGAGCATCCATCAACCTCTCTCTGACTGCAGAACATTCTGGAAACTACTCCTGTGAGGCCAACAATGGCCTGGGAGCTCAGCGCAGTGAGGTGGTGACACTCATCTTCACAGGTAAGTATCTTATGCTCAGGCCACAGATACGGACACATTATGTCCTGGAGGGACACTCTGACAATCCTCAGATGCTTGCCCAGGGCAAGTCCCCAGAGCTGTACTCCTCTTAATTGTTATTTTCTGATGTGTCTCTGAAGCATCAGTTCAAGGGGTGGTGCAGGGAGAGCAGGTCACAAGCATTGCTGAACTCTCGGAATTTATAGCCCATCAACTGGCTGCCTCTTCACTCCCTGGCCAACGCCTGTCCAGGCCTCCACCCTGGCTATAGGCCCAGACATTAGCTTCCTAGCAGCACCTGCTGAGCCGCAGGGATCCTGGTCACCCAGGTTCACCCTCTGTCCCAAGCCCAGGCACCAGCTTCAGGGTCGGAGCAGCTGGAGACCACAAGCCCCTTCCTCTGGTTCATGCACGTGGTCTCTCCTCAGGGCTGCCTGACAACAGAAAGGGTCTTGTTGCCACGGGAGTCACAGGGGGGCTGTTCAGCATGATGGGCCTTGCTGCCGGGGCACTGCTGCTCTACTGCTGGCTCTCAAGGAAAGCAGGTGGGTGGCCCTTGGGTGCACCTGTGCCCTACCATGCCCCACCAGTCCATTCCCTTTATTGACTACCCATAGGCTCTCATGAGCCCCTCCTCTCCCATCCCTCAGTCCCTCCCCTTAACCTCCAGGTCCTCCCCAAGTCCCTTTTACCACATGCAAAGCTCCCAGAACAGCCTTGCTATGTGGAAGATGCCCAGATGAAAGGCAGTTTGTCCAGCATGGTCACCTGCAGGGTACTTCCCTCTCTATCCTCACAAGACCCCCAAGGAATGGGAAGAGGAGAAAGACTCTGAGAAATAGAGGTGAAGTCAGAAACCAAATAGGACTTGGTAACTTACTGATTTTTTAAATGTACACTATTTTTATAGCTGATCAGGCTGACAGGGTGTCCCAAAGGTTGCCATACATACACACATAAGGAAAATTGGAAATTGTAACTAAATGTACCCTTATTTATAAAATATTCATTACAAAATTTTACAAAACTCCAGGCTGAAGTATTATGGACTGTGTACTTCCCTTTATCACTGTAAGCCCAGGGTCAGAACTTCTGCTCAGTCTGCTACCTCCCTTCAGCATAGCAAAGAAGGGTTCAAACTTCTAGGTAACCCCCCTACCCCTGCCAGGCCGTGCCCCTCGGAAGGTCTCCTCTTCCTGAATCCATTGCCCCTTTGCTTTCCTTCACAGGGGGAAGGCTCGCCTGTGACCCCTCCAGGTAAGAACTGTGCTGTACTCCCCTGTGATTAATAAAATGCTCACAGGTAAACACGTGGAATTGGATCTGGTTATTGACAAAAGCACAGGTTCTGCTGAGTGTTGCAAAGAAGGATTCTACCCACTTCCTGTTGTTACCTCTCTAGGGATAGTTCAAGGCAATTGCTAGGATTTTCTCACCCACCACCTTAGCTATGAGGGCCTTCTTCTCCCATCAAATGCAAATGGATTTTCATTTATTAACTCACATCCTTGGACCATTGCTAGCTTGGTTATCTAAGTGACCACTATGATCACTGAATCTATACCTATCTTGCGAGGATCTTCCTTAATCGGCTTGGAAATCTCCGGAGATGGCCAATCTAATCAACACCTGTTGTGATGATGTCCAGATGAGACCATACAACCTGGCCACCAGCGTGGTCACTGTGGCAGCAGAAGGTAGTGCCAATAGAGAAGGGACCAGCATCTGGTACCCAAACGCTGACTTTAGGAGCCGCACCATGGCTCACAAACTATGCTGTAAGCCCACAGCAGCAGTATCCAAACCATCCAGAGTTCCTCTGAGCCTCTCTGATTACTGATTTCTCTGAGACCCTAATGATTCTGGGAGTGGAGGCTCTGCAATCAGGCATGAATCTTTGCTCTTCCATTTGCAGGTTACATGGTCCTGGTAAGTCACTTCACCTCACGGAAACTTTCTCATCTATAAAATAAGAATAAAATTTCTACTAAAAATAGAAAAACTTGCTAGGCGTTGTAGTGGGCACCTGTAGTCACAGCTACACAGGAGGCTGAGGCAGAAGGATCACTTGAACCCAAGCGATCCTTCTGAGGTTGAGGTTGCTATGAGCGGGGCTAACACCACGGCACTCTAACCAGGGTGACAAAGTGAGACTCTTATCTAAAAAAGAAAAAAAGAACAAACTTAATATTGTTATAAGCATCAGCATAGTGTGTGCTACATGCCAGGGGGGCATAAAGCCTGGAAGCAAAGGCAACCCTAGTCTGTCATGATCAATAATATGATGCTCATAGGCCACCTATTATGTGCCCATCTGGGCTTCCAGGCTTTGCAGCCTCCCTGTGCTGAAAACTCACTAGCCAGGAGCAGCCATTATAGTAATGTTGTTGGTATTCCTGGTAAACACCAGCATTTCTGTGTCTCACAGGAGCCCTTCAGACATGGACCCCCTACCACAAGAGCCCACCTACCACAATGTGCCAGGCTGGATAGAACTGCAGCCGGTGTACAGCAACAGTGAGGACCCTGAGGCTAGGAGTGGGTGGCAGGGTTCTGGGGCAGGAGCTGATGAGGGGCTGTGTGGAGGCTGGAGGGATCTGGTCCTGCCTGAGGACAAACTGTGGGCGGGGGAGGAAGAAGTAGCTCAGACAAGAGGCAAGAACCTCAGCATCCTCTGAAATTTCAACCTGTTTCTAAGTAAATCCTAGCGGAGGGGACGTGGTTTACAGCGAAGTACAGAGCATCCAAAAGAAAAAAAGACGTGCAGGTAAGACCTGGGGAGGCCACTGTTCCGGTTGGTGCTCAGCCCAGCCTGTTGCTGGGTAGCTTGGTCTGCACCCGGTACCAAGTCTGGGCCAGCTGGGCAGAGGGCTGGGGTCATGGGGCTTCCTAACTCTACCTATGGTGCTCAGCGCACACCCAAGCCTACCACAAGGTGCCGCTTTCTCCATTCTCTACAGATGTCCTCAGTATAACCTGAATAACAAAACCATCACCTTGGACAGTCACTTAACCTCTCAGAGCTCTTGTGTCCTCATCTATAAAAGACAATTGGACCATCATTTACTACTGTGTTAGGCAGGTTGGGCTGCTATGGACTGTGTGGCCCAGACATTTATTTCTTGCAGTCCAGAGGGCTGGAAATCCAAGATCAAGGAGCAGCCTGGTCAGGTTCCCAGAGCGAGCCTCATTCTGATTTGCAGACAGATGCCTTCTTGCAGACAGATTCTCACATGGCAGAGAGAGAGACCATGTCTCATATCTCATAAGAACACTAATTTCATCCAACCTAATACCGCCCAGGCACCCCACCTCCGAATACCTCCACCTTCCTAACTGACTTTTGACACGTAAACTTGGAGAGGACATGAATATTCAGTATGATGCACCTGCCTCCTGGCATTACTTTTCTGTTGCTGCTGTGACACATTACCCTACACTCAGCAGCACCAAACAGTGTAATTTTGTTATCTCACAGCCTTACATGTCTTAGAATCAGACCCGAGTCTCCCTGGACTGTAATCAAGCTGCTGGCAGGGCTGTGTGCCGTTTTGGGGGTGCTATGTGTGGATATGTCCACACCTGTCTAGTTTCTAGAGGCCACCCACCTCCTGGGCTCCTTCCTGCCCTCTTCCATCTTTGAATCCAGAGATGTTGCATCTCTCTAAACATTCTTTGATGGTCAGGCTCCCTCTGACCTTTCAAAACTGGCGAGAGTCCCCTGCCTTTAAGAAGCCATGCAGTTATATTGGGCCCACCTGGACAGTCCAGAATAATCTCCCCATCTCAGTGTCTGTCATTTTAATTACATCTGAAAAGTCCCCTTTTCCAGCTACAGTGACATATTCAGGGATTAGGACATGGATCTCTTTGAGGAGATGTTTTTCTGGCTACCACAGGATCTCCCAGGATCACTGTGAGGATTCCATGAGAAAGCAGCTGTGGCAGCACCACTGAGACAGCAGAGAGGGATGACCGTGGCCGCACACGTCATCAGCTCTCTCAGCAGGTGCTTTGCACTGAGGGAATCCCAGTCTGGCTTCCTCCTGCTCAGAGCAAGAAATGGGACCAAAGTCCTTGGGGGCGTCCTTCTCTAACTCTGCTTGGGAAAATTGTTATGTGATTTTAGCCAATGTGCTTCTCTCTCTGGTTTTGCGATTTCTCTTGTATAAAGTTAACAGAAATGTTGGTTCTGTAGCACCCCTCTAAGAATTGAAGTTATTCACATTTACAATCCCCTTTGAGGAAAGCATACCCCCATTTTCAAGATGTGGCAACTGAGGCACAGAGACCTTAAATGACCTGTCTGAAGTCATATAGCCAGTAAATCACCTGCCTGTCTCCAGAGTTCAAGCTCTGGACCAAACTGCTGCTCATTGTGAATCCAGGGAGCCAGAAAGAGTGAGCCCTGTCTGGAGAATATCCACTTTCACTAGTTTGAAGGTAACGCAACAATAGCATTAACAACTTCTCTTGCCTACCACATGTTGAACTGTTCTTACGTGTTGGGTCCAGGTCTAAGTGCTGTAATTAATACGCTGTATTTACATACACAGCCCTGGAGCTGTGCACAGAGACATCATCAACAGAGAGAGAGAGAACTTGCCTATTTGTAGCACTCAGGACTGTACCTGCCACATACAAACTGCCCACCACATGGTAGAAGACAGAAGGTACCCCTGCACAAACGTGTACGTAGCCCACACGTGTGTGTATGCACATTATAAACGCATATAACTTCTCCATGATCCTGTGGGCATATATACTATCCCCATCATACAGGGAAGATGTTGAGTGACTTGTCCAAGGCCACCGAGGTGGAAAGGCAGCTGGCCTGGCAGCACAGGTGCAGGGAGGGTACTCCAGCAGGCCTTCCATGGCTAACTACTTTCCTCTTTCCATAGCAGCCTCTGCACCTGGGCACTCCAGAAACAAGGTGAGTCTGAGGACATGTGTGGTCTCCCCTGAGGGTCCGCCAGCCCTGGTGCTCACCTGTGTGCTCCCACCTCCTAGGCCACCTCCGTCATCTACTCCCAGGTGAAGGTGGCATCCGCCCCAGCCTCCACGTCCCAGCTCTCGGCTTCCTCGGCTTCCTCAGCTCCTCACAGATGAGTCCACCCATTTCCCCAACAGCTGTCTCAGCCTCTGCACCCCAAAATTCCCTGAGGGATGAGGGAGAATTGAAGTGGAAAGACATCCAGTGGCCTTCATGCCATGTGCCACATTCTCAGTCTGACCAGAACACAGAGCCTGGCTGGACTCCCCTCAGCTGCCTGGGTGACAGTCCTGCCCTAGAAGTTTTTATCTAGTGACAAGTTGCTTCCAACCACGTCCGGGCCCACCATGTCTCCTGCCTTTCTTAGTGGTCTTCAGCCTCGGCCACTGTCTCCAGCCCTGCTCCAACACACAGCCCCACTGCTCCTCGACGGGGACAGGCTGCTCCTGAACTCCAGCACGAGGCCCTGCTCCCAGTGGGGCAGCTTCAGTTGCCATCAGCCTAGTGGGACCACTGTGATGCTTTGCCAGGCAGGGCAGCCCCAGACCCACAGACACCAGGCATGTTATAATAAATGTGTCTCTTCAAGGACCACATTTCACACCTCCAAGGCCAGCGCCTGATGCCAGGATAACCTCTCCCTGCTCATGGGCCAATGTCCACCTGCCCAAGTAAGTGGATGTCACATCCCAGGCCCCTCACACCCGCCAGAGTAGCCAGCGAAGGCAAGGCCAGGAAGACCAGCACACAGACAGAAGGCATATCGGAATACAGGAGGCGCTCAGTGACCACCTGGCTGAATGAACGAATGTATGAATGCATAAGGAAGAAACTACGGTGATCAACCTGAGATCCTGTCCACTGTGCTCCAGGAGGAAATCCAGGAGGTATCTTGTCTTCCCTAGTCAGAAATAAACCACGAGAATGAGTCTGGGCGAGGGAAACTCTGTCAGGAAAAGGGAGGGACCTTAATGCACTCATGGATTCCCTGGGGGTCTCATACAAATGCAGCTCTGACTCAGCAAGTCTCGGTGGAGCCTGAGAGTTACCTTTTCTCCCAAGCTGCCAGGTGACGCATGGTCCTGGGACATTACTGGTGCTGAGATCAGTGGAGAAGCCGCGTGTGCTCTGGCTGCCCGTGGCCTACCTCCATGCACGGGTCGCCTGCCCCTGAGCATCCTTCAGGCAGAGCACCACCAGCTGCTGTTGCTGAGAAAATTTCTTCAGTCACCTTGGGCAGGGGACACAGCCGCCACCTCTTTATGTTCCCAGGGAGAGTAAATAGATGCAGCCCTCCAACTCCAGGCAAAGTGCTGCTCTCTCACCTCCAAGCCTGAGATGTTTAGTTTGGCCATCACACCTTACCTTGATCTCTGCCCCCAGTGGATTCCATAGTAGGGGTCATTTCTTAGCCCTGTTGCCCTGAAATAAAATCCTTCCTAAGGCCCCTCTGCTTGGCAGCATCTGTCAGCACCTGCCTCCCAGCCTCTCCCACAGCTGTTGCCCTCAAACCCTGCCCCCAGGCCTGGCCTGCCCTTCTCCTTCCCTAAGGCCACCCTCTGCACTTCCTTCTCCTGGAGGGCTTTTCTTCAAAGCTCCCACACCTACACCCCCACTCCAGCCATCTCTCAGGGCTCCATCGTGTTTCTGCACAGGAAGACTTGGCATCACCATCAGTTACTGTTGTGGTGGAACTTAGAGCTTATTAGGCCAACTCTCTAATTTTGTAATTGAAAATGGGGACCCAGATAGGAGAAGCAAATGGCTGAAAGTCACACAACCAGCTAGTGACACAGCCAGGACCTGACGCCTAGGATGCTGTTCTTTCCTCTGCATGGCTCTCCTGTTACAGGGACTTATGAATTCCTCTATTTCCCCAACATGGGGGAGAGATCCTTAAAAGCATGGCCCGAGGCCAATTCACGTGTACACAGAGTCCAGCACAGTGCCTGGCACATAGCAGGCACTCAGTAGTTAGCTGTCAAGTTGGATGTTGGTTAAGTTCCCCTGATGGGTCCACAAACTTGTCTCAACCTACTCACTCTTAATCCAGGGAAATTCAGTCCATGTCCTTAGCCCTCATTTTTTAAGGATACCAGTAAAATGATTTCTACCAGGTCTACCCTTAGCTTGAGGTGTCATGTCTTACTTAAAAGCTGCGTGGCTGGCAGGTACCTGAAACACAGGTGTATTGCTGTCCCCACAGGCCTCCCTTCAATCCCTACCACTGCCCTAGATAGCCCTGGCCACCTGACCCCAGGACCCTTGCAGTAGCTTTCCTAAAACCCAACCCCATTTATTCCTCTGTGTGAAAGTCTCTATTTTGCAGAATCCAGGCTCACTGTGGGGCATGAGGCTCTTCACGGTTGGGCTCGAGCCCCCGTCTCCAGCTCCATCTCTGTCACCACCCCAGCCCACGTGAACACGCACAGCACACTCCCACCATGCAAACCCCCCTCTTGCTGTACATGCCACCTCCTTTCACACAGCCATGGCTTTGTGCCCACTGCGTTTTCCTGGGAACTACCCCTGCACGTCCTGTCTGTGAAACTCACTCGTCCTCCAAGACCCAACATGGCCTCTCAGTGCAGCCTCTCTCTTCCCTCCCTCCATTCTCTGGGACCTGGCATATGTGTCCCTCACAGCCCTTCTCTCATTATGACTCATCCTAGCTGGTTACCCTCCCACCCTCACATCACCCGGACACAGCACAGTTTGGGGTGACTAAGTAGACACGCAGCATCCTGAGCCGGGCCATCACCTGCTTTCTCAGACTGACACCCACAGCACCCATGTTCCAGAGAGAAGCTTCTAGACACCTGGCAGGGCCCACCCTCTGAAGCTTCCTGCTCACACACTAACACATTAGTCCAGAGTTCACTAATGACCCAGCGACAGGCACTGGGCCTTGTCTGTCCCTTCCTGACACAGCCAGGGGAGATAGGACTCCTAGACAATGGCTTAGAGAATGGCAGACAGTCCTTGCCACCTACCCCTCGGTAAGATTTGCTGAGCTCAGGGATTCACAGTATCTTCTTAGAGGGTGCCCCGCTCCCAGGGCAGAGCCCAGGGAGAAGGCATTTAGGAGATCTTGACACAAGTGCCCTATACTTTAGAGACATTAGGGAGGAGCATTTCCTGTCCTCCCGTCACTCCTTCCACATAGAAGGAGCCCCCTTAGCATGGTACTCGGCCTCTCTCTGCCCTCATCACCGCTTCCCAGGGGAGGGACAGCTACTTACCTGCCCAGTGAGTTGGAAGCAGAGCATGGCCATGGGAGACTAGCCCCTTTATCTCCCTTTCTCGTGGTTCAGAGCAGCCTACAGGAGCTTGTGTTCTCCTCTGCTCTAACTTTGAAAAGGATCTGCCTCTCCAGCAGAATGCCCCCAGTTTCAGGGACATAACCCCAACCCCAGTGTCTGCCCATGAGGCTTTAAACCTTGAGAAATATAACAGAAATGAATTCAGGGAACAGCAAGTGCACAGCAAGTATTGGGGCTTCTGCCACAGCTGGGGCAGATGGCTGCATGCTTTGGTGGCACTTAGCCAACACAGGCCTGGTGGGATTTTACCATCTCTGTTTACAGCAATTTATTAAGAGCTGTCAGTTTGTTTGGAGTTGACTTGGCGTTTGGCTGCTGCATGTGGGAGAGGAGCTCTTCGTCTGTGGTGTTTTGTGGCAGGTCGCTGGAGCGTGGACAAGGCTTTGTCCCATGGCTATCGAACTAGAAAGGCACATTCTGGCCTTTATGCAGCAGTGAGCAGGTGTGCTGGACTTTTCAGGCTGGAAAGGCCAAGGTCATGGCTGCTGTGCTTCTACGAGTGTGGATTCAGACCGTGGCTGTGTCTGCAAGGCAGGGGACCCAGCTCCCCTGGGCACTTAGGGGCATGACCTAACAGTACCCCTGTCATGCAAACCATGCACCTCCCCTTCCATCCTGGGCAGCCCTACAGGGCTGAGTATAGATGTGCAGGGAGGTGACACTGACAGTGAGATATTAGAGCTGGTGGATAGGTTTTTCTCCCTTTCTCCTCCCCCTGCACAAAGGCGCTGTTCAGAGATGCAAAAGCTTGATATGAGGACATCCTGAAAGACCAAGAAATCAACCCCTTGCAAAGCTGTGGCCACACTGGGAACACACACCCCAGCGTGTGTTTTCCTGCCTTCCTTGCTGGCTCCCATTCTCATGCCTGCCTCCTGGGACCAGACTTGTACATCATGTGTTAGCACATGGCCTCTGCTTCAGGCTGTTTTCTACAGAACCAAGGCCAAGACAGCGTGTTCCATAGGCCCCAAGCTACTGAGAGTTCTGGCCAAATGGCAGTCATGTGGGGCTGAGCAATCAGACATCAGGCATGTGGCCTCCGCCAGTGGGAGAGACTGGTGAGGGCCTTGGCAAGGCCAAGAGCCTTGAACAGGTGCCCACTTTTCCTTGAACAGATGTAGCTTTCCTGAATAGCTAAGATTCAACCATAAAAAAAGAATCTTCTTAGTCAAGCCTTTGTTGGGAGCCAGAGCAATTTTCTCCACACTCACGCATGGCAGCTGAGCTCCATGTGTGCCCACAGTTTTTCAAGCTTCCAGCTGCCAGGGTCTTGCCTAGACAGGCAGGGCTGGGGCTGTGGACCCAGCCTCAGCTGAGCCTTTCGTGGGGGCAGTAGACATAGAGACAGGCTGTGCTGTGGCCCGGAGCAGAGCGCCAAGCACAGGCAGCTGTCTCCACTGCAGACACACACCTGGCATAATGGCAGAAGGTGGGAAAGCATTTCCAAGTTCCCAAGGCAGGTGGCTTAGGCCTAATTCGGCAGTTCTCAACCTCTGGGTCATGACCCCTTTGTAACAATGAAAATACAGCGTGGCATTAGGAAGGTTGAGAACCAGTGGAATTGAACATTAAGGGAAGACAGTGGCAAGAATAACTAAGGATTAAAAAAGAAAAATCTGCTCACATGTATTCTGGAGGCCACACTACCAAACAAAGCTCATAGGCTGCTTTGAGAAGACTCACAAGAGGAAAGTTTAAAATTTCTCAGTGGGGAGTGTTGCCTGTAGCTCAGTGAGTAGGGCGTCAGCCTCATATACTGCGGGTGGTGGGTTCAAACCCGGTCCCGGCCAAACTGCAACAAAAAAAATAGCTGGGCATTGTGGTGGGCACCTATAGTCCCAGCTAATCGGGAGGCTGAGGCAAGAGAACCAGCTAAGCCCAAGAGCTGGAGGTTGCTGTGAGCTGTGATGTCACAGCACTCTACCAAGGGTGACAAAGTGAGACTCTGTCTCTAAAAAAAAAGAAAAAAAATTCTCAGTGGGAAAGGCACCCCTATCCCAGAATAATAAAAACAAATCTCTCACTGGAAGATTTCTACCACTTGAGCTAAAGTTACAGTCCTGACTCTGAGCAGTTATAATAGGTTGATGTCATTGTGGTGAAACTAATACTAAAAATCTCTTCCATTCACCTTCCATGAGTCAGACACAAGTCTCTTAGGCAGCGCTAAGTACAGCACTCTGTAGACATGATTTTATTGAAAGAACTATTTTAAGAGCTTCAAATTGGTTTGTTTACTAAAGTAAGTCAGTCTAGGGCCGGTGCTGAGATAGTTTGATGTGTTCTATTCTCAGTCTAGGCTCTTGTTTTTCTAGGCTTTTTAAAGTATAAGACACAACACCTACCAGTTAAACTTGGGATTATTTGAGCATAAAAAAGAATAATGATAGTAATAAGCTATGAAACATTAAATTTTGAAAAAAATTTGTGGGACAAATATTCTCAAAAAAAAAAAAAGGAGCAGGGGAAAGCTCTTCCTTATAAAAGATAATTGATGATCAGTGCAGGAGGAATGTGGACCCCTGGGAATCTCCATGTTGCAACCCCATGGTAATGACTAATTCGGGATCACCAGTGGGTGTTAAAACCAAATAATGAGGCTTGGTGCCTGTAGCTCAGTGGTTAGAGTGCCAGCCACATACATCAGGGCTGGCGGGTTCAAATCTGGCATGGGCCTGCTAAACAACAATGACAACAACAACAAAAAATTAGCCAGGCATTGTGGCAGGCGCCTGTAGTGCCAGCTACTTGGGAGGCTGAGGCAAGAGAATTGCTTAAGCCCAAGAGTTTGAGGTCACTGTGAGCTGTGACACCACAGCACTCTACTGAGGGCAACATAGTGAGACTCTGTCTCCAAAAAAAAACCAGATAATGAGAGTGACAGAACATCCTCATAATCTTAATGCATCACCACCCCAATTCTGATTAATTAAAGGGGATAAACATAACTTTACCCAGCCTGAGCAAGAGTGAGACCCTGTCTCTTCTAAATGTGGAAAAACTAGCTGGGCATCATGGTGGGCACCTGTAGTCCCAGCTCCTCGGGAGGTTGAGGCAGAAGGATCACTTGAGCCCAGGACTTTGTGGTTGCTATGAGTTATGACACCATGCCACTCTACCCATTTTTTTTTCCCTGTCTCAAAAATTTAAAAAAAAGGAAGAAAAGAAATATATCTTAACAATGGGGACATCTGGCAGAGCTAATCTTAATCAAGTGATCAAATATAGCATCATTAATAGCGGGAGTCACTGACCCTACATGCTTTCTGATGTGATGCAGGGGAAGTGTAATCTCACTCATGGAGTTCTCTTGTCAAAAAAAACTTACCCAGGACCTACAAAAGGAGACAAATCCAGAACATGTTTCACAAACCAGGGTGAAGAGTAAAGGAACCAGAGAGGGAATGTCAGAAAATTGAGAAAATAAATCACACAGGAGACATCGATTACATAAAAGATAGAGATGGGGTCGGCAGGTCTGGTGCAGCTGATGACTGCAGCCAGCACCAAACCCTGTGAACAGCTTCATTTATATAGTACCTAAAGAAGGTTGCTTATACTAACAATATTGCAAATCAGCAAGAAAAGCGAGCGGGAATATTTTCATCTTACAAGTTTGAGGAGAAGTAACTGGATAAGTAAATGACATGAATCTTAGTGCATGGGGTAAAGACTAACTTTAGGGAGAGAAGGTTATGTGCTTTTAGGGATGGGATAGGAAAGTATACAGAAGCTGCATGACTTCTGGCAGAGGGAGCAAGGAGAAAGGGCTATTCTTGTTTTAGGAAGGGAGGAAAAGCAGTTGACGCTTCTCCTGGGCTGTGGGGGTTCTACTGCCTCACAGTCCGCATTCCCCTTTTTTATTACTTAATTTTAATTCATGGATAGATGATTTTAGGTGGAGAAGTTGCTTGACTCCAGCTCTGCAGAAGACTGGGAAAATACAAAATAAAATTAATAATAATATTCCCAATATACATAATACTATTATTATATGTGTAAGATTTTTTAAAGGATGGAATGATTGTAATTTATAAAAAATGTGTTTAGCTAATTGGGCAAAACTATAAATATTCAAATGAGACTCACACATGGTTTGAATTTCTTGGTGAACTTTTACCACATCAAGACTATTATTATGATGAGACTGTATTTCTAGATGATTTTATACTTTATCCCAATACCATTGTAGGGTTTTGGGGTAACACAGATCTATTGGAACTGGGCATAACAACATAATGGTAAAGGTGCTTTTAAACTTTGAATTTCATCTCCTATAAAAGTTGCTCCATGTTTCAGCCCAAGCAAGGAAGGATTCCCTGTTACCTGAGGGGGAGTTAGCCCTTTTGTTCTATTCAGGCCTTCAACTGACTGGATGTGACACCC
Organism: Nycticebus coucang; assembly: GCF_027406575.1. Classification (NCBI taxonomy): domain Eukaryota; kingdom Metazoa; phylum Chordata; class Mammalia; order Primates; family Lorisidae; genus Nycticebus; species Nycticebus coucang. Next base: position 103,452,439 of record NC_069789.1, read on the forward strand.
CACCCCTACCCCCACCCCCAGGAAGGCAATCTGCTTTATTCAGTCTATTGATTCAAATATTCATCTCCTCCAGATAACACCCTCACAGAAACACCCAGAATAATATTTGGCCAAATGTCTGGGTATGCCATGGCCCAGCCAAGTTGACGTATAAACTTAACCATCACAATTGGAAAGGTAGTCTATGGTCCCATTAAAATTTTTGGCATGCTTCTTAGTTGGTTCAGAACTCTAAAATGTTAGTTTGTGGGTCTCCACAAAAAGGAGAGGGCCTCAGCTTCCCTCATTTATTTATTTTTCATTGTTGGGGATTCAGCTTCCCTCATTTTTGTGGTTAAAAAATGCCAACCATTCCAAGATTATGTTTGCTTTCTCTCTTTGATTTGTCCTTTGATCCTCCTCCAAGTTCATCTTTCTCTTTGACATATGGCTGACCTGTCTGATTGACAAGAGGGTCTCCTTGTCTAATTTTATCTCAACTAGCCAACCTTGTTGTCTTTGTCTTCCTCGAATCCCCTCTGATAGATACTACCCCTTTTTTAAAAGAGACCTAGCTCATAAGCATAGCTACTATTTATTCAAGAATTAACAAGCATTAAACACCATGCTTAAAAGTTTTGCATAAATCATCTTACTTAATATGTTCAAGTGTAGTCTATGCCACAAGTACCTATTACTGTCTCTATTTACAGATGAGAAAGCTGAAGCTGAAGTAAATTAGCATAATCCAGCACCACACATGAGCAAGGACTGTCCAGCCCCGTGACCCATGCTCTTAGTCACTTCACCAAATGTACTTGGTGGGTGTTGGGGTCTCAGAGCCCTATTTGGGCAGGGGTATCCGGAAAAAGGAGAAGAGCAGGTAGGGCTTGGAGTCAGAAGGCCTGACCCTGTGCAGGTCTCCAACACACACTAGTTCACCTCCCTGAGCTCTGGTTATCTTGGCTGTAAAACAGGAATATTAATAACAGCTGCTTGGTTGGATTACCTGGAAGGAGGTAAGAGCTGTGTAAACACTGCAAGATGTACACGGAAGCAGGTGGTGAGGCACCTGTGTTCATTACAAAGCCCACAGCAGTTTGTTTGCCTCGTAGGTCCCTCCCCTACCACCACAGCAAAACATCTGCTAAATTGCCAAAAGAACTTCTAAAGAAAATGATGGAAAATAATCTGGCATCTTTTCAACATGAGGGGAATGTGATAATTAGAAAGGGAGGCGTGGGAATACACATTCAGCATTTAGAGACTGACCTGTCTGATTCAGGTGTTATTTGATCATTTCTTTAAGAAATATAAGCAAAGGGGTAATTTTCCTAGAGACACTCATCTGGGTCTCTTATCGACAAAAGAACATATTACTCTTTGAGTAAATACTAATTCCTTGGGTGGGACCCAGCAGGTCCTGGGGCTCTAGCTTTCATGGCATCAGGTAGCTTCAGAGATTAAGGTTTCAGATGAGAAGAGAAGTCGGTGAGAGTGCTCAGGCTGGGGGTGGCTCGTTTTGCTTCTGTCATGGCCAGTGTCAGCCTCCCTTTCCATCTCTCCATCATGCACTTCCCCATTTCTCCTGATTGCTCCACATCTCAGGATGCCACATCCACCTGTGTCTCCCAATGGATAAGCAGAGCAAACCCAGCAGACAGGTCTGGTCTGGAGCTGGCCTGTGGTCATGTCAGTGAGCCAGGAGAAGAGTTGAGAAAAGAGATGACAGAGTAAAGCTAAGAGGCAGCCACCCCTCTCTCCCCTTCTTTCCATCTGCCCAAGCTCCCCTCTTTCAGTCAAGGTCACTGTTATCTCAAGTTGCCAAAAACAGAATAAGTTCTGGGGCAGGGAGAGGAAGGAGAAGAGGTGCTATGGCCATAACCATGCTCTCACAGGGGTGTGGGAATCGCTCTGAGCCACCCCACCCAGCAGTGCCAGGGACTCCAGGTCTGTGACTCAGGTTTGGGGTATGGGAGTGGTCAGAGAGAGGTCAGTTATCTAATTAACAAAGTCTCGTCATTAGAGAAGGCCTTGAAGGTTATCCACTCTGTATTTTTCTCATCTTTGAATCCTTCCACAGAACTCCTGCTGAGACATCACCCAGCCTACACTGGGTTACCTCCAGGGCTGGGGAGCTCAGCACCTCACATGGCTTGAAGAAACCCTTAAGACCAGCTGGTCCAGTGCATGTTCCTCCTAACTCTGAAAGCTGCCTCCCCATAATTCGCACCCTTTAAGGAGAGTCTCTGTACTTCTCAACCAAATTACCTCCTTCAGATGTGGCCTTCAAATAGGTGGGTGGCAGAGCAAATCCTTGTGGGAGAAACTCTGTTCACCTCATCACCTTTCACTAATCCTTCACCAGATATGTATTCAGGGCCTATAGCTGAGCCAGGCACTATATTTGGCACTCAGAATATGTTGATAAACAAAGCAATTTTTTAAAAAATATACCTGCACCAGAAGCTGACATTCTGGCAGGGGAAACAGATATTGGAAAATAAACATGATAAATGAGTAACATGTGTCATAATTTGTTTTAGAAGGTGGCATGTGCGATGAAAAAGAAGAAGAAATAGAGCTGAATAAGGGGATCAGGATACCAGGGGAAGTCCTCAGGAAGAAGGTGACCCGAGCATTGTCATGAAAGGTCCCAGGACCCTTGGATGGCCAGCAGGTGTCAGAGGGAAGAATGCTCCAGGAATGGGAAGACATAAGCCATGAGGCAGGACCACGGCTGACAAGGTTGAGGCTAGATGACAGGGAGCAACGTGGAGGTAGGGAGCCAGTTAGGCCACTGTGCAATGATGGTTCAGATGAGGGTGGAGGTGAAGGGGGTTCAGGAGTGGTGGGACACATGGTGTATTTTGAATACCCAGAATTTCCTGATGGGTTAGATGTGGAGTATGAGAGAAAGAAAAGAACCAACTTGACTCAAAAATACTTGGCCTGGGTGTCTGGAAGGGTGGCAGCCCCATCCTCAGGTGGAAAACTGTGTAAGTGGAGCAAATTCGGGGGAGACAATCAGGAGTTTAGTTTTGAGCAAGTTACATTTGAGATGTGCATTGGACACACAAGTTGGAACATCAAGGAGATGGTTTAGGAGAGAGGTCTGGAGACCTATGTGACAGTCATTGACATAAAATATGCTGTGAGATCATTGAGGGAATGTACAGTGGAGGGGAAGGCTCTTGAGACTACTTCAGAAATAGGTTTTGGCTGCCAATTCAAAATAGTCAGATGAGCTCAGCGATCTACACCTCATCCACCCCAAATCCACCAGAACATTAAGTTTTATCATTTCTTGGTCACCGACCTGACTGTACTACTTATATTACCCCATCCCATCCTAAAATAACCCATGAGGGGGGCTGTGTTATGCCCATTCTACAGATGAAGATGCATGGGCTGAGGTCACACAGCTGCTGGAAACCACAGAGTAACTAAGTGAAGCCGGGTTTCCAACTCAGGAGGCCAGCTTCTAACAGCTATGTTGTACTGATGGAGCACATGCTCCAGGAAATCTATACTTTGGTAATACAAATAAAAATTAAAAAAAAAAAAAGAAAGAAAGTCATACAAGGCCCATAAGAATGTGGGACTCAGGTATGTAACAAAAAAATTCCAAGCTGTCCAAAGAAAGTCAGAGGACTTTGTGAAGATTGCGTTCAGAAAGCAAGTCACTTCCACTACAGAAACTTTAAGAATAAGAACTCAAAATAAGGATCCTAAGCAGGGTGTAGAAAGATTTAAATGATGAAGCTACATGATCCTTCGATAACAACTACAACAAATGGAAGACAATTAGAAACCCTGGGAAAAGCAAGACAGCCTAACAAAGTCATGATTCAAATTTGATGCACGCTGAAGCATGGGTAATTTTAGATAATCGCTGGGGTAGAGAACAGAGACCTTCACTCATAGAACATTCTCCTTTGAGTCCCAAGGTTGAATTACACACTATCTCATTTCCTTTTCTGGGGGCCTAATCACAGCATTTGGTTCTATAGTAGATTGTGTTTACAGAACCATAATGCCTTGAAGGGTTTTCAGTTTTCTGAATGAACCCCAAGCATAGAGCATTTAACTGCAGTAATATGTAGGGGAAATTGAGCCGTGATCTTTAGGATAAGACTCGAGTCCTGCTTAAGACACCTAGAGAATGGCACGTGAGTTGTACATGTGCAGGAGATCAGAAAACTGGCCTCCAAAAGAAAATGTCTATGTGAGGTGTGGCAATAACAATTACGGTAAAGGTTCTCTAGATTTCAGAGGTCTCTTGATGCTGGAGGCAGAGGTTGTGCTCAAGGTCTGTGGTTTTGCAAAAGCAAAGATGGAGACATTCTATCTGACCTTCTCCGTGTCCTCCCCAATCAGTGCTAATGTCAGGCAAACAGCTTTTGTCTACTTCTTCCCATTTTATGATAATAAATACGGACCCGAGGTTTACTCGGGAGGGCTCCTCCCAGAGTTTCTTAGTCCCCCAACACAGACTTTGTGTCAAGCCTCTTCATTCCTCATGCCAAGACCCCCTCATCTGGTGACCCCAAACTCTCAGTAATACTATAAACATATTCAATATAAAAGTGATTTTACAGCTGACAGATTTTATTTTTTTATTTTTGTGTGTGTGTTTCTTGATCTATGTGTTTATTATATGAAGTCTTTATACCAAAATTAAAGATATTGAAAGAACAGAAATTTCCAAGTTAATCTCTCATATATGTACATAAATGAAAGTATCTTAATAAAACTTTAAGAAATTAACAATACATAGTATAAACATCACATACCTCATTTTAGTGGAGATTGTTCTTGAAAGCTCGGTTAATTTTTTTATCATTACATTAATTTTTTTATTGTTAAATCATAGCTGTGTACATTTGTGCAATCAAGGGGTACGATGTGCTGGTTTCATATACAATCTGAAATATTCTCATTAAACTGTTCAATGTAGCCTTCATGGCATTTTCTTAGTTATTGTGTGTAAACATGTATTCTGCATTCAGTAGGTTTCGCCTGTTCCCATTCTAAGATGCACCGTAGGTGTGGCCCCACCCATTACTATCCCTCCACACTAACCTCCCCTCTCCCTTCCCCTCCCTTGGCCCTTTCCCCATATTCTTGTGCTATAGTTGGGTTATAGCCTTCGCATGAAAGCTATAAATTAGCTTCATAGTAGGGCTGAGTACATTGGATACTTTTTCTTCCATTCTTGAGATACTTACTTTGCTAAGAATACGTTCCAGCTCCATCCATGTAAACATGAAAGAGGTAAAGTCTCCGTCTTTCTTTAAGACTGCATAGTATTCCATGGTGTACATGTACCACAATTTGCTAGTCCATTCGTGGGTTGATGGGCACTTGTGCTTCTTCCATGACTTAGCAATTATGAATTGGGCTGCAATAAACATTCTGGTACAGATGTCTTTGTTATATTGTGATTTTTGGTCTTCTGGGTATCAACCTAGTAAAGGAATTATAGGATCGAATGGCAGGTCTATTTTTAGATCTCTCAGTATTCTCCAAACATCCTTCCAAAAGGAACGTATTAGTGTGCATTCCCACCAGCAGTGTAGAAGTGTGCCCTTTTCCCCACATCCACGCCAACATCTCTGGTTTTGGGATTTTGTTATGTGGGCTACTCTTACTGGGGTTAGGTGATACCTCAAAGTAATTTTGATTTGCATTTCTCTGATGATTAAGGATGATGAGGTTTTTTTTCATGTGTCTGTAGATCGTGCGTCTATCTTCTTTAGAGAAGTTTCTCTTGAAGTCCTTTGCCCACCCTGAGATGGGATCACTTGTTCTTTTCTTGCTAATATGTTTAAGTTCTCTGTGGATTCTGGTTATTAAACTTTTATCGGAGGTATAATCTGTAAATATTTTCTCCCACTCTGAGGGCTGTCTGCTTGCTTTACTTATTATGTTCTTGGCTGTGCAGAAGCTTTTTAGTTTGATCAGGTCCCAGTAATGTATTTTTGATAGTGCTTCAATTGCATGGGGAGTCCTCCTCATAAAATATTCACCCAGGCCAATTCCTTCAAGAGTTTTCCCTGCACTTTCTTCAAGTATTGTTATAGTTTCATGTCTTAAGTTTAAATATTTAATCCAGTGAGAGTCTATCTTAGTTAATAGTGAATGGTGTGGGTCCAGTTCCAGACTTTTACAGATCGCCAGCCAGTTCACCCAGCACCATTTGTTAAATAGGGAATTTTTCCCCACTGAATGATTTTAATTGCCTTGTCAAAGAACAAATAATGGTGAGTAGCTGGATTCATCTCTTGGTTCTCTCTTCTGTTCCAGACATCTACTTCTCTGTTTTTGTGCCAGTACCATGGTGTTTTGATCACTATTGATTTATAGTACAGTCTCAGGTCTGGTAGCATGATTCCTCCTGCTTTGTTTTTATTGTTGAGTAATGTTTGGGCTATTCAAGGTTTTTTCTGATTCCATATAAAACAAAGTATTATTTTATCAAGATCTTTAAAATATGACAATGGAGCTTTGATAGGAATTGTATTAAAATTATATATTGCTTTGGGTAGTATAGACATTTTAACAATGTTGATTCTTCCCAGCCATGAGCATGGTATGTTTTTCCATTTGTTAACATCTTCAGCTATTCCTTTTCTTAAAGTTTCATAGTTCTCTTTATAGAGATTTTACACATCCTTCGTTAGGTATACTCCCAAATATTTCATCTTCTTTGGCACTACTGTGAAAGGAATAGAGTCCTTGACTGTTTGTTCAGCTTGGTTATTGTTTTATGGGTGTTGATTTTGTAGCCTGAAACATTGCTATATTCCTTGATCACTTCTAAAAGTTTTGTAGTAGAATCCCTAGTGTTTTCCAGATATACGATCATGTCATCTGCGAAGAGTGAAAATTTGATCTCTTCTGACCCTATGTGGATACCCTTGATCACCTTTTCTTCCCTAATTGCAATGGCTAAAACTTCCATTACAATGTTAAAGAGCAATGGAGACAATGGGCAACCTTGCCTGATTCCTGATCTAAGTGGAAATGATTTCAATTTAACTCCATTTAATACAATATTGGCTGTGGGTTTGCTGTAGATGGCCTCTATTAGTTTAAGAAATGTCCCTTCTATACTAATTTTCTTAAGTGTTCTGATCATGAAGTGATGCTGGATATTATCAAAAACTTTTTCTGCATCAATTGAAAAAATTATATGTTCTTTATTTTTTAATTTGTTTATGTGCTGAATTACATTTATAGATTTATGTATATTGAACCAGCCTTGAGACCCTGGTATAAATCCCACTTGGTCATGGTGTATAAGTTTTTTTTATGTGTTTGTTAGCATCTTATTGAGTATTTTTGCATCAATAGTCATTAGTGATATTGGTCTATAATTTTCTTTTCTTATTGGGTCTATCCCTGGTTTAGGGATCAAGGTGATATTTGCTTCGTAGAATGTGTTGAGTAGTATTCCTTCTTTTTCTATATTTTGGAAGAGGTTTAGTAATATAGGTACTAGTTCTTCTTTAAAGGTTTGGTAGAATTCTGACGTAAAGCCATCTGGTCCTGGGCTTTTCTTTTTAGGGAGATTTTGTATAGTTGATGCTATTTCAGAACTTGATATAGGCCTGTTCAACATTTCCACTTCATTCTGGCTAAGTTTTGGTAGGAGGCGTACTTCCAAGTATTGGTCGATTTCTTTCAGATTTTCATATTTCTGAGAATGAAGTTTCTTGTAGTATTCGTTAAGGATTTTTGAATTTCTGAAGGGTCTGTTGTTATTTCATCTTTACCATTTCTGATTGATGAAATTAGGGATTTTACTCTTTCTGCATGGTTAGGTTGGCCAAAGGTTTATCTATTTTATAGACTTTTCAAAAAAACAACTTTTGGATTTATTGATCTGTTGTGTAATTCTTTTGTTTTCAATTTCATTTAATTCTGCTCTGATTTTGGTTATTTCTTTTCTTCTGCTGGGTTTGGGGTTGGAATGTTCTTCCTTCTCCAGTTACTTGAAATGTCCCATTAAAGTTATTAACTTCCTTTCTTTCCGTTTTCTTGAGGAAGGCTTGCAGTGCTATAAATTTCCCTCTTAGGAACGCCTTTGCAGTATCCCAGAGGTTCTGATAATTCGTGTCTTCATTGTTTTTTTTTTTTTTTCCAAAAATTTGGTGATTTCCTTCTTAATCTTGTCTATAACCCATCTATACTTCAGCATAAGGCTGTTTAGCTTCCATGTTTTTGTATGGGTATGCAGATTCCTGTTGTTATTGAGTTCAACTTTTATTCCATGATGGTCTGAGAAGATGCAAGGAATAATTTCTATTTTTTTTTAATTTGCTGAGGTTAGATTTGTGGCCTAGGATGTGGTCGATTTTGGAGTATGTTCCACTGGCTGATGAGAAGAATGTGTATTCAGTTTTGTTGGGATGAAATGTTCTGTAGACGTTTGTTAAGTCCAGATGTTGAATGGTTAAGTTTAAATCTAAGATTTCTTTGCTTAGCTTCTTTTTGGAGGATCTATCCAGCACTGCTAAAGGGGTGTTAAAATCTCCAACTACTATGGAACTGGAGGAAATCAAGTTGCTCATGTCTGTTAGAGTTTCTCTTATAAATTCAGGTGCATTCTAGTTGGGTGCATAAATATTAATAATTAAAATCTCATCATATTGAGTATTACCTTTAACAAATATGAAGTGCCCATCCTTATCCTTCCTCATTTTGGTTGGTTAAAAGCCTATTGCATCTGAGAATAGCATTGCAATGCCTGCTTTTTTCTGCTGTCCATTTGCCTGGGGTATAGATGACCATCCCTTCACCTTGAGTCTATATTTGTCTTTTAATGTAAGATGAGATTTTTGTATGCAGCAGATAACTGGCTTGAGTTTTTGTATCCAGTCAGCCAACCTGTGCCTCTTTAGAGGACAATTTAAACCATTTACATTAACTGAGAATATTGGTAAGTCTTTCGAGAGTCCAGTGGACATTTTTAATCCTTTTGCAACTGTGGAAGTTGGAATTTGATCAAAGTTTTCTGGGTGGGTTTACTTTTGTCATGGAGGATTATGCTGGTCTTTATGGAGGATAGGTCTGAGAATATCCTGGAGAGCTGGTTTAGTTGTGGCAAATTTCTTCAACATTGAATGTCATTAAAGTATTTAATTTCTCTGTCATAAATGAAACTCAGTTTAGCTGGGTACAGGATCCTGGGTTGAAAGTTATTTTGTTTTAGGAGATTAAAAGTCAATGACCGGATGGTCATTGCCCTCTTCTAGCTTGAAAGGTTTCAGTAGAGAGATCTTTGGTTTTTCTAATATTCTTGCCCTTGTAGGTGATGGTTTTCTTTCGTCTGGCTGCTTTCAGAATTTTCTCCTTCATATTAACTTTAGTGAAATTGATTATGATGTGTCTGGGGGATGTCTTATTCGGGTTGAGTCGTGCTGGAGTTCTGAAACTGCTATCTGAATTTCAGAATCTCTTAGCATGTCTGGAAAGTTCTCTTTCATAATCTCATGGAGAAGAGACTCTGTGCCTTGTGAAGCCATTTCATCACTTTCGGGGATCCCTATAAGACAAATATTGGTTTTTTTTTTTAATTATCCCAGAGCTCTTTGAGAGAGTGATCTGTTTTTGCCCTGCATTTATCTTCCTCTTTGAGAGTTTGGGAGTGTTTGAAAGCTTTGTCTTCGATGTCAGAAATCCTTTCTTCTGCTTGCTCCATTCTGTTACTGAGAGATTCTACTGTGTTTCTCAGATATTTGATGGCTGCAACTTCTTGACTCAATGTGTGGAAATCATTGGTCATTTGGTCTTTGAATTCGTTGAATTCTTGAGACATCTTTTGGGTTACTGCTTGGAATTCTAATTCGATCTTATTTGCTATCCAGATTCTGAATTCAATTTCTGACATTTCAGCTATTTGTTTGTGCATGGGATGTTGTGCTGTGTCTGCCCCATTCCTTGGGGGAGTTGATCTACTCTGATTATTCATATTGCCAGAGATTTTCCCTTGATTTTGACTCATGATTGTTTTTCATTGTTGCCTCTGGCTGTCCTCAGAGTTGGGTGGTGTCTCTCTGAGATTAGACACGGGGGGAATGACTCTATTTTTGCTGGATCTTTGTAGAGAGTGACCCTATGTAGCCCTTCTGGGGCTGCCCCAGCCATGGAGTTCTGGCTGTGGGAGCAGCTCCAGAGTGTGACACCCCTGGTTCCAGCTACAGGGTGGGGGATGGTGCACACAGTTCTGGAAGTGCCTGGTGCCCAGTGACTTTGGCACAGAGGGCCCAAGCTCCAACATTCTCTGGCCAGGAGAAGGGCTCCACACAGAGGCAGGGAGTGCTCCAGAGGGCACGCGGCTACCCAGAGTCCCTGGCCAGATGAACAGGCCAGTGTGGAGGCAGGGCGGGTACAGGAGGGTAGATGCAGAGTTGCGCAGGTCCTGGAGTTCCTGGTCAGGGCGTGGGGAGGCTCAGCAGGCAGGGTAGTGGGGCCCGGTGCATCTCTTACTGGGGTCCGGGTGGGCACAGCTCTTATGGAGGTCCGGGCGGGTGCCAATCGCAGGTCCCAGTGCAGCTCTTACAGAGGTCTGGGTGGATGCCAATCGCGTGTGGTGAGGCTATGGCTGACAGATTTTAAAGCTGGAGCTGGAGAGCAAAATCTATGTGCACTAATTTCCTTGTTTTGTAGAGTAGAAAATTGGTACCCCATTTTCCCGAAAATAAGACATCCTCCGAAAATAAGACCTACTTATAGGAAAGATAAGACGTCCCCTGAAAATAAGACCTAGCACATCTTTGGGAGCACACCTTAAAATAAAACACTGTCTTATTTTCGGGGAAACAGGGTAGTTTTGTCTGATGATGATACTTCAAGAAATTGAGATTTAAGTGCTTTCTTTCTGAGCATGAATCTAAGCACTAGGGAAACCTAGTAATATTACTAATCAAACCCAGGAATTAAAGGGGACAGGAAGAAAGAAAGCCATATAATACCCTGAATTTTTTATCTTTTCTACCAATAGTTAACAGACTCTATCTACAGTTGAGAAATGAAGAATTTACATATATTATCTTGTTATTTTAATTTTTGTGCCGACCAGGTAACTAAAAAAAAGAGAAATTATTAATGATAGGTGTGAAACTGTAGCATCAGAGGTACCATACTATGTCTTTGCTGTTTGGCTTTGTAAACACGGGCATGTATCCTTTACGCCGTGTGTGTGTGTGTGTGTGGTGTGTCTACTTAGTAGCATCAGAGCAGTGCTTTGGGGCATTGAACTTAAGTGCAGCCACAGTTCTTGCTATTATCCATGAAGTGGCACTGGGGGCCCTGACAGGTGCCAGGCCTGGAGCAGACCAGCTGGGAGACCAGCCCCTTCTATCTCTTTGGGCCTTAACAGGGAGCTGAGCCAAAGGCAGACAGCAGCTTGAAGCCAATGGTTTTGCCAGCACCTGCAGCTGTCATTCTGCACACAGTCACAGAGCCCAGGCACCGGCAGCCCTAGATGGCATCACCACAGAGAAAACGTCTTGATGAAGAGGTGCACAGAGAAGGTAGGCCTGGGCCAGCCTGCGTTACAAGGGCAGCAACTGTGAGAAAGCAAAGGAAGTATCCCTAAGAGCAAAGACAGAACTGAAGGAGCAAGAAGCACCTGCATCACATGTGGGTGCTGGAGCTCCAAGTTCTCCAGCCCTAACCACGCCAGCTTTGTGACCTCAGGCAAGCTGCTGAGCCCAGGGGAGCCGAGCATGTTTGCCTGGAGTGGGAAACAATTATTGTGAAGGGTAAAACTGTAATAAACTTCTTAGACATGTTTCTCAGTTTGGCAGTTCCCTACAGAGTCGGACATACACTTACTGCACAACCCAGCAGTTCTGCCCTGGGTATTTTACTCAAGTGAAATGAAAATGGAGATTTAAATTTTGATATGAGGACAATTAATGACAATTAAGGTTGGGGGGGGAAGCAGAAAGAGGGACGGAGGGAGGGGGATGGGGCCTTGGTGTGTGTCACACTTTATGGGGGCAAGACATGATTGCAAGAGGGACTTTACCTAACAATTGCAATCAGTGTAACCTGGCTTATTGTACCCTCAATGAATCCCCAACAATAAAAAAAAAAAAAGAAAGAAAATGGAGATTTACATGAAAACCTACAAATGTATTTTCTTTTAGCAGTTTTGTTTATAGTTGCCCCAAACTGGAAACCAGCCAGGTATCCCTGACCAGGGAAATGGATAACAAAACAGACAAATTCCATACAATGGAATTCTATTCAGAAATAAAAAAGAAAGAACTCCTGATACACAAGCAACATGGATAAATCTCAAATGTATCACCCTGAAAGACTGAAAGCTGTGGGGTTCTACTTCATGGCAGCCTTGCGAGGCAGAACCACAGGGACAGTAAACACACCCGTGGCTGCCAGAGACTCAGGCAGGAGAAGAGATTCAGAACCGAGGGACACAGAAGTCGTCTTGGGGGTGATGGAATGTTCTGTCTTGACTGTGGTGGTGATTATTTGTCAAAACTCATAGACCATGAACTAAAAATAATGTAAACTTAAAATGGTGTGGAGGGAGCTGTTTTTCAGTCAAGTTTATTCCTGCTTGGGAGCCTGTGCCCTTGCTGCGCCCCCTGCCAGAACATTCCTCCCCCAGAGCTCTGCAGGCTCATCCCTGAAGCATTTCAGCTTCTGCTCAGAGGCTCCTTCCAGAGAGAGCCTGTACCATCTTGCCTGCAGCCATGCGTCCCCTGCCCCAGTCACACACGGGCCCTCACTCTTGTGTCCCTTAACCCTGCTCTTAGTGTCTTTGTAGAACTTGTCACTGCATGACCTCATACATAGTACACAGGTGTATCTTTGTCCACATCTGACCCATGCCAAGGTGCTTCACAGGACTGTATCTGCACTGCCCTCTAATAGTCCCCTCAATACTAGCTGGCACACAGCAGGCTGGCATGGAGTGTTTTATGAGTGTGAATGTATAAAATGCTTCCCATCCTTGAGGGAACGACCTCCTTGACCCTTAGCTATGGATATCACTGTATGTCATTATATTTGTCACTATGGTGCTATTAAGGGGTCCAGTCCATCTCCTTTACTGAATGACAGATGACACTGAGGGTGATGAAAATAAGGTCTTTTCCTTTCCAAATAAAGGACCATACACTCTGCAAAGGCTCAGTCAGAGGCAGGTCCTATTTTTCTGGCCACCCAGCCATAGAACACTTGCTGCAAAACCCCAGGAGCAAAGTGGGGTGGTGCAATGCAGACCACCATGCTGTCCTGTGCCAGCCCACCACCATCACCACCATGAGTTGCCTCTCCTGGGTGCCAGGAATTCAGCCATGTAGAAAGGGGAGCAGAGGTATTTTGGGGGGTGGGGGGGACAATTAGACCTCCTGGCTCTTTGCAATCAGCTCTTGCCTTGACCACACCAAAAAGAGCCCCAGAGCTCTTTCTCTCTGTCCTCAACTTCTATGCACCAATCCTCCCACCTGCCACACACCACCCATAGCAAGTGAGAGCACTAATCTGAAAAGATGGGAACTGGCTCACTGAAGATCCTTTGGGTCACAGACTGCTAATATCTATAAAGGAAACTGGGCTGCAGGAGTCTGACACCAAACCGCACTGGCCACAGGATGAGCTGGGAACTCATGCACAGATAATTTGTGTGGACAGCTTCTGCTCAGAGGCCAGTTTAAGTATTTATAATATTTAAGGCCAGTCCTAAGTATTTATAATACCCAGGTGTCTATTTCTTTAAAAATTATCCCAATTGGCTCGGCACCTGTAGCTCAGAGGCTAGGGCGCCAGCCACATGCACCAGAGCTGGTGGGTTTGAATTCAGCCCAGGCCTGCCAAACAACAATGACAACTGCAACCAAAAAATAGCCGGGTGTTGTGGCAGGCACCTGTAGTGGGAGGTGAGGAGGTTGGCTGAGGCAAGAGAATCGCTTAAGCCCAAGAGTTTGAGGTTGCTGTGAGCTGTGATGCTGTAGCACTCTACTGAGGGCAACATAGTGAGACTCTATCTCAAAAAATATATGTATTACCCCAGTTTATTTTTCATGGTTAATGTTAAGATCAGCAAGTTAAATAAAGTCATATATTTTGAAAAATTATGCAGAGAAAATGAATAGTTATAACTCTAGGGTGGCCTAAGTGAAAGTACTGCCTCTTCTCCTTAAATATTTTAAGGTAAAATAAAAACCTCATGGCTCACATAAAGCCATGACTGGCACATTTTCAGTTCAGTGTTAATCATGAACACCGCGTCTGCTAAACCTGTTTCTGGCTTATAGTCCTCTTTTATCTCCGTCCTTGGGTTTTCTTGCTTCTTCTCTTTCCTCTGACTTGAAGTTCTCCTGCCCCCGATTCTTCTCCATCTCCCTTGTCCTTCTTTGCTCCCCTCCCCCTTACCCTCTGACCCTCCTGCCTCCTCTGTGAACCCTACCTTCCCCTCACTGTGGGGCTCTGCAGCCTACTTGCTCCCTGAGTCTCCCTGCTTGTCCTGACACACTCCTTCAAGAGCTCTGCTGTCATTCCTCTCAGACCTCAGCCGACCCATCAACTCCCACTGCCCAGCTGGCTCCTGTGAATGGAGGCCCTGGCTCTACTTCCATAGTTCAGAGCATCTAGAAAGCAGAGCCTGAGGCAAGGGTCATGTGCCACCACTCTATCTGCTGACCAGGAAGTGAGGTGAGAGAAGTGAGGCAGGGAAAGATGTGGGAGCAACATGATTGGCACCAGTTACACGGCCAGGGAGTCACAGCAAGTGTGAGGAGACACCTCAAGGGTATGGCAGCTACATTTGCTCAGTCTTGGGACTTCTCCAGAAGAAAATTTCCCCTCAGAGCATCCCACAGGGAGGAAAAAGGAAGGGAGTTCCTCACCTGGTTCCCTCCCTTCTCCCCTGTTGTGAGTTGAAGTGTGTCCCCTAAAATTCTATGGTGAAGTCCTAGCTCCCAGTATCTCAGGATATGACCTTGTTTGGAAATAAAGTCTTTATAGAGGCGATTAAGTTAAGATGAGGTCATTAGGGTGGGCCCTAATCCGATATGGTGGGTGTCCTAAAAAAAAAGGAAAATTTGGACACAGATGTAGATAGAAAGAGGACAATGTAAAAAGACAGAACTCCAGGCTCAGCGCCTATAGCTCAGCAGCTAGCGCGCCAGCCACATACCCCAGAGCTGGGTTTGAACCCAGCCCAGGGCCTGCCAAACAACAGTGACACTAATGACAACTATAACCAAAAAATAGCTGGGTATTGTGGTGGGCACCTGTAGTCCCAACTACTTGGGAGGCTGAGGCAAGAGAGTCGCTTAAGCCCAAGGGTTTGAGGTTGCTGTGAGCTGCTATGCCACCGCACTCTAGTGAGGGTGACATAGTGAGACTCTATCTCAAAAAAAAAAGAAAGAAAATTAAAAAAGAGAGACAGAACACCAGGAGAAAGCCTTGTGGAGATGAAGGCCAAGAGTGGAGTGATGCATTTACAAGATAAAAACTGCCAGAAAACCACCAAATGCTGGGGGAGGCCTGGGACTGAGGGCCTCACAGCCCACAGAAGGAGCAACTCTGCTGATATCTTGATTTTAAACTTACGGCTACCAGAACCATGAGGCAATAAATTTCTGTTATTTTAAGCCACTCAATTTTTGGTACTCTGAGATGGCAGCTTTAGGAAATTAATGCCTTCCCTTTCCCACTGGACTAAGGTTCTCAATGGTTAAGTCGCATAGATGGGTGCTAATTTTACAACATCTTGGGGCATGTCTACAGTAGCTCAGGAAGCAAGACGTCACATCTTTCCTGTGACAGTTTATCAGATTCCAAAAGCTGAGTGATCACTGGCGCAGATTGAAGGCAGTCCAAGGACCCTGAGAAAGTGCTCAAGGCTGGGGTACACACACCCTCTCTGGTGACAGTGGCCACCTGCCATTCCCACCTATTCCTCCATCCATCACATTTGCCGAGGCTCGGCAGTTCACAGGAGGCAGGTCTGAGGCAGAGGGGAGGTGGCTCTCTGCAGCCTTTGATGACAAGCTTGTAAGACAACTACAACTCAGACTTCACCTTGCAAACGCGAACAATGTAACCTAATTGTATGTAGCCTCTTATTAGTCCAAGATAAGTTTTTAAAAAAGAACAGAAAGAGTGGGATATAAGAACCCCACATAACCAGTTTCACTGAAGGAAACCCAGAGGGGGTAAATGACAACTAAGTCCTTGGCCAGAGGCCACTTGTGTCTGATGCCCTCCATGGAGGCCCTGTGTGCTCTCCTCCCAGCTGAGTGAAGTGGTGAGAACAGTAGATGAGACAACGTCCTTTCATTTTTTTCACTTGTTTTTCCAGCCCTGAGGTTGGAAAGGGTGGAAAGGGGAAGTGATCATAAAACATTAGGGTTTCCTTAAAGCAGAGGCAAACAGCAGTTTCTTTAACACAGCCCAAGTCTTGTTATTTTCATCCATAGCATCAGCATGTTGGCTTAAGATCTCATCACAAGAAAGGTCACAAAAGTGTCAACACAAATCACAGATACAGCACCACAGCATGGGGTGCCCCCAGCACCCAGTCATAACCACTTGGTAGACCACAGCCCACTGCACAAAGAGACCCATGCTGGAAGCGCAGGGAGCCTCTGCATGCTCTGGCTACCGCTTGATGGTGCACACTCAAAATCTGAGCAGACAAAGGCTCACTCACTCCAGGGGACAAGGACCATCCAGGAAACTTTAGGTATTTTCTAGGAGCTGTCTGGACATCTTTGAAAACCCCCAAACTCACATAAAGGGAAGCTTTGGGGCAGGCTTCCTCCTGTCCCTAGAATCACACTCCCACTTACAGCCAGCTGTTTCCTGGGAATATCCTCAAGCTGGAAGACAGCAAACTTGCTGTCTTCCACCTGCTGGGAGAATGGGGACTGAAGATCCTATTCTTGGCCAAGGAAAGTTCCCAGAAAAAGAGGAAGACTAAAAAGTAAGCTGAGTGAGTTGGAACAAAGAAAACTCAACTGATTTACATTTAACCTAGCCATTGCTAGCAAGCTTCTTGCCTTTTCTGAAATTCTATCCTGTTGAGGATACAGCTTACAAACACCCTGCTGGGTCTGTGAGCACTCTGAGGAGAATAATGGTCATAGAAGAAGCTATGACAATGTCCCAGGACAGTGGTTCTCAATCTTCCTAATGCCATGACCCTTTAATACAGTTCCTCATGTTGTGGTGACCCCCAACCATAAAATTATTTTTGTTGCTACTTCATAACTGTAATTTTGCTATTGTTATGAATCATAATGTAAATATCTGATAGGATGTATTTTCATTGGTACAAAGGGGTCATGACCTACAGGTTGAGAACTGCTGTCCTAGGAAAAGATACATCTTCTAGGGTGTTTCTTGCTCATTAAACAGGCAAAGCAGATGCCCATTGTGGAGATTTGCTTTGGCCTGGGGCAGAGACCAAGGGAATAGCTTGAACCCTGAGATATGGACAGAAGAGCTTATATCCCTTATTGCAGAGGAAAATCCTCTGTGGTGGTGATGAGAGGAACATGCCTCCCTCCCACTGATTCCTCAGAGGAGATTAACACTGGTGGTGTTTTACTCCACAGAGAAATAGTGTAGTTTAACACCTCCCTAGAAATCTGTGTGTGTGATCTCAAGCAAGAGGCTCTTCAAATACAAGGCTCAGATTTCAGATTTCTGAAGGCTACCCTTAAGGTTAACAATAACAATAGGTGCTGATACAATCAATCCGAGATACTGCTGGCTTCTTTGTTCCCTCCCTCATCTTACTCTCTGGGCAAATAGACTCCAATAAAAGCAGTGTGGAGCAAACACTCTGTGCCATTGCCAGAATCCCACACATGGGCAATGGATCCCTGAGCTCCCACTTTTAATTCTATTCTACTCTATGTCTCATGTCTTTCTTTACTGTCACTTCTAACTCTATATTTCTTCAGTAAATTGCCGCCAATTTCCACAGGTCTCTCAGGGTGGGACCCTGACACCACCCAAGTGTTTCTCCAATTTGAAAGCCATTTTTCATACAGGCACAGACACACACAAGTGCACACCACACACACTTGTGAAGATCAGTAGAGAACCTCTAAGCTGTGCTTCAGGATGGCTGGGCAGTCTGCAAGGCTCACTCATTAACTAAGCAACTTAGGACACACGCCAACCTCACAGAACACATGATTCAAATTTTGTATTTGCAAATTTATGAATGGCTATATGCTATAGAAATTTAGGTCATTCACAAATAGTTAAATCCACTGATTACAGAATTCTACAGGTCATCATCATCCCTCCTCAGCAGCCTGTGCCAGAATCTACTCCCATTACCTCACAATCTTTGCCATTCAAGTTACAAGCCCTCCTTAAAAAGTTGTTTGCAGCATGGTGGAGGCACCAAACAGCTCTGGATATTCATAAATGTCCTTTTGAGCCAGGGGTTGGGGAGATGCTGAGGCAAGGAATTGCCACATGATTAGTTGTTGTTGGCTTCCTAAATTTTGTAAATCCAAAAAGTCTACCTAACGCATGTCATCTAACATTTTACAGCACAAGCTCCCTCTTGTGAAGTTCCAGGATAACCACACAGACCACTGTGGGTCTGGTCCATCTTACCCACAGGTAAGGAAATCTAGCTCACCTTTGCCAAAGTCCCTTGGCCTTAGCTAGACACCCCCCTGCACTGTGCTGCTCAATACAGTAATCATCCTCCCATTCTTGAAAGAAGGGGAACAAAGCTCAGAAACTTGTCCAAGCTCACTCTGGTAGGAAGTGGAAGAGCTGGGCATCTGTCTACACCCTCTGTTCTCAGAGTAGTTCTGTGGTCACAGTTGGGACCCACAACCTGTACCTCATCCCAGGCCATACAAACCCCCTCCAATCTTTTTGGGACATCAGACACCCCTGCGTCTCCATAGGCACCATCCCTGCCCCCAGATGGAATGCTGAGAATTGTGCTCAATTGCTCTGCCATGCCGCACATGGGCCCCAAACTCAGAATCCCTGAAGAAGTCTAAATACTTTATGGAGAAAAGGTGACAGTGTCACTTGATTCCAAGAAAACCCTTGCCAAGTCCAAGAGGGTCACACACTGTCTCCACTGGAGATTGCAGTGCAATCTGGTCATTTGCAAGCAGGAAATAAACATGGAGAGGATGACCAAGCCACCCAGCCCTTCCTGCAATGCACAGGTCCCATCCATGCAGAATGGAGATCATGTGGCCAGAAATCTGATTCCAAGGAAAGGCCTCAATGCATTGCTGAGAAGGGCTGTACAGAAACCATTTGTGTCTGATTTCTTCCAGATTTTGGACAGCCTGGACCTCTGAGGCCTCACAGCCCTCTTAATTTATTAGGCTGACTTCTTCATTTAATAAGAACTCTTTGGTTCTGCTCCCATTCTCCAGGTCTGCAGGAACCATGGCAGTTTGCTTTGTTTTCAATGTTGCCTTTTTTTTTTTTTTAAAAGTACAGATTCTTCTTCTCTCAGAAGCCCATAAATCTCTTTTTTCTCAACAGGACCTTGGTCATGGTAATACTTGTAATGAACTGCAAATATTTTAACCCCATGACCTTCCTAATCTTATTATATTTGTTTGAAACAACTCACACTGTCACCACCCCTCTTCTTGACCTCTGTGGATTTCTCCTGTGGTTGTTGGGCTTCATCTTGTGAGGGGTCTGTGGGCGTCACACCTGCTGTTCGCCCTGTTGTTTGCACTTGCTGTTCACATCCGCTGCTCTGTAAAGCTGCAGCTCTGACTCCTGCTTCCTCAGCAGTGCATACTGTGACACTGTAAGTACAGACTCCTTCGGTTCTTTCCAGTGACGAAGGTACCATTCTTCCCCCATCTGTCCTTAATTTGAAGCACACCTGCTCTTTTCTCTGGAATGGTGATTCTTAAACTCTAGGCTGCATCAGAATTACCTGGAAACCCTGTTGGACCACAGATTTCCAAGACACACCTCCTGAGAAAAAAAGAGAGAAGAGAGGAGGAGAGAGGAGAACAGACATGACAGGAGTTTATCACATGCTGTAGGGTCTGGGTATAATACGTACTTAGTATCTGTAAGTCAAAAACTATCTTATCTTTTTGCTGAGGGTTCCCACAGCTTCTGCTTGATTACTTCCAGGGCAGGGGAAACCCACTGCTTCCCAAGAAGGTACCATCAACCCAGGGGAGCAGAGAAGAGTCACGCCCCATATGGAAAGCAGAGGTGACAGCCAGGAAGTCAGAGTAGTCTCTGAGGACAATCTTCAATATTCCTCTCCCAGGTGATTATTTAGCTCTTAGGGGTTATATCCTCCCATCTAGTTAATTTGAGAGGTCATGTCCCTAGTGTTGTGGGTTAATCTTATACATATTTTTTCCTTTCTTTTTTTTATTAATATTAAATCATAGCTGTGTACATTAATGCAATCATGGGGCACCATACACTGGTTTTATAAAGTTTGACACATTTTCATCACACTGGTTAACATAGCCTTCCTGGCATTTTCTTAGTTATTGTATTAAGACAATTATATTCTACATTTACTAAGTTTCACATGTACCCTTGTAAGATGCACCGCAGGTATAATCCCACCAATCACCCTCCCTCTGCCCAACCTCCCCCCTCCCTCCCCTCTCTCTCCCCCTTCCCCATATTCTTAGGTTATAACTGGGTTATAGCTTTCATGTGAAAGCCATAAATTAGTTTCATAGTAGGGCTGAGTACATTGGATACTTTTTCTTCCATTCTTGAGATACTTTACTAAGAAGAATATGTTCCAGCTCCATCATGTAAACATGAAAGAGGTAAAGTCTCCATCTTTCTTTAAGGCTCCATAATATTCCTGGTGTACATATACCACAATTTATTAATCCATTAGTGGATCGATGGGCACTTGGGCTTTTTCCATGACTTAGCAATTATGAATTGGGCTGCAATAAACATTCTGGTACAAATATCTTTGTTATAATGTGATTTTTGTTCTTCTGGGTATATACCTAGTAGAGGAATTATAGGATTGAATGGCAGATCTATTTTTAGATCTCTACATGTTCTCCAAACATCTTTCCAAAAGGAATGTATTAATTTGCATTCTCACCAGCAGTGTAGAAGTGTTCCCTTTTCTCCACATCCACGCCAACAACTCTGGTCTTGGGATTTTGTGATATGGGCTAATCCTACTGGAGTTAGATGGTATCTCAAGGTCGTTTTGATTTGCATTTCTCTAATCATTAAAGATGATGAGCATGTTTTCATATGTCTGTAGGCCATGCACCTGTCTTCTTTAGAGAAGTTCTTATACATATTTTTAACTGGCTTAATAGCTTATATACTAGATATAAAATTAAAGCAATTACTCAGCTGTGCTCTGCAACTTCATATAATCAAGATTCCTTGCGTAAATAAAGGGTCTTATTTTTCAGTTATTAACACATAGGTAATAACATAGTTATTAACACATGGCTCTGCACCCAGGTGAGGGCCATGCCAACTCAGCCACCGGGACAAAGATTATGATTATCTTCTCATTCATTTGGCAAAAGACCCCACAAGACATACAGATGCCTCCTGCAGCCTGGGCTATAATTAGTCCAGAAATTAAGTTTCTCTGTCCCCTGGTAAGGAAAGTGACTTCTAGGACACCTTAGGGGCAGGGGGGCAATATTGATGTTTCATTCAATTGGCCCTACCAAGAACTCAAGTGACATAGTGACAGTGAAGATGGGGACCTAAACGGACACTTTTCAGGAGGAGCTGAAATGGAGCAGGTCCAAGCCCAACAGCTTGGCATCAAGGGCACGAAACTCCTGATCTGGGGCAGCCTCTTCTTCTTCCTCCCACCCACATGAAGCCACTGAGCTTGTATACAGCCCTGAGCCAATAAAGTCACAGGGCTGCAGTGGTGCTGGGAAGACTTTTAATCCAACCTCCCACCAAATGCAGAAGACCCTCCAATAGTATCCATAACTATGGTCACAGCTACTGTTTAAACGCTGCTGGTGGAAGAAAGCATATGATCCACAGGGCACAATGTCAAGAAATGTTAGCGCTACAAAAAAAAAAAAAGGGAAATTCCATAGCTACACTGTGGACACTGTTGAACCACACTAATTATTAGAAGCACCTTCCCCCAAAACTTTCTCACTCTAAAAGCAACCATTTGTTCCCATGTTCAGTCCCCAGTATACAAGTTTTAATCCCACCTCCATATCGTTCCCTCAAATAGCTAAAGAGCCACAGTGTGGAACAGACAAACATGGAGGAGTTGAGGGACTGGAGGTCCCTCATTTCAGGACCTGAAGAGAAGAATGCAGACATTACTTAGGGGGTGCCTATTTGTCATCAAACTCGGACCTGTGAGGCAGAACTGCACGGTGAAGCTGCAGCTTGCCTCAGACCACTGGGTGTCATGACGTGCAGGACAGATGCCACCTGTGTGAGGTCCCTTTGAAAATTGAAACCCTACACACTGTCGACAGCAATTTTGACTTAATTTTTTTATTATAAAATTACTCAGGGGTACACAAATACAAAATCTATATACTTTATGCTTATCTCAAAATGATAAAATTGAAAAGTATAAAAATAGAAACAAAGCAATAAAATTCAAGTTAATGTAAACTTAATGTGGTGGGTAGTGTTATTCTGCTGGAACTAAATTGGTGATTTGGGTTTTGATAGAACTAATGTGCATTCCCATGTTTTGGTCCACTGGTTATGGACTTAAGTCTATTTACAATACACACGATGGGCCATCATTTGAGTCCTTTTTAAATTCTGGTTTAAAAATCAATTAATTTTAAACTATCAACAGATTGTTTTGATGAGCCAATACACTGAAAGAATATAACCCCAGTAATTTGATTCACTCATTCTGCATTTTACACAACCTCTTGCTGTACTGATTCATTAGAATGCTAATTACCTTTGAAATGCTTCCCTGAAAGGCTTATATACAAATACAAACCATTGCAGTAAATATTAATATTTCCCTTGTGCCCTTCAGCCCATGAGAGCTACTCAGATCTTGGGGAGCAAAAACTATCAGGTCCACTTCACCACCTGACACCCCAGCCAGATTTGACTCGAGTCAAGAGGTGCAACTGTTTCACCCCTGCCAGGGACATCTTCGTTGTCTAAAGGCCTGACCAAAGCTGCCTCCACTGGCGTCCTCATCAGAAACTACTTACCCCAGAGCCATGAGCTGCATCTCATCTGTGAGGATAAATATGTGAGTTCCCCTTCCTATTCAGCTCAGTCCAAGCCAGCCCCTCACCTTTGGGCCTTAGGGTCTGAAATGGGTCTTAAGCAGAACAGCATAATATTGTGGAACACGACTGGAAATCAGGGAATTCATGCCAGGGATCCATCCACCCCTCACCTCCGAAAAAGTATCAGAAGGATGGTGCCGTCAGTTTATCCAAGCTGCCAGGTCTTTCTCACCCTTCAGCTGCATGCAGCAAGAAATATGAAGACATGGCCAGGCATCTGTTAAGAAAATTCCCAAATATTCACTGTAATCCCAACATTCCGTAATGGGAGCTAACCTGCATGGAATGAGCATCTCAAGAGTGAAGAATGGCTTGATTTCAAGTGAAACCAAATCTCAGCCCCCAATAGCCAAGATACCCAGCTCTGCCCTTTGTTCCAGTAAAACAAACTTTGTAACTTTTGCAGAGCTGTTCATTCTCACCCAAGAATGAAGGGTCTGCAATGAGCAGTGTTTGCCACTATTCTATCTTCTTTGGGCTCTACTTCTAGAGATAGCAACACCAGTGATACTGGTTACCAAGGTGTTTGCACTTTGCAGAAATGAAAATAAACACACATACACGCACACACGTGCGCACACACACATACACACATGCACACACACCCAGGGCCTTGCCCTGAGATGCAAGCGTTTGCAACAAACTTAGAGAATGTCATAGAGACCCAGCTCTCAGCAGGTATCTATCACAGTCCTCTCTAAACCCACCAGTGTCACTAACAGGGTAGCCTAACAGAAAGTGTGTGGGAAAGATGCTAACAGAGAGGCGTGGTCTTAGTTGTAATAGCTTTAAGGAAAACGACAGACTAGATTGTCCCCATACCCATGTTAAAAGTAAAACACTCCATGAATCTAATACACGACTAAAGTAAATAAAAGGAAGGAAATA
Source organism: Nycticebus coucang (assembly GCF_027406575.1). Taxonomy (NCBI): domain Eukaryota; kingdom Metazoa; phylum Chordata; class Mammalia; order Primates; family Lorisidae; genus Nycticebus; species Nycticebus coucang. The sequence goes on from NC_069789.1 coordinate 103,476,585, forward strand.
CTAAGAATTAAGGTGGAAATTAGTGAAAGAAAATAAAAAAACAATAGATAAAAATCAATGAAGCCAAAAATTGATTCTTTGAAAAGATCAACAAAATTGACCAACCATTAGCTAGCTGGTTTGAGAAGAGAGAAAACTTAAAATTACTAGAATCAGAAAGAAAGAGGGGACGTTACCACCAACCTTACAGAAATAAGAAAGGTTAAAAAGGGATACTATAAAAAAGTGAACACCAACAAGTTAGACAACATAGATGAAATGAGCAAAGTTCTAAGAAGACACAAACTATGAAAACTGACAAAAAAGAAATAAGCAATCTGAATAGCTCTATAAAAAGGGGCGAAAGTGAATAAATAATCAAAAACCTAACCACAAAGAAAAATCCAGGACCAGATGGCTTCATTGCTGAATTCTACTGAACAAAGAATTAGTACCAATTCTTTACAAAGAATACTTCCCAACTTACTTTTCAAGATGATTATTACCCTGATGACAAAACCAGAAGACATCATCAGTAAAGGACAGACCAATATAAGCAAACTGAATTCAGAAAAATACAAAGTAGTTAAACACCATGACCAAGAGGAATTTATTCCAGGAATACAATGTTGATTTAACATCCAAAAACCAAACAATGCAACGTATCAAATCCCCCTGATAAAGAGTGACTCAGAAAAGTGTATAGCTAGCATCACACTTAATGGTGAAAGACTGGACGATTTCCTCCTAAGGTCAGGAAAACTTAGGAATGTCCACTTTCATTGCTTCTTTTCAGCATTGTGCTAAACGTTCTAGTCAGAATAATTAGGCAAGGAAAATAGGTCCTCCAGATTGCAAAGGAAGAAGTAAAACTATCTCTGTTTTCAAATAACAAAATTTTCTGTCTAGTAAAGCCTAATGAATCCATTAAAAAATATTAGAACAGGGGCGGCACTTGTGACTCAAAGGAGTAGGGCGCCAGCCCCATATGCCGGAGGTGGCAGGTTCAAACCCAGCCCAGGCCAAAAACTGAAAAAAAAAAAAATATATATATATATATATGTGTGTGTGTGTGTGTGTGTGTGTGTGTGTGTGTGTGTGTGTGTATTAGAACTAATTGGTTAGTTCACAAAAGATCATAAAATACTATACCAATACAGAAAAATCAATTGTTTCTATACTTGCAATGAGCAATCCAAATATGAGATTAAGCAACTAAATTTTATTCACAATAGCATAAAAAAGAATATAATATTTAGGAATAAATTTAACAAAAGAAATATAAAACTTATATTCTGAAAAGTACAAAATATTTTTGGAAAGATTAAGGAAGATCTAAATAATGGGGAAACATCCCATATTAGGTATTGGAAGACTCAACATTGTTATGAGGGCCATACTCCCCAAACTGATAAACAGATTTAATGCAATTTCTGTCAGAATCTCAGCTGATTTCTTTGCAGAAGTTGACAAGCTGATTCATATACCTATAATAAAATAATTTAAACAAGGTGCCAAAGTCATATAACAGGAAGTAAATAATCTTTTCAACCAACAGTGCTGAAACAACTGCATAATCTCACGCAAAACAATGAAGTTGGACTCTGCTCTCACATCATATACAAAAACTAGTTCACAATAGATAAAAGACATGAATTTAAGAGCAGTACTATCAAAATCTTAGAAGAAAATATAGTGGCAAATCTTACTACCTTGAAAATGATAGTGGATTTTTAGTTATTATACCAAAAGCATCAGCAACAAAAGAAAAAATAGACATATTGAATTGATTAAAAAAATAAAAATTTTGTGCTTCAAAGGACACATCATTGAGAAAATAAAAAGACAAACTACAGAATGGGAGAAAATATTTGCATATTGCATATCTAATAAGATATTTTTTAGGATATGTGAAGAATTCTCACAAATGAGCAATAAAAAGATAAATAACCTAATTTTAAAATGAGCAAAAGATCTAAACAGACATTGCTACAAAGAAGATATACAAACGGCCAATAAACACAGAAAAGATGCTCAGCATCATCAGTCATCAGGAAAATGCAAATCAAAACCATGAAATGCCCCTTCACATTCACAAGGATGGCTAGAATAAAAAAGTTACATAACGACAGACGTGGGTGAAGATGTGGAGAAACTGGAAGCCCCATACACAGGAAGTTGGATGTACCACTGCTTTAGAAGACAGTCTATCAGTTCTTCAAATGATTGAACATAGAGTTTACCATGTAAATTTCACTCTTAGATATATACCCAAGAGAAATAAAAACACAAGTTCACATAGAAACTTGTGAATGAATGTTTACAGCAGCATTATGCAGAATAGCCAAATGGTGGAAACAACCCAAACATCAATATTCATCAACATGACTTACAGAATGTTGTATATTTATACCATGAGGTATTAGAGTAGTACTGAGATGTGCTATGACACAGATGAAACTTCAAACGCTGTGCTAAAGTAACGAAGCCAGTTACAGAAGATCACACCTGTTTGATTCTACTCATATGAAAGTCCAGAACAGGGAAATCTACAGAGACAGAAAGTAGATTAGAGGTTGCTCAGTGCTGGGAAAAGGTGGGGAACAAGAAGGAGGGCGATAGCTAAAAGGCAGAAAGTTTCTTTTTGAGTTAATGAAATGTTTTAAAATTGACTCTTCTGGTGCACATGTCTGTGAATATATGAGGGCAATCTTGAGACAAAGGAAGGCCTGCAGAAAGGGGCCTGACTAATATGGCCAGGATGTGAGTGTCACCGACACATCGGGGTTGGACAGGAGCCCTGTGTGGTAGCCAGGTGCACAAAGCCAGCCGGCTCTGCGCTGGAGTCTTCTCCAGCCCCAGAAGGTAATGTGGGCCTTCCAGGAAGGCGGTGTTCACATCCATGGATGAGGGCAGGGCTCACCACCTGCAGTCACAGATGTGAGGTCCCCAGCCCGACCGGAAGACCAGCCCAGGCTTCTCAGGCCTGCAACCTTTACAGGTCTGAGCTGGGCTGGAGGCACAGGCCTGTTCCTGACTCACTGTGTGGGGGGCGGTGGTTGTGGTTGGCCAAGGCCGCCTTGCTCAGACCAGAGGGTGGCTAAGGAGGTGAGATGATGCTGGGACAGGCCCAGCTCCCTCCCCCTCAGTGTGGCTGCTCAAGGTCTGAAGATGTATTAGTGTGAGAGACTCATGTTACTGATGTGGACTTGGATCTGTAAAGACCACAGGTCCAAGTGGCTGGTCTGACTCTGCCACTTGCTAACTTTCCAGACCTTGGATTTGCTGACCCACCTTTCTGGAACCTCAGTTTCCTAATCTGTAGGATAAGAAAGGGGTCACAGTGGTACCCACGTGCCTCTTGCAGATGATGGCCTCATGGGTCCGTGGTCAGACTTGAACGCAGCCCAGGGGCAGAGGCCCCACTTCAGTGATAGCAGCACAGGGCCTGCAATGGCCCGCCTGTGGGGCCCCTTTCCCAGGGTTGTTAGTCTCAGGCTGACCAGTCACAAGGTGAAACACTCCCCAGTTGTGACACACAGAAAAGTGCAACTGTTTCATTTTATCTTTTGATATTACAGCAAATAAGTGAAACACACTAGCAAATAATTATTAGAGATGCTTTAAAAAATGCCCCCTCCTCTGTGCCTAACCTGAGACTGTGCATGTATTTAGCATTTTATCTGTGCTCAGTGTTGTTGAGTGGAAGTGACGCAGGTCACCCTATGGAATGTCCCATCTTTGCTGCCATTCTGCCTCACCCCATCCTTCAGGGGGTGTATGAGTGTGAAAAAGCTGCTTTGGCCACAGAGGGAGATCACAATCTCCTTGAGAATGAGATATAGTCCAACATCCTGCGGCCTTGTCCGGAGGGTCTAGGATTGCAAATGTGACATTAGGAGAATGGAGATAACGGGGCAGGGACAGGAAAGAGGCCGCCTTAATGACCTAAGTTTGACCCTGCAGCTTTAACCCACATCGGATGCAGGCCCTGGGTGTGCCCATAACAGAGGACATTCTTTTGTTATTTGTTCGTGATAGATGGTTCTTGCCTTTGGGTCACTTCCTCACTGCTTCCCACCCCTTCTGAACTTGATCCATGTTACCAGCCATTGGTGGCCCCACAGGCTCCTCACACTCAGCCCCCCCAACACACACACTGAGGTTCCCTTCTTCCCTGGGGTCTCTGAAGGCCCAGCACCCTCCCAGCTTGAAAGTTGAGTGTCCTTCCGCCTTGACTCCAAAACCAATCCTTTGCCAAGTTCTCCTGCTTCAGCAATGTCTCTCTCTCCATTCTGTCACCTCTGCTCTCCACCACTGCCACAACTTAGCCCATCATCTCTCCCCTGAATTATGGCTCAAGTGTCTCTCAAATGACCATACGGTGCTGACCAATCTATCTGGAGTATCTTCTGACCCCACCTCACCCCTGGTCAGGGAGCTCAGGGATTTCCAATTACCCCAGAATTCACTTCAGTGGCTCAGCCCGGCATCATTTAGGGTCACTCACATCCTTGCAACTCAAGTGTGGTCCTCAGGCCAGCAGCATCTGCATTGCCCAGGACCATAAGAGGTGCTGGCTCACAAGTGCCCGAGACTTACCGAGTCCAACTCTGCTTTCTGAGACTGCCAAGTGAATTGTAGGCACATTCAAGTTTGACGAGGGCCATTTTACAGTCTGATTTCTTCTTTTTAAATGTGTATTATTGGGGCTGCGCCTGTGGCTCAGTCAGTAAGGCGCTGGCCCCATATACCGAGGGTGGCAGGTTCAAACCCGGCCCCAGCCAAACTGCAACCAAAAAATAGCCGGGCGTTGTGGCAGGCGCCTGTAGTCCCAGCTACTCGGGAGGCTGAGCCAGGAGAATCGCTTAAGCCCAGGAGCTGGAGGTTGCTGTGAGCTGTGTGAGGCCACGGCACTCTACCGAGGGCGATAAAGTGAGACTCTGTCTCTACAAAAAAAAAAAATCTATTTAAATGTGTATTATTGGATATATGTTAAATATGTATTACAAACACATTACATATGTACAGCCACCCATTTCACTCCGAGATGCTCCACGTCTCTGGGTTGTTACTGAGTCTTTCTTTCATGGTGTGACTTAAATGTTAAAATAAATGTATTACATATGTATTCAAAATCATGCCTATAATTGGCTTTAAAAAGTGTACTGAAAAGTTTCAGCCCCCTGCTGGTCTCAGTTTCTCCTCAGGGGCAACCACTTCTGTTATTCTCTCTGCTTTTAGATTTTCTGTGGTTACGTCTGTGTTTCTAGGTAATGCTTTCAAGGCTATTTCCGGAGTTTCCAATGTGAGCCGTCACCTAATGCCTTCCTGCTACTCAGGCAGGGGACTTAACTCTTTCCTGCCACGCCCGCCCCCTTCTATTCAGCCTTGATTGGAATTTTCCCTTGTACTTCCAGATTTTCTCACCTGTTAGGTGACCCTTGGTTGTCCTCTTATATTTAAGAAAGAACGGGGTTGTTCTGTTGCACTGGAGCTGGGGAACCCCTAAATTTTTGAAAGAGAGGAGTTTCCTGAGGCTTCACTATCCACACTAGCTGCCCACGTTCTCTCCAGACAACACAGTCAGGGATTTTTGTTTTTGTCTGAGAAGAGCCTTCCCGTGTTGATGTCTGAGAAGGACATTCCTGGAGTGGCCAGGGTGGGGGCAGACCACTTCACATGGACCTCCCAGGAGGCTCCTGCTACAGTCCCCCACCCCCACAGGCCATCTGGCCTCCCGGAGTTCAGTCAGAGTCCTTTGGGGTTCCTCTGGGCAGACAACTCCATTCTCTGCTGTGTCCTGGGTGTGTTTTCTTGGGCAATGATTCTCACACTTGGCCATGCATTGGACACACCAGGCTCACCTGGGTCATTAAAATCCTACTGTTCCTTGGCATCACCCCAGAGGTTCTGACGTGATAGGTCCGTACCAAGCAGCCACCCATCTCTCTCTAACATGCCCTGCATCTCTGGGCTGCTACTGAGTCTCTTTCATGTTGTGACTTAAATGCTAAAACAAATAGTTATAAGGGCTTGGGGAGTCACATGCATGTGTTCATTTCATGAACATCTTGAACATGGAAGCCAAGGCCCAGTTTCAATCTGCACGTCCAACCACCCTCCACACATGGCAATTTAGCAAAGCAAACAAACCCACAGGCAAACTCCAAGACCACTTCCTCACACGTCCCCCACAGCTCTCGTGCTTCTCTTCTGGTAATTTCTAAGCCCAGAGACACGCTGCAGCTGGGTTTGGGTCAGCACTGGAGACACCAGGGCTCGGGCCTGGCCTCTATCCTGAGGTGGCTCTCACAGCCCCAGAGTGTTTCTTCACCCCTTACTATGGTTTGAATACGTCACTCAAATGTCATGTGCTGGAAACAATCCCCACTGTGGAGTCTGAAGGGTGGGGACTCACCCAACTTTATGAGTAAACAGACCATCACCTACTCTTGTGCCAATCAGAGTTCTGGGCAATCACAGGCAGTTAGTTAATTTCAACAAAGACAGACACGGAGCTATGACCAATCGAGCTGTTTCTAGGCCTCACTTCTGTTTTCTGTATTTCAGGTTCCTTCTTCTGCCCATAAATGTTATCTGACCATCTGGCAGCCCCAGAGTCACCCTGAACCTGTTCTGATTCTAGGGGCCTCCCTGTTTTACAAATTGTTCTTTGTTCAATTGAATTTTGTTAAATTTAATTTGTCTAAAGTTTTTCAATGGTCAATGGAAAAGAAACTATACTCTGTAAAATAATTATGGAGGTGTATTCTGAGCCAAATGTGAGGACCATGACCTGGAGCCCCACCTACGAAGCCTTGAGCAAGTGGACTCGAGGTGGTGGGGTTACCGTTTGGTTTTATACAGTTCAGGGAGATGGGTAGTACAGGTGAGGTCATAAATCTATATGTGGAAAACATACATTGGTTTGGCCCAAATAGATGAGACATCTGGGAGTGGGAGCTTACAGATTATAGGTAGGTTTAAAGATTCTTTAGCTGACAATTGTCTGAAAGAGTTAGGTTCTGTCTAAAGGACTAAGAGTCACTGAAAAGGGAAGCTTAAGATAAAGGATCTGCTAATAGAGACAGAGGACCAGACAGACTCAAGCGGTTTGTTGTGTATATTGAGGACCCCTGGGCAGGTCTTGCATAGCCTTAGGGCTGTTAGTGAGTCACAGAGGACATCTCCAAGAAGGGGAGGGAGCATGATAAAGCTTGCCTGATCTCCTCTCTCATGGCTAGCAGCTCAGTTTTAGGGGTCCCCTTGCCTAAGAGGGGGTCCAGTCAGTCAGTTGCTGAGGGGGAAACCTTAAGATTTTATTTTCATTCACATTTTTAACATGGGTTATCACGGCAGGGAACTGGTTACCTTCTGAGTGGAGGAGGGGCCTGAGCAGGTACAGAAGCACAGCCAGCCCACTCACCATGTGATAGCTGCAGGGAAGAGTCCCCACCTGCGGGAAGGCTGTACCCAGATGCGCCCTGCCCCCAGCTTCCATAACTGTAAGGAAATAAATTACTTTCCTTCATACATTGCTCAGTTTGAGGCAACAGAAAATGGACCATGACTCCCTCCTTGCTCTTAGCAGGTTGCAAGTCATTCTCAGAAGCCCACGGTACACTTTTCCTTACACGTCATCAGTCACTGGGCAGAGCACAGTGACGTGCCCACCTCACCCCTGATAACAGGTATGTCTCTTCTTGACACCTGAGCCAGCCAGGGTTTTGTAAGTGAGAGGGGCTGTCTTTGGAGGAAGAAATAGACAGTGTTGACTGTATTTTCTCCTCTTTGTCCCTTCCATCTCTTCCTTGGGTTAACCAGTTCACCTCCCTCATGGCTCCGTATGCTCGCTAATTGCTTCCCTCTTGTACCTGTTATTTTCTCATCCTGTCTTTCCTCCATGTGACCCCTCTGGTTGATTCTGTTCTTTGCATTTTTTAATTCTACAAAAGAATTACTTTTTCTGTTCCATCAGTCTTGTGCAAGCTGTTATTCCTTTCCTTCATTTTGGAGAACCAAATAATTCTGTAAGTCTCCCGTTAGTTTTTTCTGCTTTTCCACATCTTTGATTGAAGTCTTTCTAGTTGGTTCTGCTATTTGCCTCCAAATAGCAGACTTTGACTCCTTTTGTTGCCAGATGAGGGTCTGGCTGCCTGTCCCTGTCAGCAAATAGGCCGAAAAAGTGATAGATCCACCAAACTTATTTGTGAAGGCCGGAATTCCGGAGAACACCAAGAGTAAGTAGTCTGAGGTGGTACCTGTGGCTCAAGGAGTAGGGTGCCCATCCCATACGCCGGAGGTGGCAGGTTCAAACCTAGCCCCGGCCAAAAACAAAAAAAAAAGAGTAAGTAGTCTCTCCATAACTGTTCTGTTCTTCTTTTTCCAAACTTACAGTTTCATACATAAAAGTTCAAAGTAAAGACCACGTTAACCCTACTTTAAATAATTATCAGTATAACTCAGTGACCTATTACAAGATTCCAGTTCAAAAGTTAATCTCCTCAGCTACTCGGGAGGCTGAGGCAAGAGAATCACTTAAGCCCAGGAGTTGGAGGTTGCTGTGAGCTGTGTGACACCACAGCACTCTACTGAGGGCCATAAAGTGAGACTCTGTCTCTACAAAAAAAAAAAAAAAAAAGTTAATCTCCTAAATCAATCCACCTAAACTACTCAGGATAGGCATCTCCAAGGTGGGAGCTAAATTTAGAAAACAGGAAAACTGGGAGACAGGACGTGCCTGACTCCATCTTACTCTCACTACATGTGCTTTCGCTTTTGACTTTGCTTTGTTTGTTAGGGCATTGTTTGAACCCTTAGCCTTCTTTAACGTGAGTGAAAGACTTGATATAACGGTTCGTATGCCACAGAAGAAATGATCACATTCCTTTCTCCCTCCTCCCCATTAAATATGACACCCTTGTTCATTGGCTTTGATGAAGTGTAGATAAAAGTTCCCCCAGCCCATCCCCTCCATCCTTATTATTGATTCTAATAATAAATAGATTATTTGCACTAAGTGGAGATTTCAATAACGCTAACAAATTTATATGTTTTTCAGGTGGGTAAAACACTTTTACAGATCTATCAATTATCACCTGGCAGACTTTTGGTTAAGAATAAGGTTAACTATCTTGAACTAGTAAACAAAGACTTTAAATTAATCATGCTTTACATGACATATGTATGTGAACTAGCATGTTGTTGTTGTTGTCACTGTCCTTTGGCAGGCCCAGGCCAGGTTCAAACCTGCCACCCCCCGTGTATGTGGCCAGCACTCTAGCCGCTGATCTACAGGCACCAAGCCATGAACTAGCAGTTTTTGTATTAAAGTCTAAAAAGATTAAATGCAGAACTTGATGTAAAGCTAGTTTTTTCCTTGAATTCCAACATCTGTGATTTGGTTTGAACCAAATAAAAACATCTATCACATTACATTAAATTTATAGGTTTGAAAAGTAGTTTAAATAACAATTGCTTCGTTGTTTTAGTTTTTATTTACATTATATACATTTTTTAGTTTATAACATAAAAGCTATATCCAAGACATTTATACATAGTTTTATGTTTGCATATCTTAAAGTAACATTGTAATAAAAGTAATTTAAATCACTGTGTGATGAAAACTCTTTTCTTTAAATGAGATATTTTTTACTATAAAGCAAATTTTCATAAGAAGTAAGGATAAAATGAATTCTGGATAAGCATAACATAAATACCAAACTGACAAAGTAAAGCATAAAAACTACAGGAGGATTTTATTTATGAATAATGACATAAAAATCTCAAATAAAAATATTATCCAACAGTATTACAACTGGCTGGGCACAGTGGCTTACGTCTGTTATCCTAACACTCTGGGAAGCTGAAGTAGGAAAATCCCTTTAGCTCAGGAGATCCAGCCTGAGCAAGAGCGAAACCTCAGTCTCTATGAAAAATAGAAAAATTAGCTAGGCGTTGTGCCAGGTGCCTGTAATCCCAGCTACTTGGAGGCTGAGACAGGAGGATATCTTGAGCCCAGGAGGTTGAGGTTGCTGTGAGCTGGGCTGACACCACTGCGCTCTAGCCTGGGCAACAGAGTGAGACTGTCTCAGAAAAAAGAAAAAAGAAGCATACATCAACTGGAGCTTATTCCAGTAATGCAAGAAAGGTTCAACATTAGGAATATGTGAAAAAGAGAAAAGCAATATAATATATTCACAAATGCTGTAAGGGAAAAAGCGGTATTTGATGTTTTATTTCTGGTGAAATTTTTGATAAAATAAGAATACATGCAGACTTTGTCAGCATGATAAAATACATATGTGTTAGTCTAAAAACATCATGCTTGGCAGGGAAACATTGGAAGTAGTCATCTTAAAGTTAAGGAAAAAACAAGGATATCTTTTATAATCACTATTAGTTAACTTGGTTTTGGAGGTATTAGCCAGTGCAATCAGACAAAAGAAAGGAATAAGGCATAAATTGAAAAGAAAGGAGCAAAAATTATAATTATTTATTGATAATATGATTATCTACTCAGAAATCCAAGTTAATTAAAATGAAAAACTATATGGATGGTAGGATTTAGCATGTTGCTTAATATATTACATGCATATTATTTAAACCAATCAGTTACACATTGGGAACAAAACCAGCTGTACTACGGCAACAAAACTGGTGAAACATCACAATTTCAATGACATGACTTTTAACTTTTGTACTGTATGTATTTGTTATGTAATAAAACGAGAAGGATCTGTGAATTACTTGAATTTTGAGAAATCCTGAGATAGTACATTCACTGTGTTTAAAAGTAAGCCTGTTAGGTGGTGGAGATCGAGAAAGGCTCCCTCCCCTTTCCACCACTCACCTCCCTGCTGCTGCTGACCCTTGGTCCCGAATCTGCAGGCCTCACACTTCTCTACAGTCAAGGGCTACCTCTCTGTTCTTGCGTCATGGGCTGGGTGGTGGTGTCCTAAAGGTCCTCTACCCCAGGCTCATCTTTCTCAGGCCCAGAACCCTCCCTGTTCTGCAAAATCATCTCTGTCCCCTGACCACATCTACGCAGGTCCTGCCTGACCAAGGGTGTTCCCTAATGGGAAGTAAGTGGGCCAGAGATCAGAGGTCAGCTGAAGGGTTTACCTCTCATGCTTTGATGTCTGAGTAGTAGGGTCACTGCTCACACCTATGGCAGGCTCAGGGGGGCAGCTGATGCTGTCTTGCCATCTCAGTGGAGTGGGTCAGGAAGACTTGGGGTCTATCCCAAACCCACCTTAAGGAAGGATATCAGGACCCCAGCATGAAGGGTGGGGTGGGCAGCAGATCTTACCAAGGCCCCTCCTCAGAGTCAGTGTCCGCGTGCTCTAGGCATCCTCCTCTAGGTGTGGCCGGATCTTCTCATAAACGGTATAGACCTCTGGGACTGGCTCGGGGCCCTGTGCATGGAAGCTTCTCTTCTCCACGTTGCTCTGCAATTCAAGTGGGGTGCAGGGGTGGTCTTGGTCAGCCTCTAAAAAGTATGTACAAGAGCCATCGGGCCACCTCTCTCTGCATGCTTCTTGTCCTCAGCTAGGTAGTTTTGCTCTCAACCCTGATAACTCCCCCAAATATGGCCTCAGCCCAGACCCCTGTCTTGAGCTCTGCGCATCTTTGCACTTGGCCTGTCCTCTGCCTGCTATGCCACCCCTCTCCTCTTGCCGCCCAGTGCCCCCACATTGCTTCTTCCCTCTCCTCTCTCAGGGTCCTCCTCTCCGTGAGGCCTGCCCTGACAGCCCATCATGTCCCCTCTGCCCTTCCCTGTTTTATTTTCTGCTTCATTATTTATTTTGTCATTCTCTATTCACCCCCACCCCCCACCCACCCCCTCATTAGCAGGCATATTCAATGAGGGCAAGCACTTCCAATATTTTTTACTTGTTTTGTTTTGGTCTGGACTTCTGTAGCCCAGATCAGAATGATTCTAGGAGCCTAATAGGCACTCAATAAGTAGTTCTTGGACAAATTTGTAAATCACCTTGACTTGTCTCATTGCAAAGGTGCTTTAGAAAACTGCAAAGTACCAGCAAAATGTAAGGTGTTGTTATTCTCATAATCCACATTTTATAAAGAGGAAACTGAGGCCCAGGGAGGCAATCTCTCTAAGGTTAAGCAAGGAGGCAGTGCCAGAGCTGGGTCTCACACCCTCTCTCCTGACTGTGCTCCTTCTCACCACTCCCATCTGTGCATGTCCCTGTGTCCTGGGAGGTGTCCATTTTCTCCAGCAGCTTGGGAGCTCCCCAGGGGCAGGGACTCAGGCAGCGCTAAGTATCTGGGTTGGATGTCACCTGGTTCATTTCTCTGTCCCAAAGCCTACACACACTGCTCACCTCCTGTGTTTCCCTGGGGGGGTGGGTACTGGGGCATGGGTCCCAAGGAGTTATTTCCTGAGTCCCTTGCAGGTCAGAAGGGGACATGACTCAGAAAGGCCAAGATGGGAAGCACAATGGGACAGGCCCTGAGGCAGCAGGGACAATACATAGGACACTGGATGGGAATGAGGAGAACAGTTCTCGCCATGGCTCCTGGGTAAGTCTCAGTATTCCATCTGGGCCTTGCTCTCCCCCACCAAGGCCTTCCTCTCAGCAGAAATTTTCCATCTGGGACCACAGCACCAATTTCCAGCCAAGGGCCAGGAACCCTTTGAGCTGCTGTCCCAGCATGCTCCTTCAGCAGAGGGGCAGCTGCACCTTTACAGGAAGGGGAGACATTGATGGGAGGAGCTCAGGCAGGTAGGAGGCAGAAGGGCTGCGGGTGGAGAAGTGCGGCTTCCCTGATGCTCCCCAGATCCTGTCTTCCCCTCATGCAGGCCCACTGGGCCCTGTCTTGCACAGATGGTTGGTCCCCCCAGATCCCTGGTCACTTACGCTCTTGCCTCTCCTATGGCCTGGGTTTTAGCCTGTGGATAGTGAGCCTCTCCAGGGTTCTCATCCTCCTTCCTCCACTGCCAAGTTGGCAGGCCCTTGAGCCAGTTGCTCACCTCTCCAAGCCTCAGTGCCCCTCTGCCCTGCTCTGCCTCCCCCTCACTGGGCAGCAACAATACCCTGATGAGATTATGGGTGTGGAGATACTGGGCGATCTCTGCCCTTTGCACACAGCTCACAGTGTGCCTGGGTGAGGCACCCGACCACACTGCCCAAGGCAAGGACCAGGCCCAGAGCCTGCTGGTGGCACAGAGCACCCTGCACCACCTGGGACTCTTGGCCTCCAAGCACATGCCAGTTGCCCTGTTTGATTCCCTCAGACCCACCTTAGGGTGGCTCAGGAGGCCGATCTCTGGGTAGATAGAGTCATGGCTGTCGACCTCACCAGTCTGCAAGTCAGCATAGTTCTCTGTGGACAGGCTCTGGGAAGCAGCTGCTGGGCCTGGCACTGCGGGTAGGAGAGCAGACCCACCTACACACAGCAGACACTCAACAAGGGTGTGTGGGATTGTGTGCTCCCTGGGCTGTAAGTGCCAGTCCTGAACTCCTGCTCCATCTCTACCACCCATCAACCTCCCCTCCTGGTCCTTCTCTTACCTCCCACTATCAGCATTGCTCCCCCAGCCTCTGCCAGGGATCTATGAGGGAGCCTGATGGGCCTCCATCTGCCACTCTCCTCCCCTGTCCCTGTCCCTGGGGCCTTCTCCCTCATCAGCTCCCGTCATTGGGATCTCCCCAGCACCTACCTCTCTCAGCCTTCCTCTTCTTCCTCTTCCAGATCCACACTCCCGCCCCCAGGCTCATCATCAGAACGAAGGCAAGGATGCTTATCAGAAGCCATTTGCTCGGAGAACCTGGGGTCAAAGGCTGGTATCAGATCTGCCTCAGCCAGGCCTGGTATGAAGGCAGGGGTAGGACTGGCCTGGCTCAGCCCAGCTCCCAAGTGTGCATGCTCCTCCCCGGCCTCTCAGCATACCAGCCACTGCCAGCTTCCTGTTTCCTTTGCCAGGCTTTCTGTCCCATCTCTGCAAAGGAAGCTCAGGGCACCCACCAGCTGATGTGCCCTTGTTTGTCCCGTCCACCTGCCTCTCCTTTCTCCTCTCAGACCTCCAGGAGGGAACTACATTCCAAGAGGGAGAGGGTATGGAGGGGTCTGGGGTCTCCAGACCTCAAAGCACACTGTACACTTTGAGAAGTTTTTCTTAAATTGCCACAGGAAAACTCCTATTCATCCTTCAAGGCCCAACCCAGTGGTTCCTTCTCTGTGACACCCTTCCTTTCCAATTCCTGTAGCAGTTATTCAACTTATTTTTTTTTTCCTTGAGCCATACTCTGTATTTGCCTCAACTTTAGCACTTAACAGCTGGCTCATGCCTGGAATCCCAGCACTTTGGGAGGCCAAGGTGAGAAAATCACTTGAGGCCAAGAATTCAAGAGCAACCTGGGCAACACAGCAAGAGCTCATCTCTACAAAAAATTACCCAAGCATAATGGTGCGTGCCTGTGGTCCCAGCTACTCAGGGGGGTGGGTGCTGGGGAGATCCAGAGGGCAGGAGCTGAGGAGGGAGAAGGCTCCTATACAGAAATGATGGGGTGAGGATCATCCTACCCCATCTGGAGTTGGAGGTTGCAATGAGCTATGATCATGCCACTATACTCTATCCTGGGAGACAGAGTGAGCTCGTCTCTCTAAAAATGTTAAAATAAAAAAAAGTAAATATCTATATATATATATACCCTTCCTCTTCTCCTCTTTGGTATCTAGTGATGATTGACATATCATGTGTCATATACAGTGCCAAAAGCCTGTACATTACATTACCACTTTTCATTCTCATAACAACCCTATGGAGTAGGTAGGATTACCCCCTTACAGATAGAAAAGCTCAACAAATTCAGTAACTTTCTCAATGACACACAACCAGTATGTGACGATGTCCCCTGCACCACAAGTTACTTAAGGGCAGGGCTTGTACTGTTTTATACTGTGCCTGACCCCCAGCACACAGCAGGCCTCCATGCAGACTTGTGGGTTGATTCTGGGTGGAGGAGTGAACCAGGAGATGACCAAGAATAGACTGTTCAGGGGGAGCCCCAAGTGTGCAAGCCGAGCTCAGGAGGACATTGGAGGGACAGGACAGCTGACCTGATGATCACACTCCTTTTCCATCTGTTGTTCCTGTGTGGTCCAGCATGGTAGGGTTTTGGTATTTTATGAAACAGGGCCCAAGGGTATGGCTTCATTGTAAGAGCTCCCTCCTCCCACCCACCCTGTGTAGTCCCTTTATATAGCCTCGGTGACCACTTGAGCTGACTGGGGAGAGCTTGGTGAATGATGGTCAAGACCACAGGTGCTCATGCTCCTCAGAGGCAACTGACTGTGATTTATGTACTCAGAGGTGGTTCCCATTTACCAAAAGGGGATGTCAGGCATGTAACAAGGATAGGAGGAAGGAAGGGAGGGAGGGAAAAAAGAAAAGGAAAGGAAAGACCAGGTATGGATCAGCCTGAACCGGCCATGGGTGCGCAACCCAGCCCACCCAGGGAGGGAGGCTGTGATTAGGGTACACAAGCATTTTGGAGCTGAAGGGGGTGCCCTGAGATTTTGTCAGGCTTCAGGCCTCAGGTCCTCCCACCCTGCTCAGATACTGATGACTGATTCAGTCTCCCAGCTCCTTGACCCTGGGAACAGGTTACCCACATACCAGTCCCACATTGACGTCATAGGCAGTGGAGGAATCCCCGTATATTGGCACTTCTGCACTTGCAGGCTTAAAGGTTGCAGTGAGGATGTGGTGCGCCCCCCCCCCACACACACACACAGCAGCAGAGGCCTTCCTGTTACATTACATGGGTGGCCTTACGGTGCTCCTCAGCCCCATCGCTTTGCTGAGGCCTCCAGCCTTGTCCCAGCCCATCTCTGCCAGCCCATTTTCATCACCCTTCCCAGTGGGTCACACTCACCCCTCCAAAGACAGATGGTGTCCAGGTCTAAGGTTGTATTCTTCTGGTCCACAGGGTTGCTGATCACACAGGTGAGATGCCCATTGAACTGCCTCAGGGGCAGGCTCAGGCTTAGATTCCTGGAGTTGGGGTCTGGAACCAGTGTCCCTCTCTGTTCTAGTTCCCTGAAGAGGTTGTTGCTCAGCCAGGTCACAGTCAGGTTCTCTGTGACACCCAGGGTGCCACACTCCAGGCTGACATTGCACCAGCCTAATGTGTTGGATGATGAATGAATCAGGATTTCGGGGTGGGGGATGGGCTCTGGGGTAAGAGAGGATGAAAGAGAAACTGAGCATCAGAACGGGGGCTCACCCAGCTTCATCTACCACTCTCAGCTACCTGATGCAGCAGGGGAGCCCGTCTATTCTCTAAGTCAGCCCTGGGGAACTTAATAAATCCCCCAGACTCAGGGCTTCTGCCTTTTAGCCCAGGAGTAGATAGTTAAGGCCCTTCCTGCTCAGAGAGGGAACCTGTAGCATCCTGTCACCCCATCTCCTTTGAGGAGCAAAGTGAGGGTCGCTTTGTGGACCTCCCCAGACTGCCCTGGTCCTGCACCACTCTCCCATGACTCCTTGGCTCCTTCGAGCCACCCTGCCCAAAGATTTTCCATGACTTCTGTAGGAAAATAGATTTGAATCTAGAATTTACACTCCTCCCATTTAGCATTAAATTAAAAGGGCAAAACACATAGAGAAGCAAGAATCCAAAGTTCTCAATCCTAATATGAGGACAATTGCTGCTAATACATGGTGGGGGGTGGGGTGATGGGGGAGTAGAGAGGGGGAAGGGAGGAGGGGGTGGGGGTCACAGTGTATGATACACCTCTTGGGGGTGGGACACAATTATAAGAGGGACTTTACCTAGCAAATGCAAGCAGTGTAACCTGGTTCTTTGTACCCTCAATGATTCCCCAATAATAAAAATATAAATAAATAATAAAATAAAATAAAAATCTCCAGGGGAAGAAAAAAAAATAAAAGGGCAAAACAAGGCCACTTTAGGGCATGAGAGTATTTAGGAAGTTAATTATCTCTTGAAAAGAAATTCAAAGATGTGCAGGGAAAAAATTAAAAATGAACTCAAAAATAAAAAAAAAATATTGTAACCACTGTTTCATTTGCTATCTCTATGTATTTCAGTTGTTTTCTTAAAAATAATGCCAGGAAGGCTATGTTAACCAGTGTGATGAAAGTGTGTCAAACGGTCTGTGAGGCTAGTGTATGATGCCCCATGATCATATCAATGTACACAGCTATGATTTAATAAAAAATAAATAAATAAATAATATTCCACATATTTAAAAACAAGAAACCTGGTTTCTTGTACCCTCAATGAATCCCCAACAATAAAAATTAAAAAAAAAAATAACAAGAAACCAGTGACCAAAGAAACCAGTGAAACTTATAGTTCAATCTAGATAATTAATCATTATATATGATTATCTGTATCTATCTGTATGTATTGATCTCCATATCTATAGAGAATGACCACAAGATGGATGGTTTGAGAAGACAGTGAAAAACATGTTAAAGTTCTTATTTTGTTCAAAGGAAGAGAAAAATGCTGGTCCCCTGTAAATGCTAAAGTAAACATTTAAGTTTAGTAACTAATACTAGATATTTTCTAATATGAGAAAAACAGAATGTTGAGACTTCCAAATAGGAAGGCTCACTGGACCCGGATCAGAAAAAAATCTTTATTTAGGACATGGTGGTTCTGAAAGCCAAGAGGTGAGGGACAGAGAGCCTGTGAATGGGGAACAAGGTGTTTGCCTGGAAATGAAGGGGGAAGAGAGCATGCACCACCTGAGCTGAGCTGGCACTTGGTTCTACGGGTGAGTGGGAGTGAGCACCTATTTTTGGAAGATTTAACTTGAGCACTGATGGATTGCTAGGAAATGGAAGGCAAGATGAAGAGAAATCAGCCAGTAGCATTTCTACTTTTTCTAGAAACATCTCTTATGCACCAATCTTGGTGTTTTTTGTATAATCGTCACTTTCAGCCCCCTGACCCTGGTTACAGGGAGGAGCTCAAGTGGCCAGTCTAGGGGTGACCCTGGCCTAGCCAAGGGGAACAAGAATCCTTCTCTGGGATTGTGTGGAGCTGGCCAGGAAAGTCCCTTTGCTCTCTTCACATCGTAGCTGGTGAAGGTGGAAGGCCGTGTTCCCTATCATGTGGAAAAGTCCGAGAGAATAAAGCTGAGAGGGAAGAGAAGGGGGGAGGGAGAGAGAACACTTGCCACAAGGAAAGTTGACAGGATATGTGGCCCCTGACAGGGAGTCAGTTTAACTCACAGCAACCTCAGACCCCTGGGCTCAAGTGATCCTCCTGCCTCAGCCTCCTGAGTAGCTGGGACTGTAGGCATCAACACCACACCTGGCTAGTTTTTCTATATTTATTAGAGATGGGGTCTCGAACTTGCTCAGGCTGGCCTCCAACTTCAGACCTCAAGGGATCCTCCTACCTCTGCCTCCCAGAGTGCTGGGATTAGAGGTGTGAGCCACCCCACCCAGCCCTAGGTCTATGTATTTTTATGGTGAAAACCCTCTTTTAATAATTGACCAAATTTGAGCAGGTTTCTATTTCTTGCTGACAAAAAAGAGGTCAAATGACACTGGATTGGTATGATGTTATTCAGAAAGCTATGCAGTAACTTTATCAGCCAAGGAGAAGAGAGAGAGATAAGCTCAGGAATGAGGAGCTGCCAAAAAGAGTCAGATGAGATTGGATTGGTGTGATGTTACTCAGAGAGATATGTAGTGTTTATGAGCTAAGAAGAAGAGAGGGAGACAAGATCAGGAATGAGAAGAGAGAGACACAAGATCAGGGACACAACTGGTGTATTCTCCAACCTTCATCAACTGAAAACTCATCTTGGACACTCAGTCCAGTCAACCCTGTCTCTTCTTACAAGCTTTCCCATCTCCTACGTTGGAGTTCCTCACCCCTCATCCACTCCCACTGGGTGAGGAATTATCTGTTATGCAGGTCAGGTGTGAGAGATGGATGTTCCCTGGAGAGCTGCCAGCACACATCAGGACCAGAGGAAGGGCCAGATGTGGGAGGTGCAGGGAGGCACATGTGAAGCACGGAGCATGGGGGAAAGTGTCAGAAAATGTGGCTGGGGAGGCCACCAGGGACCAGCCTCTGTGGGGACTGGACTTCTTTTCCTGAGTGTCATTTATCCTGTGGAGGAGGGGGCTGGAGCATGTTAGAAGATTACGCAGGGGAATAACAGGAAGAGAAGTGTACTTTATAAAGCTCAACACTGCAGCTGTGTGGCTGGTGATTTAGAAGGGGAAGATGCCAGAGTCAGGGACTCCAGTTGGGAAGCCCTTGCAAAAACAACAGGGAATGATGAAGGCAGAGCAGACCAGGAGAGAGCTCTGCTGGGCTGGACACAGCTCCCTCCCCTCCCTCTTCTCCAGTTGTCCCCAAGGCTCTCTACTTGCACATTGGCCCAGGAGATCCAGAGAACAGGGGCTGGGTCACCCTGCTGTGTCCTCAACTTGGGTCTAGGACAGGCTTCATCTTGAGAACTCTCCAACTGATCTTCAGGTTGTACCTGACAACCAGCCCTAACAGTCCATCCCCTTCTTAGTGTTTTTCTCACCTTTCTCGATGCCCAGTTTTATTGTTTTGTTTTTACCAACTTTGGGGGCTCATTTAAGAAATTTTAAATCAGTTTTTGAATTGACCAACTAAGGATATTTCTGATATAGCTTTGTGTTTCCAATAATGAAATTTGCGGTATTTTATGATTAGGGAATTTTTTTTTAAACTTAGTGTGGTTACCCTCCCCTCCTCATTTCATGTGCATTTTGTAGCTAGTTTTTCCTAAGATATAATCTTTAAACTTTAGTTTTATTTTAAGATATCAGAGATTTTTAAATTTTCTCTTAAAAGGGTTGGGTTTTTAAATCTGATTCTGGGCTAACTTACTTTACATAAAGTGGTTGTTGGAATGCCTAATTGGGGCAGGGCTCCGCAGCTTACCATAAACGCAGAGTCTAAAAGACTCTTCCTTGGATTCTCCCGAGTAGAACTTAATAGTCACTGTATATAGCCCACTCATTTCTGTAGAGACATTCCTGATGCACAAGGAGGCCATCTCTGTCAGGTGAAATCTATACTTGTATTTGTCTTTAAACTCATACCAATAAGGATTAGAGTTATTAAGTTGCCAGGACAGCAGCAACTGCCTTTTCTTATACTTGGAATCCCACTTCCACTCTATCTCTCGAACATTAGGGCCCAAGGTGGAGCTCAGTTGCAGCTGGACAGATGTCCCCACAGTGCTGTTCAATGTGCAGGAGGGGCTAGAACCTACGATGGACCGGAAACCTGGTGAAAGAAGAGCTAAGATTAGCGAAAAGAAGCAGAGTGAATATCACATTATGGCTACCATATGCTTTCATGTCACATCGACTGATATTTACAAAAAGAGCGTCATCTCCATTTTTATGGACAAGGAAGCGAAGCTGCAGAGTTAACCCACTTAGGCAGTGGTGTTGTCTCTAATGTGGTGTCTAATGTCTAATGTGGCAGTTTTGATTCAAGCGAGTCTGTCCCCTCCCAGGTCTTGCCCTTTCCTTCTCTTGGAGCTTGCACCATGAAACGTCTAGATCAGCAGCTTAAAGAAAAAATATAAATAAAACTAGAAAGTAATTGATAATTGCCCCCCACAGACACCCTGCAGCTGCAGCACCTTGACCTGTAGACTACAGCTTTCCCTCATTAAATCCAACCCAAAGTATTCTTTGATCTGTCTTTCAGCCTCACGACTTCCTTCTTTGAACAAAAAACTGCCTGTTTAATTGAAACATAAAACTGTTACTTTTTCACTTTTTACCTTGTGTATATACACCCTCAAATGTTTAATAAGTAGCCTTGAATTCTAGGCTGGAGATGGCACCTGTTAGCCTTGCAAGAGACTGATATGATGTTGTCTCTCACAGGTTAGAACACTGTGTGTGTGTGTGTAAATTTCACTGTGCTTTCTCTCCCATTGTCTATGGTTGGGCAAAGTTCCCACTTAAGGACGGTAGTGAACAAACACTACAGGTTTTGCCGACACAGAGCTCCCACTTTAGTGAGTGAGGCTGCTGAAGGCAAGTAAAGACAAAAATGAGTTTAGATCATTGTATGTGCTATCCAGGAAATTAAAAGAATTGGCACAGATGAGTAGAGAAACCGACATCACTGGAGTGGGCGCAGCTGTTTCCTCCCGATATACATCAAATATTAAGAAGAAAGGACATCAGGAGCTAAATGTTCTATTTAAACTGGTCGTTGCGGCTCAGAAAATAAAGATGTAGACCCCAAGTCAGTAGTTTATGCGTTCTTCAAGCAAGAGCAGTATATTAAAAGAGAGAAGTAAACTGTATTGATCAATGACTTCGGTGAAGGCTAAGAAGGTTGAAACAAATTTGCAAATAATATACAACTTCTAAGCATTCCATATTGGAAGAAGAGCTCTCTACATTAAAAAAAAAAAATGCCTTTGTTCAGCAAATCACACAAAAATCCAGCAGAAATTGTAAAAATTCTGAAGGACAACCTGGCCATTTTGGAAAAAAGCAAGACAAAAAGACAGACAAGGCTTCAGAAAAAAGTGTTGAAATCACTGCAAGCAATGAAGGAAATTCTGTGTGGTACAAATGACAAGGAACCCCCAACAGAAGCAGCAGCTCAGCTAGCACAAGAACTCTACAGCAGCAGACTGCTGGTGACATTGATCGCTGACCTGCAGCTGATAGACTTCAAGGGGAAAAAAGATGTGCCCCAGATATTTAACAACATCCTGGGAAGACACATAGGCGCTCAGAGTCCCACTGTGGAGTAGATCAGTGCTCACCCCCACGTCCTGTTCATGCTCCTCAAGGGATATGAAGCCCCACAGATTGCCTCGCGTTATGGATTATTCTGAGAGAATGCATTCGGCATGAACCACTTGCCAAAATCATCCTCTTTTCTAATCAATTCAGAGATTTCTTTAAGTATGTGGAGATGTCAACATTTGATATTGCTTCAGATGCCTTTGCTACTTTTAAGGATTTACTAACAAGACAAAGTGTTGGTGGCGGACTTCTTACAACAAAATTCTGACACTGTCTTTGAAGACTATGAGAAATTGCTTCAATCTGAGAACTATGTGACTAAGAGACAGTCTTTAAAGCTGCTAGGTGAACTGATCCTGGACCACCACAACTTCAGGACATCAGGACATCAGCAAGCCAGAGAACCTGAAGCTGATGATGAATCTCCTTCGGGACAAAAGTCCCAACATCCAGTTTGAAGCCTTTCACATTTTTAACGTGTTTGTGGCCAGTCCTCACAAGACCCCATCTATTGTGGAAATTCTGTTAAAAAATCAGCCCAAACTCACTAAGTTTCTGAGCAGCTTCCAAAAGGAAAGGATGGATGACAAGCAGTTCACTGACAAGAAGAACTGCTAGATTAAACAGATTAGGGACTTGAAGGAAACAGCCCGCTGAGGATCTCTCTGTTTCCTGCCACACTCATTCATCTCACCTGTCCAGTTTGTACAATAAGTGTCATTTCAACATGAAAAGAGGACCACTGGATCGGTACTATTGACCACAGCAGTCGTGGGCCTGAGACAGTGGTGACAGCAATTCTGGGCAGGGCAAGTGTCCAATGTCAGTGGTGGCATGGTGGGAGCTGCATTGTCTGTAGCAAGAGTAACAAACCAGCCTGGACTAGCGCAGTTCTGTTCTGACTGAGGGTGTGGCCCCAAAGCCTGGTGGTCTGGACCTCTCACAGGTCCTGCTCTTCTCTAATGCCTATTCATTAGTCGGTTGATTTCTGTTGCTCGTAACCAATAACCCCAAGCAAAATGAATGAAAAAGAGATCTGAAGAAAGTAGTGTGAGAGGCAGGGAATTCCACCTTTGTAGGGTAGGGAGTACAACATTACATTTTTAATGATGACTAGAATAGATGCTGTGTGGAAAATGATTACTAGGAGGGCAAGAGTGGGAAGAGGGGCTTCAGTGTAGAGGCTCTTGCAATGGAGTAAAAGCAGGACAGTAGCAGGGAAGGACAAGTGGAAGATTCACTAAAAAAATTGGAGGCAGAGCTGAGAGGGATTGCTAATGGACTGGATGTCAGAATAAAAAAAAAGAAGATTCAGGGATGACTTTGAGGTTTTTGGCTTAAGCAAATGGATAAAGAGTGGTAGTGACATTTACTAAGCTGGTAAAGCCTGGGGGAGGAGCAGGTTTGGAGCAGGCATAAAACAAGAATTTGGTACAGGTTTGAGCCTGGGAGAAAGGGCAGGGCTGGAGACTTGACCATCAGCACAGTCATTTCAGCAGAGGATTAGCTGAAATCATCCAGGAGATTATAGCTAAAGAAGAAAAGAGGACGTAGCACTAACCAGGAGGGGATTGGGGCCCATCGAGAGAGATGGAGAACGCATTGCCAGAGAAAAATCCACTGAGTGTGGTGGTACACAAACCAAAGAAGAAAAGTGTTTCAGGAAGGGAGGGATGTTCAGCTGCGGCAATGCTGAGAGGGAAGGTCAGGCTGCAACCCATTCATTACCTCTCTTTCTTAGTAGTTTCAAAATTGTTTTTTTGTGCTTCTCCATTCCATTAATACTTACCACCCCAACACATACATTTCTCTACTAACATGTTAAAATATTCAAATGTTACCTCTAAAGGACCTTCCACTCGCCGTGTAGTTCCTGTTGCTCACCAGCACCCCTGGTAGCCCATTCTCTCTGCCCCCTCACGGTCTTGTAATAGCCTCACTCCTCTCCCTGCAACATCCTTCCAACTTGGAGGTTTTGCTGAAATAGTCATCTTGTAATTTTGAGCCATTATTAAATTTCCTCCGAAAACATGACTCCTTTATTTCAAGAATGTTTAATTACCTCTTAACTTACAAGTTCCCAGTCATATAATCATCTACATTTGGTTTAATTACATTTGTCGTGTGGTTCTTCGCCTACCACTGTTCACTCTTTATTTTACAATTTGTTGTTTGATAGAGAACTTTTTCTGAGAATTTTCTTCCAATGGGCTCTAAGGGTGATACATACACTCTCTGAACCATTGCTTATCTAGTAACAGCTTTCTCTTTGCCTGACAGTAAGTGACATTTGTGGAGGACTGTCCTTCTCACCAGGTGGCATATAGATGGCATTGCTCTATCTTTAAGCTTCCACTATTGCAGATGAGAGCTCAGATTAATGTTCTTTGGAAGCTTCTCAATTTTTGCTCCTTTTGCTGCATTTCAGAAATTGTACCAGCATATGCCAAAGTGTATGTCTTTTTCATCACTGAGGCAAAATTCTCACATACACTGTGGACATTACCGTGCATGACTCAGTGGCATATCTCGTATTAGCAATGTTGCTCAATTGCCAACTCTCTGTAGTTTCAAAACATTGTCTTCATTCTAGAAAAACACCCCAAACTCATTAAGTAATTGCTCTATTCCCCTTTACTTCATCCTCTGGTAAACACTATAGTCTGTTTTCTGTCCCTATGGACTGGCTCATTCTGGATGCATAGTACAAAGGACTCGTAGATAAGTAACCTCTGGTGTCTAGCTTCACTTACTTAGCATAATCGTTTTCAGGGCTTATTCAGCTGTATCAGCACTTTGTCCCTACTTTTGGTTAAATTATCCCATGTGTGAGTATACATGTGTATATATGCCACAATTTGTTTACCCATTCACAATACTAGACATTTGCCTTGTTTCCCCTTTTGGCTATTACAAATAATGCTGCTATAAACCATCAATATAGGTTCCTGTGTGAACATGTGGTTTCTTTTCTCTTGAATATATTCCTAGGTATGAAATTTCCTGGGTCTCTATCAACATATTCCTAGGTATGAAGTTTTGTGGGTCTGTAGCAGACAAAACAGATGACTATTGTTAAGGGCCAAGTAGGAGCCAGGTGGTGATGGGGGGTTGGGGTGGGACTAGTGGTGATGGCCAGGACCACAGTCTCATGAAGAGAGCTTGGTCTTCAGTGACCTGTGAATTCCCTGGGGTTGAGCCTTGAAAGTAGGCTTAGGGCAGCCTGCTGGGCTCAGAGGAACTGTGGGTGCTACACAAGTGAGCCGGGCTGAGTACAAGCCACAGAGTGTCGGCACACTGCTGGGGAGACAGGAGGGTGTAATCTCCAAGTGTGTGCAGTTGGTTATCATGGGGGTTGTCATCACAAGTGGTTTGCTGATGCTTAGGATACCCTGACAGGCTGACTTGACCATTGAGGGCTTTAGGGAAAAAACAAAGAAAATAATGAAGCATGGGCAAGGATGTGGGTTAATAGGACCCATTGTGCATTACTACTGGGAATGTAAAATGGTGAGCTGCTATGGAAAACAATTAAGTGGTTCCTCAATAAGACACAGAAGGTCCAGAACAACAGTCTATGAAAAGATTCTTTCTTTTTCTTCTTTTTTCCTGTACCCTTTCAGAGATATTCTACGTATATGCAGAGAAAATGTATAATTCCCCTCCTTTCCCACACACGTGCTAACATACTATACACTCTGCTCTGCATCATGACTTTTGGGTTTTGCCTTGTCATGTACCTTAGCAATCAGTTCATAACAGCACACAGAGAGCTGCCTTAATTTCGTACATGGTTGATTGGATTCCACTGTATTGTAATTGACCCCCTATTGCTTCCAACTAATCAAAATTTTAAATACTTTACATTTTTCCACGTTTCATATATGTCTTGCAATACTTTTCCTAATATGTGGGGTTTTTTCTTTCTAACTCTCTATAGTTATTTTGCCATGAAGAAAATTTTTATTTTCATGTTGTCACATCTATCAACTTTTTCTGGTTTCAAGAGTTTGTTACCACTTGTCCTTTGGTTTTGCTATACATAAGGCTTTCCCACTCTTGGTTATTAAATAATTATCCCATTTACCTTCTTTTAATATTTTATAATATTTTTGTATGCGGTATGTATTTTGGGGTGGTAAAACATATATAATATAAAATTTACCATTTTAAACATTTTTAAGTGCACAATTCAGTGACATTAAGTACATTAGTGATATTTGCAACCATCATCACTATCCATACCCAGTGGAAACTTCTAGATGCTTTTAAACCTTTGGCATTTGTGGCATTTATTTTGGTATGAGGTATGTGTTATGAGTCCAGTTTTTTTTTTCCTGATAGGTAGCTAGTTGCTTCAAAACCATTTTCTTTTTTTTTTTTTTTTTAAAGACAGAGTCTCACTATGTTGCCCTGGGTAGAGTGCTGTGGCTTCACAGCTCACAGCAACCTCAAACTCTTGGGCTTAAGTGATTCTCTTGCCTCAGCCTCCCAAGTAGCTGGGACTTCAGGCGCCCTCCACAACACCTGGCTACTTTTGTTGTTGTTGTTGTTGTTGTTATAACTGTCATTGTTGTTTGGCAGGTTGGGTTCAAACCTGCCAGCTCCAGTGTATATGGCTGGTCCCCTAGCCGTTGAGCTACAAGCACCCAGCCCATTCATTGCATTTTCTTCAAAACTTTCTACGTCTACTTTTGTGCTGATACCACACTGGAGGTTCATGACATGTTTTAATATCTAGTAGGACTAGTTCTCCTGATTATGCTTATTTTTATAATGTTTTTGGATATTCTAGCCTCATTTTTCCATATAAAGAATCTGCTTATGTAAATTGTTTTTTCATTCTTGTTGGTATTTTTTATTAGGATCACATTTAAGTGTAGATTAACTTCAAGAGAACTGACTTCTGTATAATTTAAATTTCCTTTGGGAGAACATGTGTTTTTATTTGTTCAGGAATTACTTTGTGTCCTTCAGCAGCATTTTATATTTTTATCATATTTATTTTGCACATTTCCTGTTGTGTTTCTACATGGGCATTTTATTTTTATACTGTCAAAACATCTTTCTGGTTATTAATATCATGAAACAAGTCCTTTTATTTCTCTGTATTAAGTTTGTATCCAACTCCTTTCCTAAGTTCTCTTATCATTTGTAATAATTTTCCCATGCATTCTTTTGAGTTTTTCAGTAACAACTGAAATAATTAAAGGCTACATAAAGGATTATTTACTAGGATGCACAGGAAAATAGAGTGTCGATTGATAAAAAAATTGAGAAAAATTATGAAAGAGAACTAGGTGCCGCTCTCCCCAGAAGATCCAGAGTTCCTGTTTCCAGTTCTCTTCCAACTGCAAATGGACTAAATCCAATAATGACTAAAGGCTGGGAGAAAAGGTCAGACATGGCTGCTCCTCCTTCTGCTCCTGGTACCCCAGCATGTCCTGTGCCCCACCTGAGAACTCATGCAAATGTGTACCCAAAACATGTTATCCATGCAAAGAGAGAAATTAATATTAAATATGATAATATAATGCCACATGCTTTAAATGTTTTAACTTATTAAATAAAGGACTATTGCCTATGAGTTCTGTCAATTTCATTCCTTCATAAAAATAAGTTCATCCATAAACCCAGCACTGTCTGAATCTGCTGTAATCCTAGGTGTGTTTACAGGAAAGGATTATGTTTTGTCAATGTTTAAGAAATGAAAAGTACTTTATGAGCAGAGGCACTGGGACACAGCCACCTCCCCCTTCACATGGGATGCCATGCAGACCGTGTAGGGCTGTTGTGCAACTGTCCGGAATTCTGGAAGGGTTGGCAAGGCAGGAACAGCTGTTTCCTTCTCTGGGGGGCTTCCGGCTCTCAGTGGTTGCAGAGCACCCAACAGCAAACAGATGAGAGGGCTGCTGGAAGCAGAAGTGGTTTCCTGTGTACCCGTGCCCTGCCACCTACGCAGCACTCTGAGGATGGTAACAGATAGGTAATGGCAGCAGGTTGAAGGAGTTGCGGGAGCACAGAGGAGCCAGCATTCATGTAACTAGAATCTTAAGGGAGGAGGGGACAACGCTGGAACTCCCTGAACTATCACTGACCCCATAGATTTCACAACCCAAACCTAGAGATGACAACATTTTTTGAGTAGAAAAAGGAAAGGAAAGAGGACCAGGGAAACCTAAGGGAGCAGCTATTTCCCTACTGAGAGATATAAATGGAATAATTGTTTTAGAGGCTGGAGTAGGAAGGGAGGGACAGCGCTGTGCCAGAAGAGTAATAGCTTTTATTTATTTAGTTAATTTTTTTTTTTTTTGAGACAGAGTGTCACTATGCTGCCCTCAGTAGAGTGCTGTAGTGTCACAACTCACAGCAACCTCAAACTCTTGGGCTTACGTGATTCTCTTGTCTCAGCCTCCCAAGTAGCTGGGACTGCAGGCACCAGTCACAATGCCCAGCTATCTTTTGGTTGTAGTTGTCGTTGTTTAGCAGGCCGGGGCTGGGTTCAAACCCACCAGCACCGGTGTACGTGGCTGTTGCCCTCACTGCTGAGCTACAGGCTCCGAGCCGAGTAATAGCTTTTAAATAGTGAAGGGCTCCAATTCTCCAAAGTGATGTATCACACCAATGGAAAAACAAACACCCAAGTTTCAGTACTACTAAACTAGTAGGTTAACCCCTACATGCTCACATGAGAGAAAAACTCAATGAAATTCAAGTAGAGGAGGTAAAGAGGGGGTTGAGTTCACCTCTCTGCCGTCTGAGGCAGAACATGGTCTTGGAGCAACTGGAATTCTAGCATGCTACTTATCTGCATTGTGATTTCAGGCAAGGTAATTAATTAATGGCCTTGCTAAGCCTTGGCTTCCTCAAATGCTAATGAACGTAATGTCCTCTGCCTACTCATGCATGAAGCCAGAATTTCAGCCTGTGCCACAGAGCCTGGTGCTGAGTAGGGGGCTCCCGTTGTCCTGGCTTTCCCTGCTTCATTATCCTTCCATGCTCATTCCTGCCTTTCCTTCTGGCCGAGTCCTCTTCATCTCCTCAGCTCAATGTCTCAGTAAGCTAGCCAGCACTGCTTACCTACAGCTGTCATCGTCACCACCTTATAGAATTGTAATGTGACCATATGCCATTCAGCCTTATTGGGTTCCAAATTTTAATTGTTCTAACTGCACTAAGATTAATTCCTTTGTGGATAAGCTTCTTCTGTATGATAAGTTAGTTCCTTGGGATTAAATCCCAGGAGTGAAATTACCATGGAAAAGGGTAGAGACATCTTAAATGTTTAAATGTTACTGACTCATTACATAAACTACCTAAAAGCTTTTTACTCATTTTTTAAAAATACCTGCCACGTGAGAATTCCTGTTGTACTGCTCTATCACCACACCACGCATTCTCATTTAGAAAAAGAAAAAAAAACCTTGGCAATTTGATAAGCAAAATGTGATATTTAGTTTTCTTAATTTTCATATTTGATTACCTGTAATGACTGTCTTTCATGCTTCTGTATCTAATCTGTTTTTTCTCTATGCTTCACATGTTTAGTATTTCTGTTATCGATTTATTAGGAGGAAGTAAATTTTATTTGATTCTGTCAGAGTGCCTACAATGTTCACCATTGTGTTGGAGGAGAAGGGGGAGCTTGGGAAAGTACATAATCTGTTACCACAACCCCTACAAACATTCCCAGAAGAAACTGTTTTCTGTTTTTAAACTAATGAATCATGGTAAAACTATCAATCATGAAACAAGGAAACAATACCATTTTTTCCCTTTATCTATCCATTTACGAATTTGTCATCAGGATAGAAAAATGTAACACTAAATGCATAAGTAACCAATATCCCTATACCAGATAAATACCACCTAGAGTCACGTGTTATTCTATCCATTTTACAGGTGAGGAAACTGAGGCTCAGAAAGGTAAAGCAAATTGCCCCAGGGAACATACGATTTTCCCAAGGTTTTATGGCCAATATCTGGGAGAACCAGTCAAGACCCAGCAGGTCTAACTGCAGAACTCAGCCCTTCTTAAGACCACTCAAGGGCTTGTTGGCCAGGACACCACATCAGGGCCTGGTTTACAGGAGGCAGCATCTGTGGAGCACACCCACCACCGCTTATATTCTTATATTCTTATATTCACAACCTTATAGTCTTTCATTGCAGGCCTTGGCATAAGTTTTATTCTTGATTTAGAACATTATTTTCTATCCTTCCCATAGAAATATTTGTTTAACTCATAGTTTTTTTTTTTTAATTCCAGTCTAGTTATTCATGTTTGAGTCCATCTCTTCCCCTATAAGCCTAAGTACTAGCCACCACAGAGCACTTGGGAGAGCTGTAAACACCACACAAAGGCCACCAGCAAAAGCGTGCATCCCCAGGTCTCCAGATGGGGCACACTTCATGTGTTGCTGAGTGACCAGCCTAGGGAAGGCTGCCCTGGACCCTCGCTCACCCCACAGGGCCCTCAGCCTGGGAGTAGAGAAAGGAAGCAGACTGGGGGTCTTCTCTCCTGTCCCTTCCCCAGCCTATCCCTATCTCCAGCTCTTCTCTCCGGTCCCTGTGAAGATTGTTTCTGCAAATCTATAGGAAACTGAAAGCTCAGACACTGTTCTCACAGTCACAGCTGCAGCAGCCAAGCAGAACAGAGCGAATAACTGTCTTTGAACTTGGGGCTTGATAAGGATTTTCCTGTGCTGGGGGCTGGTAATTTGGAGGCATCCTGGAAATCCCCTGGCTCCCTTTTCCTCCCTCTTGACCATCAAAGATGCTGGAAGAATCGGAGGCTACTACCATGGAAGCCCCAGCTGCCTGCCTGCCTGGCTGCCCCCTCACACCTGCCTCCGCAGCCCCCCACGGAAAGCCCCATCTGTCCTGCTACTCACCCAGAGAGAAGCTGATTTGAAGCACCAGGACAAGGGTGGGCAGACAGCTGCTGCCTGAGGAGCCCATTGCAGCCAGCAACTGAGATGAGAGCCTGGCTCCGCCCTCACCGGGTTCCTCTTTCATCCTATCAGCAAATACTAGAACTTTCAAGCCTCAAATGTGATACATTTGTTAAGTGGTGAAAGGTGCCAGTCAAGTTTCAGTCTTTTGAGTGTGGTTATCCAGTTTTCCCAGAACCATTGAATAGAGATGCTTTTGTTCAGTTTATTAAAGACCAGATGGTGGTAAGAGACTGGTTTCATTCTTGGTTTTCTATTCAGTTCCAAATGTCTATGTCTCTATTTTTGTGCCAATTCAATGCGGTTTTGATCACTGTCGACTTGTAATATTGCCTAAATTATGGTGGAGTGAGGCCTCTGACTTCATTTTTATTACTAAAAATTGCCCTGGCTATGCGAGATTTTTTCCAATGTTGTTTTTATTACTAAAAATTGCCCTGGTTATAGGGTTTCCACATGAAACAAAGTACTGTTTTTTCCAATTCTTCCAAGTTTGATATTGGTATTTTAATAAGGATTGCACTGAATCTGTACATTGCTTTGGGTAGTATAGACATTTTAACAGTGTTGATTCTTTCCACCCAAGAGCATGGTATGTTCTTCCATTTGTTAATGTCTTCTGCTATTTCTTTTCTTAGGGTTTATATTAGCTAACATCACATAAAGGCATTATAAACTGGAAGATACTAAAATGTTACTTATTTCATGGATATGAATATCTTTTTTTAAATTTTATTTTATTATTAAATCATAGCTATGTACATTAATGCGATCATGGGGCACAATACACTGGTTTCATAGACCATTTCACACATTTTCATCACACTGGTTAACATAGCCTTCCTGGCATTTTCTTAGTTATTGTGTTAAGACATTTACATTCTACATTTACTAAGTTTCACATGTACCTTTGTAAGATGCACCGTAGGTGTAATCCCACCAATCACCCTCCCTCCACCCATCCTCTCCCCTCCCTCCCCTCCCTCTCCCCCTTCCCCATATTCTTAGGTTATAACTGGGTCATAGCTTTCATATGAAAGCCATACATTAGCTTCACAGTAGGGCTGAGTACACTGGATTACTTTTTCTTCCATTCTTGAGATATTTTACTAAGAAGAATATGTTCCAGATCCATCCATGTAAACATGAAAGAGGTAAAGTCTCCATCTTTCTTTAAGGCTGCAAATATTCCATGGTGTACATATACCACAATCTATTAATCCATTCATGGATCGATGGGCACTTGGGCTATTTCCATGACTTAGCAATTATGAATTGGGCTGCAATAAACATTCTGGTACAATTATCTTTGTTATAATGTGATTTTTGGTCTTCTGGGTATATACCTAGTAGAAGAATTATAGGATTGAATGGCAGATCTATTTTTAGATCTCTAAGTGTTCTCCAAACATCTTTCCAAAAGGAATGTATTAATTTGCATTCCCACCAGCAGTGTAGAAGTGTTCCCTTTTCTCCACATCCATGCCAACATCTCTGGTCTTGGGATTTTGTGATATGGGCTAATCTTACTGGAGTTAGATGGTATCTCAAGGTAGTTTTGATATGCATTTCTCTGATGATTAAAGATGACGAGCATTTTTTCATATGTCTGTAGGCCGTGCACCTGTCTTCTTCAGAGAAGTTTCTCTTCAAGTCCCTTGCCCAACCTGCGATGGGATCCCTTGTTCTTTTCTTGTTTATATGTTTTAGTTCTCTGTGGATTCTGGTTATTAAACCTTTGTCAGAGACATGACCTGCAAATATCTTCTCCCATTCTGAGGGCTGTCTGTTTGCTTTACTTACTGTGTTCTTGGCTGTGCAGAAACTTTTTAGTTTGATCAGGTCCCAGTAGTATATTTTTGAAGCTCCTTCAATTGCCTCGGGGTCCTCCTCATAAAATACTCGCCCAGACCGATTTCTTCGAGAGTTTTTCCTGCACTCTCTTCTAGTATTTTTATGGTTTCATGTCTTAAGTTTAAATCTTTAATCCAGTGAGAGTCTATCTTAGTTAATGTGAAAGGTGTGGGTCAAGTTTCAGTCTTCTACAGGTCGCCAACCAGTTCACCCAGCACCATTTGTTAAATAGGGAATATTTTCCCCACTGAATGTTTTTAATTGGCTTGTCAAAGATCAAATAACGGTAAGTAGCTGGGTTCATCTATTGGTTCTCCATTCTGTTCCATACATCTACCTCTCTGTTTTTGTGCCAGTACCATGCTGTTTTGATCACTATCGATTTATAGTATAGTCTGAGGTGCAGTAGCATGATTGCTCCTGCTTTGTTTTTATTTCTGAGTAGTGTCTTGGCTATTTGAGGTTTTTTCTGACTCCGTATAAAATGAAGTATTATTTTTTTCAAGACCTTTAATGTATGACAGTGGAGCTTCAATAGGGATTGCATTAAAATTGTATATTGCTTTGGGTAATATAGACATTTTAAGAATGTTGATTCTTCCCAGCCATGGGCATGGTATGTTTTTCCATTTGTTAACATTTTCAGCTATTTCTTTTCTTAGAGTTTCATAGTTCTCTTTATAGAGATCTTTCATGTCATTTGTCAGGTAAACTCCCAAATATTTCATCTTCTTTGGGGCTACTGTAAATGGAATAGAGTCCTTGATTGTTTTTTCAGCTTGGCTATTTTTGTATATATAAAGGCTACAGATTTATGAGTATTGATTTTGTAACCTGAGATATTGCTGTTTTCCTTGATCACATCTAAGAGTTTTGTAGTAGAATCCCTGGTATTTTCCAGATATACAATCATATCATCTGTGAAGAGTGAAAGTTAGATCTCTTCTGACCCTATATGGATACCCTTGATCGCCTTTTCTTCCCTAATTGCGATGGCTAAAACTTCCATTACAATGTTAAAGAGTAGTGGAGACAATGGGCAACCTTGTCTGGTTCCTAATCTGAGTGGAAATTATTTCAATTTAACTCCATTCAATACGACATGGCTGCGGGTTTGCTGTAGATGGCCTCTATCAGTTTAAGAAATTTCCCTTCTATACCAATTTTCTTAAGTGTTCTGATCATGAAGGGATGCTGGATATCATCAAAAGCTTTTTCTACATCAGTTGAGAGACTCATATGGTCTTTGTTTTTTAATTGGTTTATGTGTTTATATTTATAGATTTACATATATTGAACCTGCCTCGAGACCCTGGGATAAAACCGACTTGGTCATGATGTATAATTTGTTTGATATGTTGCTGGATTCTGTTTGTTAGGATCTTGTTGATATTTTTGCATCAATATTCATTAGTGATATTGGTCTATAATTTTCTTTTCTTGTTGGGTCTTTTCCTGGTTTGGGAATCAGGGTGATGTTTGCTTCATAGAACGTGTTGGGTAGTCTTCCTTCTTTTTCTATGTTTTGTAACGGGTTGAGTAAGATAGGTATTAGTTCCTCTTTAAAGGTTTGGTAGAATTCTGACGTGAAGCCACCTGGTCCCGGGCTTTTCTTTTTAGGGAGATTTTGTATACTTGATGCTATTTCAGAACTTGATATAGGCTTGTTCAGCATTTCCACTTGATTCTGGCTAAATCTTGGAAGGTGACGTGCTTCCAAGTATTGGTCAATATCCTTCAGATTTTCATATTTCTGAGAATAAAGTTTCTTGTAATACTCATTAAGGATTTTTTGAATTTCTGAGGAGTCTGTTGTTATTTTGTCTTTGTCATTTCCGATTGATGAAATTAGAGATTTTACTCTTTTTTTCCTGGTTAGGTTAGCCAAAGGTTTATCAATTTTATTGACCTTATCAAAAAACCAACTTTTTGATTTATTGATCTGTTGTATAATCCTTTTATTTTCAATTGCATTTAATTCTGCTCTAATTTTTGGTTATTTCTTTTCTTCTACTGGATATGGGGTTGGAATGTTCTTCCTTTTCCAGTTGTTTGAGATGTCCCATTAAGTTATTAACTTACTCTCTTTCCGTTCTCTTGAAGAAGGCTTGCAGTGCTATAAATTTCCCTCTTCAGAAAGCCTTTGTGGTATCCCAGAAGTCATGATAATTTGTGTCTTCATTGTCATTTTGTTCCAAAAATTTGGCAATTTCCTTCTTAATCTCATCTATAACCCAGCTATCATTTAGCATAAGGCATTTAACTTCCATGTTTTTGTATGAGTATGCAGATTCCTGTTGTTACTGAGTTTAACTTTTATTCCATGGTAGTCCGAGAAGATGCAAGGAATAATTTCTATTCCTTTAAATTTACTGAGGTTATTCTTGTGACCTTAGATATGATCGATTTTGGAGTATGTTCCGTGGGCTGATGAGAAGTATGTGTATTCAGTTTTGTTGGGATGAAATGTTCTGTAGATGTCTGCTAAATCCAAATGTTGGATTGTTAGGTTTAAAGCCAAAATTTCTTTGCTCAGCTTCTTATTGGAGTATCTATCCAACACTGCCAAAGGAGTGTTAAAATGTCCGACTATTATAGAGCTGGAGGAAATCAAATTGCTCATGTCTGTTAGAGTTTCTCTTATAAATTGAGGCGCATTCTGGTTGGGTGCATAAATATTAATAATTGAAATCTCATCATATTGAGTATTACCCTTAACAAATATGAAGTGACCATTCTTATCCTTTCTTACTTTTGTTGGTTTAAAGCCTATTGTGTCTGCAAATAGAATTGCAACACCTGCTTTTTTCTGATTACCATTTGCCTAAAATATGAACGAACATCCTTTCACCCTGAGTGTATATTTATCTTTTAAGGTTAGATTTGATTCTTGTATGCAGCAAATATCTGGCCTGAGTTTTTGTATCCAGTCAGCCAACCTGTGCCTCTTTAGAGGACAGTTTAAGCCATTCACATTAATGGAGAATATTGATAAGTCTGGTAAAATTTTGGGTATCGAGTTTTTTGAAAGTCCAGTGGACATTTTTAATCCTTTCACCACTGTGGAAGTTGGAATTTGATTAAAAGTTTCTATGTAAGTTTACTGTTGGGTAGAGAATTGGGCTGGTCCTATGGAGGATAGGTCTGAGAATATCCTGAAGAGCTGGTTTGGTTATGGCAAATTTCTTCAACATGTGAATGTCATTAAAGTATTTAATTTCTCCATCATAAATGAAACTCATTTTAGCTGGATATAGGATCTGGAGTTGAAAGTTATTTTGTTTTAGGAGATTAAAAGTCAATGACCACCCTCTTCTGGCTTGAAAAGTTTCAGCAAGAGATCTGCATTTATTGTAATATTCTTCCCTTTGTAGGTAATGGTTTTCTTACATCTGGCTGCTTTCAGAATTTTCTCCTGTATATTAACTTTAGTGAAGTTAATTATGATGTGCCTGGGGGATGTCTTATTCAGGTTGAGTCGTGCTGGGGTTCTGAAACTGTCTGCTATCTGAATTTTAGAATCTCTTGGCATGTCTGGAAAATTCTCTTTCATAATTTCATGGAGAAGTGCCTCTGTGCCTTGTGAAGCCACTTCATTGCTTTCAGGGATTCCATTGAGGCGGATATTAGCCTTCTTCGAATTATCCCAGAGGTCTCTGAGAGAATGATCCATTTTTGCTCTCCATTTCTCTTTCTCTTTGAGAGTTTGGGAGCATTCAAAGGCTTTGTCTTCAATGTCAGAAATCCTTTCTTCTGCTTGCTTCACTCTGTTACTGAGGGATTCTACTGTATTTTTTCAGATCTTTGAGGACTGCAAATTCTTGCTTCTCTGTGTCAAAATCTTTGGTGGTTTTGTCTTTAAATTTGTTGAATTCTTGAGACAACTTTTGAATTGCTCCTCGAATTTCTAATCCCAAATTTTCCTCCATTCTATTAACCTTGTTTGCAATCCAAATTCTGAATTCGATTTCTGACATCTCGGCTATCTGTTTATGAATGGGATCTTCAGTTACATCTGCCATATCTTTCCTTGGTGGGGGGGGGGTGATCGACTCTGGTTATTTATCTTACCGGAGTTTTTCTGCTGATTCCACTCCATGATTATTTTACACCATTTGACTTTTCCCCTGGAGCTATGTTGATGACCCATACAGTGCTACAGCCTGAAAAAACGGGGACCTGTTTTGTGTGGTGGGGCTAAGTGGCTCTGTCTTGTTTTCAGCTGGTCTCTGTCCGACCCTAGTGAAACACTTACTCTGGATTGAAGTCTCAGCTGTGGAGAAATACCAGCAAGTAAGTCACCCCACCCCCCACCAGGCAACAATTGGAAAAGGAAAATCAAACCTTCCTCACCTCAATCCCCAAGCCAGGAAAAGACCCAACGAAAAAAGAAAATTATAGACCAATATCACTAATGAATATTGCTGCAAAAATATTTAGCAAGATCCTAGCAAAGAGAATCCAGCAACACATCAAACAAATTATACATCATGACCAAGTCTCAAGGCTGGTTCAATATACATAAATCTATAAATATTATTCAGCACATAAACAAATTAAAAAACAAAGACCATATGATTCTCTCAATTGATGCAGAAAAAGCTTTTGATAATATCCAGCATCCTTTCATGATCAGAAAACTTAAGAAAATTGGTATAGAAGGGATATTTCTTAAACCAATAGAGGCCATCTACAGCAAACCCACAGCCAATATTGTATTGAATGGAGTTAAATTGAAATCATTTCCACTCAGAACAGGAGCCAGGCAAGGTTGCCCACTGTCTCCACTGCTTTTCAACATTGTAATGGGAGTCTTCACCACTTAAATTAGGCAAGAAAATGTGATCAAGGGTATCCACATAGGGTCAGAAGAGATCAAACTTCCACTCTTCGCAGGTGATTCTATTATATATCTGGAAAACACCAAGGATTCTAACATAAACTCTTAGAAGTGATCAAGGAATACAACAGCATCTCAGATTACAAAATCAACACTCACAAATCTGTAGCCTTTATATATACCAACAATAGTCAAGCTGAAAAATACAGTCAAGGACTCTAATCCATTCATCGTAGTGCAAAACAAGATGAAATATTTGGGAGTTTACCTGACAAACGACATGAAAGATCTCTATAAAGAGAACTATGAAACTCTAAGAAAAGAAATAGCTGAAGATGTTAAATGGGAAAACATACCATGATCATGGCTGGGAAGAATCAACATTGTTAAAATGTCCATACTACCCAAAGCAATATAAAATTTTAATGCAATCCCATTAAAGCTCCACTATCATACTTTAAACATCTCAAAAAAAATAATACTTCGTTTTATATGGAATCAGTAAAAACCTGGAATAGCCAAGACTTTACTCAGAAATAAAAACAGAGCAGGAGGAATCATGCTACCAGACCTCAGATTATACTACAAATCAATTATGATCAAAACGTCATGGTACTGGCACAAAACAGAGAGGTAGATGTATGGAATAGAATAGAGAACCAAGAGATGAACCCAGCTACTTACCATTATTTGATCTTCCATAAGCCAATTAAAAATATTCAGTGGGGAAAATATTCCCTATTTAACAAATGGTGCTGGGTGAACTGGCTGGCGACCTGTAGAAAACTGAAAATGGACCCACACCTCTCACTGGATTAAAGATTTAAACTTAAGACATGAAACTATAAAAACACTAGAAGAAAGTGCAGGGAAAACACTTGAAGAAATCAGCCTAGGAGAATATTTTATGAGGAAGAGCTCCCAGGCAATTGAAGCAACACCAAAAATACATTACTGGGATCTGATCAAACTAAAAAGCTGCACAGCCAAAAACACAGTAAGTAAAGCAAGCAGACAGCCCTCAGAATGGGAGAACATATTTGCAGGTTATGTCTCTGACAAAGATTTAATAACCAGAATCCACAGAGAACTCAAACATAGTAGCAAGAAAAGTACAAGTGATCCCATCTCAGGGTGGGCAAGGGACTTGAAGAGAAACTTCTCTGAAGAAGACAGGCACATGGCCTACAGACACATAAAAAAAATGCTCATCATCCTTAATCATCAGAGAAATGCAAATCAAAACTACTTTGAGATATCATCTAACTCCAGTAAGATTAGCACACATGACAAAATCCCCAAACCAGAGATGTCGGTGTGGATATGGAGAAAAGGGAACACTTCTACATTGCTGGTGGGAATGCAAACTAATATGTTCCTTTTGGAACGATGTTTGGAGATCACTTAGGGAACTAAAAATAGACCTGCCATTCAATCCAGCAATTCCTCTACTAGGTATATATCCAGAAGACCAAAAATCACTTTATAACAATGATATTTGTACCAGAATGTTTATTGCAGCCAAATTCATAACTGCGAAGTCATAGAAGAAGCCCATGTACCCATTGGCCCATGAATGGATTAATAAATTGTGGTATATATACACCATGCAATATTATGCAGCCTTAAAAAAGATGGAAACTACCTTTTTCATGTTTACATGGATGGAGTTGGAACATATTCTTAGCAAAGTATCTCAAGAATGGAAGAAAAAGTATCCAATGTGCTCAGGCTTACTATGAAACCTATTTATAGCTTTCTTATGAAGCTATAACCCAATTATAGCCCAAGAAGAAGGGGAAAGGGAAGAGGGGAGGGGAGAGGATGGATGGTGGGAGAGTAATTGGTGGGACCACACCTATGGTGCATCTTACAAGGGTACGTGTGAAATTTGGTAAGTGTAGAATATAAACGTCTTAACACAAAACTAAGAAAATGCTGTGAAAGCTATGTTAACCAGCTCGATGAAAATATTTCAAATGGTATATAAATCCAGCACATCATACCCCATGATTGCATTAATGTACACAGCTGTGATTTAATTTTTAAAAAGAAAGAAAAAGAAAACACAAATCTAAGAAAATGCTGTGAAAGCTATGTTAACCAGTTTGATGAAAATATTTCAAATGGTATATAAATCCAGCACATTGTACCCCATGATTGCATTAATGTACACAGCTGTGATTTAATTTTAAAAAAGAAAGAAAAACAAAAATGATATCTTGTTGTTTCATTTTTTTATTTCCTTGAGGACTAGTGGATTTGAGCATCTTGTTACAAGTTAATTTGTCGGCTTTGATAAATGGGGCTTTGTCCAGGGAAAAGACCCTTCCCGTCTTTCCTGTCTAGTCCCTCTTCCTCCTCCCATTCCAGCTGCCCCAAGATAAGACAAGGAAGGAAGCATTCAAAACTGGAGAGTGTTGATTAAGTTCATGAAGATAGATTCCGTGACAGTGTCTGAGGGAGAAATTGAATTTCTTTCTGTATTGAGTAAAAATAGAACCAGGAAGAAAAGGCCAAAGGTAATCAGAGTCATTAGGGCGGGTGATGAGAGAGAGAGAGAAGTTGTTTAGGATTTTCTGGGAAATTGTTGATTCAATTCCCACACATGACTCCTAATGAAGGACTCTGTCTGGATTTTTCCTGTGGAAGGAGGGGCAGCAATGGCTGAGAAGAAAAGGATCATCACTCAGTCCCTGCAGAAAGCTCAGCTGATTTGTGGTACTGCAGACTCACAGAGCTCGAAACTCCACCCAACAGAGAAAGGCTGCATACCACCACTGATTAAAGGGGCCCTTCTCATGGAACAATCCCAAGAGGTCCTCTGCCCCAGCATCTCTTGGAATGTTCTTCTTTACGTAACTCTGGTATCAACGTGATTAAACTCAGTCTGAAATTCACTTTTATAGCCCACAGTGGTCTAACTCAGAGCTCTCCCACTGCACTAAGTCCTTTGCAGGGGACATTTGTTGAAATTGACTGCTAGTAATTATTTAACCTTGTGGCCATGTGCAACAATGAATAACAGTTAATTAACCAAAAAAACACTGGCCTTCACTGCTAGTGCCCATAGCATTATCTGGCAACAAGTATATGCTTTGTTTCATGGGAAAGGTGGGGGTAGTTTAGGCTAGCTTACCTGGACCTAAGAAAAATTGCTGAAATGCACATTTTTTGTTTCCATGTCCTCAGGCCTCACCCCCACCTCCCTCCAGGCTTTCCTATGAGGGAGGAAAGTCTCCCTGACCAGAGCTCCCCACGGGGAGCCTAAGGGGGCCTGAAAGCCCAGCTGGGCTGCCCCCTCAATTCTCTAATCCGAGGAAAGGGCACCGGGCCACCCACTCCTGAGGGCACCCTGGGTAGTAGAGTAGTCCTAGCAGGACTGAGGCTGTAGAAGGAGGCAGAGCAGGAAAGTGGCAGCGAGGAGGGGGAGCCTGTGCATGGCCAGTGAGGTCCGACGCCTCCCTGAGCTAGACCTGATCTACAAGACTGTCAACAACCAGCAAGTTCTTGGGTGTTCTCATGCCAGCAGGGCAGAACAGAACCAAGACAGCAGGTAGGGGTGGGGTGCAAAGGGCCTGCGTGGGAGGGAGGAGAGTAGGGTATAAGAGACAATAAAGTGGGACATTTACAGAATCCACAGAGGACTTTGTTGTCCCAAACCCTGAGCAGGGGTCAGACCGTGCTCTGGCAGTTCTCTCAGGATGGACTGGCAGATGGCCACGACCTGGTGCATCCAACACCCCTCAGGCCTGTGATCCGGGGTGCCCTCCTGTACTGCAGAGGATAGAAAGAACCATACTCCCAGACTCATGTCAGCTGAGGTCCCCACTGTGAGTTAGATGGGGGTAGAGGCAAAGTACCAGGGCATGTTCGTGAACCTGGGACACTAGATGGCCACAGACTAGCAGTTCTTGCCCTGATGGTTTCCTGCCCGTGGCACAGGTGCCAGGTCCATCAGTAGCCCAGGTCTGCAGTGTGGCTCTGGAGGCCATTTCTGGCATCTCTGGCTTGAGCTTATTTCTTCGGCTCCACCAAACATTCCACATGAGCAGGTACATGCAAACCTACATGGAAGGCCACGCGCACTAAGGAGCTCAAGAAAGGGACTGACAAGTCCAATTTGTCAGAAAGAGACATTTTGTTAGGTAATTGCCCCAGAGAAAGCCCCTCCCCCCGAAAAGCCCCTCCTACTTTCTACAGACCAAGATTAACTATGACCTGCCCCTAATGCCTCTTCCAGCCATTAAGGGCAGTAACTCCTTATTGGCTATTCTGCCCTCCCATCAACATTCTAAGACTTCCCCTTACTGAACCTACATAGCTCGCTCTCGCACGCGTACTCTCTCTCTCCCCTCCTTTCTCTCCTCTCTCTCTGTCTCTCTCGGTCTCTCCCCCCCACCCTTTCCTCTCTCTCTCTTCTTTTCTCTCCTCCTTGGTGCTGCACTGCAGCATCCCTCCCTCGCCAATAAAAACCTTTCGTACAAGCCTTGGTGGTCTGTGAGATCTTTGCCAGTCAAGTGCCCTCCGTTCACATTTAATAGGGACTTACAAGCAGAGGTGGTGTCTTGGATGGCCACAAGATGGTGGGGCCCTGCACCTGTCCTCCAGAAAGTATCCTGTAGATAGAAACTTTTTTCACTAAACATGTGCAATTGATCACACCTCAGACTTTCTTGTGAAACTTGTGACTACTAAGAAAGGTTAGAGAAACAATTTTACAAGGGCTGATCTATGTGAAGGGCACTTTTGCAAGACCTGGTTGCAGACGTGAAGGTCGAACACCAGTCCTCATGGTGTTTTCCCTTCAGATGGAGACACTCTTGCTATACAAAAAAATGTGTGCTCAAGACATAGAGTGGCATGACATACATCAGAGGCTCAGAAGGGTGGGGGAACAGGAAGAGGGTTTGTGGTGGGAAATCGCTTCATAGATATTCTGTACATAACTCAGGGAATGCAGCTACTAAAAGCCCAGACTTCACCACTATGCAATATATTCATGTAACACAATTGCCCTGGTACCCCTTAAATTTATACAAATAAAAAAATGAAGTTTATGGCCATGATACACAAACTGCCTCTGATTAGTAGGTAGGGTAGGAGGGAATCCAGCCAGTTTTAAATATTCCCTTGCCTCAGATGTTGCAAAACAGTTTTTAGGAGAGCAGAGACAGGCTCCAGGTGACTTACTTAAGGTCACACAGTGCAGTGGGATGCAGCTGTGATGCTGAGCAGGGAGTCCTGAGCTTGTGGCCAGGAGGCAGACTCTGTCCCTTGATTAGCTGTGTGACCTTTTACAGGTTGCATAAACCCTCTATATCCCAAGCTTCACATTCCTAAAATGTGTTTATAAGCAGTGCCCCAATTTCTTGAGTGTGTAGGAGTAAAGCTAAACCTGCAGGCCACAGGGCCCAGCATAAGGGAAATGTCAACATTTGCATCAAGGATGTGGGGAGTTAACGTTCCCCAGGAGGGCTTTGTTCTTTTGTCCACAGCTTCTCACTTAGGCAATAAACTTGCAGTTGAAGGTTGTGAAAAATCAGAAAGGAAATTCTACTCATTACGTGGAGTAGAGACAGAGGGCAGCCACCAAAACCAAGAAGGGCCCAGCTGAGATGTGCTGAAAGAATGTTACTTCTATGGCTGACCAGAGGCTGGAGTTGATGGCCAGGACCACCCAGGACACAGATGGTCAGGCAGGATGAGCATCAGGGAGGGTATGAGAAGATCAGCTGGCTGAGC
The DNA here is from genome assembly GCF_027406575.1 of Nycticebus coucang. Lineage (NCBI taxonomy): Eukaryota > Metazoa > Chordata > Mammalia > Primates > Lorisidae > Nycticebus > Nycticebus coucang. The sequence continues at coordinate 103,519,744 of NC_069789.1, forward strand.
CTACACTGCCAGGAACGTCACAGATTGTAGCTGTTTAAACATTTATTCTACAATTTTCTGAGTGTGTACTGTGGGTGCTAGGAGAGAACGGAGAGCTTTCTCTGGAGTGCTGGACAGTCACCACAAGACTAGCTTTCTAGACAGAGGTCAGACAAGAACTTTCTAGTTTGACCCAGGAGAGTGTGTAAAAGCCTCGAGCTCAGACTTGCTCTTTTGTCTCACCTCAATCTCCCAGGCCATCAGACGACCTGAGATGGGGCCCTACTCAGAGGACCACCCACTACGTTTATTTTTTTTTAATCTTTACTGATTTATCATCATTAGCATAAAAGCAAAAATTAATCCTGTGAACTCTCACCCTCTCCAGTACTATCCCATTTTTCTATTTTACTTTGCAGCAAAATTTCCGTGAAAGAATTATCTATATTTCCTGTTTTCAATACCCTCCCCCCTTTATTTCTTGTATCAATTGAAATCTAACTCACGTACTATAAAATCCACTATTTTAAGTACACAATTCAATAATTTTTAATATATTCATGAGACCATCCAATCATTACCACCATCGAATTTCAGAACACCCCAAAAGAATCTTGTACCCTTTAGTAATCACTTTCTAGTTCTCTCTCTTAATCTACTTTTTGTGTTTACAGATTTGCCTTTTATGGACACTTTTCATAGAAACAGGATCACATAATTGGCAACTTTTCGTGTCTGGCTGCTTTCTTTATCCAGATATTTTGAAGGTTTATTCATGTTGCAGCATGTATCAATATTTCATGCCTTTTTATGTTTGAATAATATTCCATTATATGGATATACTCTAACTTGATTATTCATTGATCAGTCGATATAATTTGGGTTGTATCTGATTTTTATTACTCTGCTATGAGCATTCATGTACAAGTTTTTGTGTGAATGTATGTTTTCATTTCTTTTGAATATATACCTAGGAGTAGAATTTCTAGACTATATGGTATATTACTCAGAGTTCTCCAGAGAAATTTAAACAATAAGATATGTACATAGATATGTAAGAGGAGATTTATTTTAAGCTCACACAGACGTGGAGGCTGAGAAGTCCCACAGTCTGTCACCTGCAAGCTGGAAAACCAAGAAAGCCAATTGGGTAACTTCATCCAAGTCTCAAGTCCCGAGAATCAGGGAGCTATCTCTGCAAGTCCTGAGCTGACTCTGAAAGTCAGAGAACCGTGACCTTCTAAGTGCTGCCATCTGAGGACAGGAGCAGGTGGAGGATGTGGCTCAAGCAGAGAGAGCAAATTCAGGCCCTCAACAGACTGGATGATGCCCACTACTTTGGAGAGGGCCATCTGCTTTACTCAGCCCTCCAATTCAAATGCAGATTTTTGCTCTGTTCCCCGAACAGATTTTAACAGAATTTGGCCATTTCTTAGTCCAGGTAAGTTTCTGAGGAATTCAAACTAGTTTCCATGTCAGCTGCACCAATGTTATACTCCCAGCAGAAACGCAAGAGAATTACTCCAGGTCCTCTCCAGGACAGGTGTTGTACCGTCTCATGGTGTTAAATGCCTTCACTGGGATTGGGGTTAGAAACTTCAACGTAGCCATCCATGTTGTAAAGATGCAACTTTTTATCTGGCCTCTGCATTTGGACATCTAACAGGCATGTCCAGCCTGATGTCTAAATTCCAACTCTCTAAGCATCTAACACCTTCCTAAGACCCATATAATGTTCCCATCCCAGTAAACATCACCTCCATCCTCCCATTTGTTCCAGCCATAAGACCAGGGGGTCATACTTAATTTCATTCTTTTTTTTTTTTTTTTTTTGCATCTTACACCAGCAAATACTGACATATTTTCATTCAATGTACATATTTGTATACAAATTTTTATAATGTATATATTCATAATATAACTACCTCTCACCAGCCCCCTGTCCAAGATAGCCATTATCACTCTCCTGCATTACTGCAGTACCTGCAGTCTTCCTGCTTCTGTTCTTCACCCCTTAAGTCTGTTCTTGAAATAGTATCCAGAGTGATCCTTATAAAACATGAGTCACCTCATGTCACCCCTTAGTTCAGGACTCCCACCATGGCTCCCACCTTACCTGCAAGGCCCTGCGCCATGTTGATTCCTCACAGCCTTGATTCACTCTGGCTATTTTGGGCTTTTTGCTGTTCCTTCAATAGACTGGGCATCCTCGGCCTCAGAGACTTCACTTCTGCTGGAATTCTCTTCCTCCAAGTGTCCACATGTCTCATTTCCTGACCCTCTCCAGGTTTCTAAACAAATTTTATCTTCTCAGTGAGGTCAATCCTGACCACCTCTGTATAACTACAGCCTCCTTCCTGCACCCTCCTCCTTCTTCCCTGCTCTACTTTGATGCATAGTAGGGATGGACAGGGATGGGAAGAAGGCTGCAATTAAAGACAAATAGGCCAAAGAGGCCTCAAAGAGCATGCTGCACATCCTACAATGTAGATACTCTTGCTATTGCCAGGAAATTACAACAGTGGGAAGAGTTAATGAACTAGCCCATGACCCATGGCTAATGAATGGCAGAGTTGGGATTCAGACTTTGTAGTCAGATTCTATATAAAGCCTCAGTTCTTCTCCATCACATTACATTGGTTAAACCAATTACAGTCTATCCACATACTGGAAAACTGTTTAAGTAATAAGAGGGGTAAATTACATCTGTACATATTTAGTTGGGAAGGTGTCCATGAAATATTGCAAGTTACAGAACATGTATAGCTTTATCCTGGCAGTATAAATATATATTCACATATCTTTTTATAGGCATAAAGGAAGTCTAAAAATTGGTATGTACTACAGTCAGCAGTGGTTATCCTCTGGGATCTGCACCTTTCTTTTTATCATCAGACTCTCTGTAACACTTATCAAAAGGAAAGATCATCACAGTGGTATAATCGCAACCATACTTCAGAAAGATTAATCCACATATGTGCCAACAGGAAGATTATTTTCTTAGAAACCAGTGAAAGTATCTGTTCAGGCTTTCACTTTCATTGTGTTGAAAGGACCCCTTCAAGGCCTTTATTAAAATCACTTCTAAACATCTCTGGATCTATCTAGATCAGCAATTCTCAACCTGTGGGTCGTGACCCCTTTGAGGGTCGAACGACCCTTTCACGGGGGTCGCCTTAAAACATCCTACATATCAGATATTTACATTATAATTCATAACAGTAGCAAAATTACAGTTATGAAGTAGCAACGAAAATAATTTTATGGTTGGAGGTCACCACCGGCAGAAAACCCAGCTCATTCCGTCCTTTGTAACAACCCCACAAGTGCTTACACATCATCAGTGTCGGGGACCTCACTGTGCCCCAAACCTTCTGTCCTTTTTTGGACAACTCTGACTGTAGAAAGCTCTCCTTTAATGTAATGAGTCAAAACATGTCTCCTCCTATCTTAAACCTCTGATGCTAGTTTTCTTCCAGAGGTCTCTCCTTACAAACATGATTCCTCTTTCTCCCTGTAGCTGTTCCAATGCAATTCACAACGGACAGAGGTGAGTGGCTGCCACAGCTATTCTTTTCTCTTCCCCAAAGCTCCATTTTCTCTCTTTCCCCACAGTTCTCTGGGAAACATGCAACTGTGATATCTCTGGTTCTCCTCCCCCAGTACGCTCTTAGGGCTGGAAAGGCTGGATATTTCCTGGAGATGGTGAACACCAACCCACGGCACCCCAATCTCTAGTGCTGGGCAAATTCACCTTGTTGGGCAATTTCCTAAGCTAAACAGACTTCCCCGAAATCTAACATGACAGTTTTCCGGTCCACATGGTTGTTGACCACATAGGTGAGGCTGGCAGTGGGCAGGCTCAAGGGTGGGATCCCAGCCAGGGCCCAGGGCTCAGGGGCTGACCCTAGTATCCCTCCCTGCTTCACTCCATGGGGAGATTCCGGCACTCTACGTCACATTCAGACCTTCTGAGGACCCTGGGGCCCTGCAATCCAGAAGGACATTGCACCACCCTCGACAGTGACTCAGCCACATGTGGGAAAGGGACTTGGGCTCTGGGGGAAAAGAGGACAAAAAAAAAAAAATACATCAAACTATAGCATGTATCATCTGTAAGGTGAACATAATGATCACAATGGGGTTATTTTGAGGATTCCATGAAAGGTACATCATGCCTTAATTGGAATAACGCACACAAAGCCACTGAATAAAGTAAATATTCAATAAATACATGCCTCATGTAACCCAGCTCTTAGCTTGAGTGTCCTGTCAGCTGGGATTCCAATATAGAGAATAGAAAGAGAAATATAATCACCTATCCCATGTCTTTAAAAAGTCCAGAGCCTTCCTTATAAATCTGTAAGTTCCTAGGGGATTACATTCTCACAGGCACTTCTGAGATCTCTCTCTTATGGATGTTCCATTTCACTGAACACCACATTATTTTATTACCTGTTGTACACGAACACACAGCTGCTGCTGCAGATAAAGGTCTGCCTTCCTTTATTTGCTCACATTATTACTGGCGCCAGGCTGTGGATTGGTTTCGTTGTTGGCCTGTGCATGGGTACGTATGAATGGAACATTGAGATCAGAGCTTTTAAAAAGCCCCTGGCTTGATGGGCATTTAGGTTGCTTCCACATCTTGGCATTTTTCAATTGAGTTGCATTAAACAATCTAATGCAACTGTCTTTATGATAAGAGGATTTTTTTCTTCTGGGGAGATGCCTAGGAGTGGGGTGGGGTCAAATATTGTGACCTGGTTGTCACATTAACCTAAAGTTAAAAAAAGAAAAAAATCCCCTGGAATTCTGCCAGTGTGGAAGCTGACTCTCTCCCAGTATTACTGGCTGCCAGCTGCATTTCTGGGTCTCTATTTCCAGGTTCCTCTGCCCTAACTCCCCCTCACCCATGCCCAGGACTGGATGAGCAGAGGAAGGAGTGGGGGACACATGTGCAGGAAGAGAAGAAAGGGGCCTTGCACTTGGGAGAAAGCTTACCTGGATGGCCCAAGGTAAAAACAGGCTCTGCATTGACCCTAGTGAGGTAGGTCCTGAAGGTGACTCCCTTAGGTCACCTTGAGCGGAGCTGAAGTGAGGGGCATACTTCAGCCTAGAGAAGCAGTCCACATGACACTTCCTCCAAGAACCCTTTCCCAGTTCCACCAGCAAGAAGTGGCCTCTCCTTCCTTTGAATGGCTTTGTATCACCTTCTTAGAATACCTTTTGTGGTGTTCAGCCTTGTAATGAGGCTGTTCCATACCAAATCTCTCCTATGATTCCCTAGGGCACGTCCCCCAGGGCCTGGATCCCAGTAGGCACTTGGTTGAGTGCATTAATTAATCAGTAGGAATAACCCATCTGACAGGGTGCTGCCCCTGAAGCTACTCATGCACAATTCCCTGCCCCCAGAGAGGGCCCAGAATAGTTCAATTTAATTAAAGTTTAAGCATAAGGGAAGTAGGCAGGATACAACATAACTGATTGAGTCAGCTGGTTCTGGGGCCAGGCTGTGGCAGACCCAAGTGCATCCTGCACCTGTTGAAAGGAGGGCAGAGTCAGCTTCCACGGTTCCTCTTCCTGGGCCTGATCTGGTCTGGGCAGTGGCTGTGAGCAGGTCAGGGCTCAGGAGAAGGTCCTGGAGCAGTTCACCACTATAGCTCTGCAGCAGCCTGGGGGACGGCCTAGCTGGGACTGTCCAGGGCACAGCTCCCAAGAAGCAGGAAATGAGGATCCAGCACTTTCCAGGCACCAGGCACCAGACTGGGTGTTTGGGACTCTGTCTCATCTCACCAGAGCAGAGACACTGAGAAGCATTGTCAGCCCCATTGGGAGAGAGCAAACTGTGGCTTAAATTAGAAATCTGAACACAGGTCTTACTTGGATTTTAATACACTTGATCTACATACCCAGAATCACGGGACAGAAGGGATGGGTTCCATTTAATAAGGTTCTGTGTTTCTCTCATTTATTTTCAAGGAGAAAACACTGTCCTTTCCTGTTTCCAATGCCTCAGGGGTCTGCAGTGCTGTGACTAAGAATCCTGGGACACATGGCCCTGGAGTGAAGGATTCCGAAGCCCACACTCCACAACACCAAGAGGTGTTGTCTTGTTTCATGTGACCAAAAAGCCAGTAGAAACTCCAGAAGCCAAGCTGGAGAAGCTCCCCTGGGACCTTGGCCCCGAGTCAGGCTACACAGACACGTTTTGAGTCCAGAGGGAGGCCCAATCTCCAATTAAGTCAGCCTCCAGGACCAAAGTTCAAGCAGAAGATGCAAGATGACAGCTCTGAGGGTTGAGAACCTGACCCTTGAGGACAGTGGGCAGTTCCTGGCTCACATCAGGTTAAATGGAGAAAGAGCATTCTACCCAAGTTTTCCACCTCACCATCCATGGAAATTGACACCCTACACTCTGGCCTATCCTACACCCCCCAGCTGGATCCTACCACTGCTGTTGCCGCTTCTTTTCCTTATTCACTGTACCCTGACAAACTCAGGCCAACACAGACCCGTCTCTTCTCATGTGCACACATTCTGGCTAGAACTTCCTGTTTTCCTATTTGCCTGCCAGAAGCTGAAGATTTCTGTTCTTCCTCATTCCATTTCTTTATTCTAATCTCCCTCAGCCACATGTCTGGCTGGAGCCTAAACACATTCTTCTTAGTAAAGTATCACAAGAATGGAAAAATAAATATCCAGTGTACTCATATACTAATACGAAATCAATGTGTAAATAATTACATGCTCATATGAACAGTGAGACACGAATATAGTCCAGTATGGGGGAAGGGGGAGGAGAAAGAGGAGGATGATTGGCAGAAGAAGGGAGGGCATGAGACGGGATCTCACCTACTGTGCACATTTTGAGAGTGTATAACACCCCCCACCCTGGGTGAGGGGTTCTTTTATAACTGGAACTTTACCCTGGAAGTGAGAATTATGTCTCCTAAAAATTTGTGTGTATGCGTATATATATTTGTGTGTGTGTATATATTTATATTCGGAAAAGTCAAAGAGAAAAAGAAGTATCAGTAATTTTTTAAAATAGTACTCCATTATATTTTTAAAAGAAAAGAAGTGCCACTTAAAGCTGTAAAATAGCATCAACCATTAAAAATTATATTGGAGCTAATATCTAAATAAGAAGAGCATTAGCAAAGAAATATTTACTGGCTCATTAAAGAAAGAATCACAGTGACCATTTCTTAAGTGCCCGCTGTGGACACCGTATAAGGTATGCTATCTTCACTAGCTCTAATTTCTGTAAGAAAATTGTAAGGAGCGAGAATGACATGGAGAGACTTCACGATTCAAACTAATTTTATAGCTAAGGATATGCTCAAAGCCAAGCAGATTTTAAATGCAAAGACAACAACACAAGTCAGACCTCTCTGACTCTGAAGTTGAGTATTTTCTACTACAGACCACAAAAGTTTTTAAAGGTAGAAAAAAAGGGGTGGGGGGATCGCCTGGTGGCATGATCTAACACAGACTGGCCGGTGATCATTGTGGTGCCATTTGTGATCATTTGTGCTGCCGCCAGCCACACATAAGCTTAAATGTGATTCACACCAGCAAAGAAACTGAATGCTTAATTTTAATTTACTTAAAATTAGCCATTCTCGGCATAATTTAATATAATTGAGATCTCTGGGACCCCCTTCCCCTTCTTAAGCACGAACCCAGAGCTCAGGGGCTTCCTGCGTGGAAGAAAGGATACATACACAGAACAAGAGAAGAATAAGGGCCAAGCCCACACATACCTCTTGGAACCCACCAATAAACTGCAGTATCTAGAAAATATACGGTACAATACAACCAAATTAGCTTTAGGTAAGAGAGTGGGAATGACGCTCACAGCTGCAGCTCAGCACAGTCAGAGGAGCAGGCTGCCGTCATGAACGTGCAAACAGCTACACCTTTTTTTTGCTTTTAACGTTTTTCATACCGATCGATGCCAGTAAGAAATTTTAATTTTTTCTGTGGCTGTATCTACTGAATCCTCGTCTTTATTATTTCTGTCTTTGGACGAAATGTTATCTGTTCACGGGATGTACTCAAGCTATAGTACATCTGGTGTAGGTGGGGAATTGCCCCCGTGGGAGGCAAAGCAAATGTCAAATGAGGAGCTGAGAAGGTTAGACCAGGTGGTAGACTAAGAGGAGAATGAACACAATCAATGCTTCCCAGAAAGCAATGCACATAGGGAAGGATTAAGAGGCCCCTGGGGAAAGTGGGCAGCCCGAGTCTAGAGCAGGTGTCTGGGGCCAGCCAAGCCTCCTGCTTCTACCCCAGGGTGAGAGCACCTCCTGGCCCCGGGGTTCCCGGTGGCGCCCAGTCCTCCTGCAGCCCTTACTGTGATGCTCAGTCAGCAGAGGTCCACTGCAGACAGGCCCAGGCTCCAAGGTTAGGCTTCCCTGGGTTTCTTACAGCCACCTCCCTAGGGGGAAGGACTGCAGATAAGTTTGAAATATCTGATCGTGTGTTTATATGCACATATATATCATCAATACATTTAAAATTTTTTTAATTTACCAATGTCTTAAATCTACTTTTTCACTCAATATTTCTTCTTCTCACTGCCCCCCCACCCCCACCCGCTACCTGTTCTTTGTCCAGAATGTTTTGCTTCTGTGTCACAGGCTTGATGCCTCCCTTTGGCTCTTTGAAGAGCATGAGGGTAGTTCTCCTAAGTTTCTGTCCACAATTTACTGTTAACTGCGGTTCTCAGGCTGCAGCTTCCCTTTTATGGCCTCTGCTGACCCTCAGTGAGAGGTACATTTCCTATAGTGCTGGTAATTTTGTACTGTTACCCTACTTTCAGCAGTAATTGTCCTCTACAAGAATCTACATGTGTTCTGAGCTGAAGGATTCTCCCTGCTGGGCCAGCTCACCGTTTCTTCAACCAGGGCACTAGACTTCACCTATCTTAAGGTAGTTTCTGAGCTCAGAGTTCCAGCATGTGGTGAGAATTCACATACACACACACACACACACACACACGTGTGCACACGCACATACATACAGCACCCACTGGGATTCCAATTTCTCGCATGTGCGTGTCGCACTCATGGGGCAGAGCAGACAGCAGTCCCTTGGTGACTCCCCAGGCCAGAAGACAGAAGCGTTCTCCTCCTGTGCCTACTCCAGCCCCTCATCTGGCTTACGCAGCTTCCCTCATCCCATCTGGGGACACGTAACACAGGATCCAAGGTCCAGGTCTGGTGACACCTGGAGACACCAGAACTTCCAGCTCCATTCACTGCTTCAACACAGAGTTCCCTCTCATCACAGTAACTGAAGTTTTGTTGATGCAAAATAACACAGAACATTTTGGTCACAGTTTTACCGAGCATTATTGGGTGGTCAGAGTGTGAAGAGGGGCTTCCTGAGTCAGTTCAGGCACCGTTGAACTTTGGGAACTGACAGTTCCCAAAGCACCGTCTCCGTGCCAGTCCTGTCACACACAAGCCTCCCATTCCCCGGTGCCATTGCTTCAGCCAGAGGCTGGAAACCCACAGAAAACACAGAAATCAGCATTCATACTTACCTTCTAAAAAGGACAAGAGCAATATTTTATGAAATGATTTTATTAATTATAGAGAAGAGCAAAATAATGGAATGCCACCCCCAACTCCACAGGGATAGAGAAAGAGGGAGGAACAGGAAAGCGGATGGAGGCTGAGGAGACAGGACGGCCTTCCTGATGGCTTGTGGTCATCCAGCAATTGGTTCTCTGGGCCTGACAGTGTCTACACTGATTTTCTGTCTCATGGGGCATTTTCACAGCTTTCTTGGACATCCTCCTTCTCCGTGCTGGGAAGTTGCCACCTGCTTCCTCACAGGTAATGCACTCTCAGGGTGACCACTGATGGCTCTCTCTCTGGCCCCTAGTTCTTGGCTGGTCCCTTTCTGTTGGGTTCTATCCCTCCTCCATGTGGCTCTCTCAACAAAGTTCTCTTAAGGTCCTGCATCTACATGATAAAGAATATGTTCATTTGGCTTTTCCATGGTGATGCAATTTCTTCCCTGCTGGCAGCCCTCACCCCCCATCTGCCACCACAGGCTGTTTCAGCAGCACCTCCTCTTTTGGCTGTCTCGGGTGCAGATCAGACACCTATTCAGTGTATCCCCAGGCTGCAGGGGACTCACTTCAGGCTCTCTCACCCACTGTTACCAGGATTGAGGTGAGGTGAGGAGCCGGCACTCAGGGGGTGGCAAGGCAACTGAAAACATAGCTCTCCCCCACAGAAAAAATCATCTTCCAGCTCTTCTTCAAATGCTACCCTTTCTGTGCCTTCAGAGTCTCTCAGAGCTTAAGAGTCTCACAGTGTATTTTCAGAAACTCCTTTGCAAATTCTTCATGTGGGAGGTATTTGCCCAAGACATTTTCTTCTCACCTTCTAAGTGCTGTGAGGTTGTGAAGGATACGATAAGGTGTGCAGAGGGCAGGGGGAGGGGGTGAAGGGAGCCGAGAGGCTCTAGCTGCCATCCCTTCTCTAAATCTGGCACTCTGTGCCCTTTCTCAGTATATGACTTAGGACAAACCATTTCACTTCTCCAAGCCCGTTTCTTTGGGTGAGAGGTGCCCCACCATGGGTTAGGTGAGACAACTGATGTGATGAATGGAGAGGCTGCCCTGCAAATGCAGTCACAATTCTCCTGTCCCTTCCTGCCCCAGAGCCCCTGCACCATCCATCACACTAGGCTTGTGAAACATCACCTTGGAGTGAAGGGCCCCAGGGGTCATGAGGGACTTAACTGTGACTTGGGAGAGTAGGGACCTCCCCAGGGATCTGGGGCAAAGAAGGATGCCAGGACCAGCCCCTGACCCCCGGGCCCTGGCCCAGGGTCAGCAACCACGTGGACCAGAAAACTGCCACCAAAGGCCTTGGGGACATCTGTGGTACTCAGGAAATCAGCCAGCCAATATTGTGTTTCTAGTTCTAGTTCTGGGAACACTCTTCTCCCAAAAGACTGAGGGTAGGTGGGGTGCTCACACTTCTCAGGAAATGTGATATCCAAACTTCCAAACCCCTTGGGAAATCCAGAGACAGCAAAAGTTGATTTGTGCCCTAGGAAACCATGAAGGGGGTCTAGGGAGGGAGAAATCAGGACTTTTAAGAAGGGGAAAAAAGCAGGCATACATGGACTGATGCTCATTTCTGCTTTACTCAAGTCCCTCTTGAAGTGTCTTTGAGTGAACACAGAGTCATATTGGCCATGAGTGACTTCAAAAGGGAAACTAGTCTCGGAGGAGGAAGCTGGAGTGGTAAGCAATTCACTCACAGTATTAGAGGACAGCTTTCCATAGTTAGAGCCATTCGAAAATGGAATGGACTGCTCTGGGGCACCGTGAGGTCCCTGTTACCAGCATGGTCACTTGGTGGGGTTGTTGTTATGTAAACCTGTGGTCCCCAACCTGCAAGCCCCAGACCAGTACTGGTCCATGGCCTGTTAAGACCCAGGCCGTACAGCTGGAGGTGAGTAGTGTGTGAATGAGTGAAGCTTCATCTGTGTTTACAGCTGCTCCCCATCACTGGGATCGCTGCCTGGGCTCTGCCTCCTGTCAGATCCGTGGTAGCATTAGATTCTCATAGGAGTACGAACTCTATATTGTAAACTGCGACTCTGAGTGATCTAGATTGCTCTCCTCATGAGAATCTAATGCCTGATGATCTGAGGTGGAGATGGGATGCACTTAAATCATCTCCAAATCATCCCCCTATCTCCCTGTCCCCTCTGCCTCCCCACCCGGTCCAACAGGCTGTGGAAAAATTGTCTTTCATGAAACTTGTCCTTGGTGCCAAAAATGCTGGGGACTGCTGATTTAAAGCACAGATTGGAGTAGGACCTGGTGATGAGTTTCCTTCCAAAGGGAACATTTTTAGACTCTAGGAAACTCTCTGCGTCAAAACCACAAAGGATTATTCCCAGACCCAGAGTCCCAGCTTCTCAGAACCAGAGGTGGAGCCGAGCACCTGACACTGCACCGGCCCCTGCAGGGAGCACAGCAGCAATGAACGTGTCTCCCAGAAGCTCCCTCACTCTCCCTCCTCTGTCTCTGAGCCTACAGGGGCTAGAGCTCATTCTGATTCCCACTACTGTGCACCCTGCTGCCAAAAGGCCTTCTGCATCTCGGGCTCCATGGGATGCTGGGAGTTGAGTTCATTAGGAAAGTTTCCAGCAGAAGAAGGGAAGTGAGAGTTGCTCACGCAGCCTTAACGACTGGATGTCAAGTATTATAAATCATAAATGAATGCCCTGTATCTTCTTTCCAGCTTTAAAACTCATGGTTAGCACAGAAATGAGCTATTCTTCAAAGATTTCAAGAAATCCACTGTTAATAGGATTTGGCCCTTATGCCCTTAATCAAGAAAATAGTAATACTTATGTGTGTTAAAATATTTTCTGTGATGGTTTTTTGAGGTTAGAGATGTAGATAAATCTTAGTAATATATATTTTTCCAGAAATGTGTCATTTCATGATGATTTTTAAATTGAACATCAATTACGTACTGCATTCTCTTAGAGTTTCATTGTTGCTATTTTGCTTACTGAACAGCTTAGTGATAAATCAGATGAAGATTCCAACCTTTAGAACTACCAAATCTCATTCACCAGTTCAGTTTTTCTCACTGAGTATTGTGATTGGTGATTTAGCTGGTAGTATATGGTGTATCAAGAAGATGTATGCTCCCTCCACACCCTCTGCTAGAACTTAGAAATGAGGGAAGTAGGGCGGCGCCTGTGGCTCAGTCGGTAAGGCGCCGGCCCCATATACCAAGGGTGGTGGGTTCAAACCCGGCCCCGGCCAAACTGCAACCAAAAAATAGCCGGGCGCTGTGGCGGGCGCCTGTAGTCCCAGCTACTCGGGAGGCTGAGGCAAGAGAATCGCTTAAGCCCGGGAGTTGGAGGTTGCTGTGAGCTGTGTGAGGCCGCGGCACTCTACCGAGGGCCATAAAGTGAGACTCTGTCTCTACAAAAAAAAAAAAAGAAATGAGGGAAGTAGCAGTGGGTGGGAATTTTGGTGGTGTTATTGGTGGAGGTGGTGGTGTATGTAAATGAAATAAAACGCCACCCATCTGGAGTACAGGAGAGGCATGTAGCTATTCCAACTCATAGATGAGGTAAGACTTACTCTCATTATAGAGTTTTTGGCCAGGGCCGGGTTTGAACCCGCCACCTCCAGTATTTGGGGCCAGAGCCCTACTCCTTGAGCCACAGGTGCCGCCCGACTTACTCTCATTATGAATATAATCAAAGAAGAAACATCAATCAGGAGGAAGGTTAATAAGACATGGAGGATAAAGAAAGGCGAATGACAGATAAATGAAGTTCTCTGTTAGGCTGGCAGGAGAAACCTGTGCCCTGTTCAAGTAAATCTTACATGGAAATGGAGAGTGCAGAATCCAGAAGGCTGGTGAAATCCACACCAGCAGCATCTGCCCACCCTCCCTGACTCCTGGCTCCCCAAGCAGCCCACTGATATTTTGGCTTCTGTTTTGGTTCTAATGATGATGTCACCTCCAAAACTCATGTGTAAACTTAAGGCCCAGAGCAACAACATTAAGAGGTATGGGTTCGGCGCCCATAACACAGTGGTTACGGAGTCAGCAGGCTGGCGGGCTCAAACCTGGTGCACACTAGCTAAACAACAATGACAACTGCAACAAAAAATAGCTGGACATTGTGGCGGGCGCCTGTAGTTCCAGCTACTTGGGAGGCTGAGGCAAGAGAATCACTTCAGTCCAAGAGTTGGAGATTGCTATGAGCTGTGACACCATGGCACCCTACTGAGGGCAACATAATGAGACTTTCTCAAAAAAAATAAATAAATAAAAGAGGTGTGGCTTTGGAAGGTGATTAAATCAGTGAGCTCTACCCTCGTGAATGGTACAAACACCCTATCCAAGAGCTCAAGGTTGAAGGGACCGCTCTCTTGCCTTTCATCCCTGTTGCCATGTAAGGACACAGCATTCCTCCATTCTGAAAGATGAGCCACAAGGCACCATCTTGAAAGCAGAGAGCAGTCCTCACAGACACCAATCCTAGTAGCACCTTGATCTTGGACTTCCCATCCTCCAGAACTGAGAAGTAAATATCTGCTGTTCATAAATTACCCAGTCTCAGGTGTTTCATTAAAGCAGCATTAACAGGCTAAGATAGCTCCTTATGTGGCCTGTCTTTGGGAAGAGGATTGACTGATCAGGCTAACAGAAATATCCAGTCCAGTTGAAAAGTACACTTCTTACCGTAAATTATGAAAAACCATTCTGATTTTGTCTATCACTGTCTTATAACATTCTCTAGCAAGCTTTTGCATCTCCAAGGAAAGCTAAACCTGGACAATGAATATGATGAAGTTTCTGGGCTCAGTCTTAGAGTCTGAGGATCAGATTCAGAGCCTTGCTAAATACATCAAAATAATGATAACCTGAGGGACCTCATCATTCATTCATTCCTTCACTCAATCAGCATTTACTCAGCTACGTGCTGAGAATTACTATCTTAGAGTGCAAACTATCAGCCTGTCCTTGCCACATACATTCCTATTTGAATTTTAAGAAGTCTCCATATAGATTAAATATTTCAGGGTGCATGTAACAAGGGTCATCCTATACATGCTGCTATATTACACAATTAATATTTCATGGACATCTTCCCATTTAAATATATAAAAATATACAGTCAGGCATCTTTAATGCTGATACATTCTGGGAAATGCATCATTAGGCTAGTTCACCATTATACAAACATCACAGAGTACAGTTACACAAACCTAGATGGTGTAGCCCAGTACACACCTGGGCTGTATGATGCAGCCTTTTGCTCCCAGAGTTACAGGCAATTGCAACACAAAGGTAAGTATTTGCGTATCTATATATATATAAACATCAAAAAGCACACTGAAAATATGGTATGAAGGATAAAAAATGGTACCCCCATATAGGCCACTTACCATAAATGGAACTTGAAAGATCAGAAATTTCTCTGGGTGAGTCAGTGAGTGGTGAGAGAAGGTGAAGGCCTGGGACATTGTTGTGCACTGGTGTTGACTTCGTAAACACTGTACACTTAGGCTACTACCCTAAATTTATTTTGAAAATATATTTTTCATTCTTCAGTAGTAAATTAACCCTAGCTAACTATAACTTTTATACTTTATAAACTTTAAAAAAAATTTAATTTTAGATTTCTTTATAATAGAGCTTAAAACACAAAAGCAATTTAAAGCTATTTTAAAAAAATCTTTATATTCTTAATCTATAAACTTTTTTCCATGTTAAAAAAGCTTTTTCTTTTTTTACTTATTAAATTTTGTGTTAAAATTGAGTCATAAACACACACATGAGCCTAGGCTGACACTGGAGCAGGATCATCCATACCCCTGTCTTCCATATCCACATCTTGTCCCACTGGAAGGTCTTCAGAGGCAGTAACGTGCACGGAGCCATCATCTCCTGTGATAATAGTGCTTTTCTGGAACATCTCCCCAAGGACCTTCCTGAGGCTGTTTTGCATTTTTTTTTTTTTTTAATGAGTAGAAGGAGTACTCTCTAAAATAATGATGAGGCCAGGTATGGTGGCTCACGCCTGTAATCCCAGCACTCTGGAAGGCAGAGGTGGGTGGATTGCCTGAGCTCATGTGTTCAAGACCAGCCTCAGCCAGAGCCAGAGAGAGACCCCATCTCTAAAAACAAAAATAGCCAGGCGTTGTGGCAGGCACCTGTAGTCCCAGCTACTTGGGAGGCTGAGGCAAGAGAATCGCTTAAGCTCAAAAGTTTGAGGTTGCTGTGAGCTGTGATGCCATGATATTCTACCGAGGGTGACAAAGTGAGACTCTGTCTCAAAATAAAATAAAATAAAATAATGATAAAAAGAAGAGTACAGTAAATACACAAATCAGTAACATAGTCATTTCTTATCAAGTATTATGTACTATGCATATTATACGCGCTAGACTCTTAAATGACTGGCAGTGTGGTGGGTTTGTTTACACCAGGATCACCACAAACACATGAGCAATACACTGCACCATGGCGTTGTGATGGTTATGATGTTACCAGGCAATAGGAGTTTTTCAGCTCCATTATAATATTATGGAATCACCAGGCCAAGCAAGGTGGCTCACACCTATCCCAGCACTCTGGGAGGCTGAGGCAGGAGGTTCCTCGAGCTCAGAAGTTTGAGAGCAGCCCAGGCCCTCCACACCAAAAGTGCTCATCTCCTTGGCTCTGTCCTCCCCCAGCCCCATTATCCACCTGAGGAAGCCTGCAGGGCCAGACAAAATTGTTTGGGCTTTCTCACCCACATGCTACCAGAAGTCACTGTGTTTTTCTGTGATGACATAACTGTGCACAGTGATGTCATGCTTCTGTAACTGCTGCTTGGCACTTTGCCACTCTTGTCCCCCTGGGTTTAAATGTGCACAGGACCCTCTGTTTGTGAGAACCTCCTCTGTAGCTCGCCGTCAGCCAGGAGCTGGTTAAGAGCAGACTGCCCATGCTGGCTCCCCTGTCACCAAGAGCTGAGCACACATGTAGCACCTGCCCTGGGTGCCTGAGTTCTTCTCTGCTCATCCAGACCAGAGCACTATGCTGTGCAGAGCCAGGTCACCCTGCAGGAAGAGTCATGGCTGCAACCCAGGAAATCTTGAGTAGGCGCCTTCCTTCCATAATGTTCAAAGTGTTCAGAAAGATCCGAGCAGGGAGACCGTTTCCAAAACTTCAGAAACTCCATGAACTGTATCCTGGAAGGGGGCTTTGGACTTTGGACAGAATGGTAGCATTTCAACAGGCAGGGGTGAAGGTGAGGAACAGGGATAGGAAAACAGTGATTTCAGGTGCAGGGATGCAGGGAGAAAAGAAGAGGTTGACCCAGGGTATGCAGCCAGCAGAACAACAGGGTCTGCGGGCAGGATGAGAAGCCGGAGAGCTGGCTCAGACCTTCCCAATAGTTTTGCTGTCAGACCCCAAGGCAGCACCTACCAAGAAAAGTGGGGAGCACTCAGCATCACTTTTACCTCCAAGTGCTCCCATCCCAGGCCAGGGGAAGACCTGAGCTGTTTTCCTAAGACAACCCCCAACTTTGGTCTCTTTTTATTTATTTATTTATTTGCAGTTTTTGGCCAGGGCTGGGTCTGAACCTACCACCTGCAGCACATGGGGCCAGCGCCCTACCCCTTTGAGCCACAGGGGCTGCCCCCAACTTTGGCTCTTAAGGTCATTCTCTGAGAAACAGAAGGCTGGGGAGAAGGGAAATTCCTCTTTTCACTCCACAGGAAGATAAGTCCATGGACTAAGGCTGAAGCTTAGGTTCAGAATAGCCTGGGTAAAAATGAAGGCACCTTGTGTTAAGATGTAGAATGTGCCCTGACCATCCCCCAAACGCACAGACTGCTCAGGACGGCCCCTCTGTGGTCCCACCATGCTGCCGCTTTTGACTCCAACTCAGTCCCCAGAGCCTAGGTCTTCATTCCCTCCTCCATGGCACAGTCCACTGCCCTGCACAGTTCCTGCACCTGGCTCATGTTTGTGGAATTACGCACACTAGTGACACACAGAGGAGGAGACTTGCCACCTGCACAATCAGACATGGTCCCCTTGAGAAAGTTTTTGGACAAGTGTAGGATCCTTGTGGAGGATAAGCAAAGAGCCCTCACCCAGCAGGTGTGAGGATCCTGAATGGGAGGGCAGTTTGGGGAGGGGTCGCAGAATTCAGCCAGGCCCTGAGCACCCATAGAGCGTGTGGCTGCCAAGTCAGGGTAACGTAGACTAGAGACAGCTGGTACTGGACTGAAGCTTGGAGAGTCAAGTATCTGCAGGCTTCAGGCTCAGAGATACCGGATTCTCCCGCTGCCTCCAATTAATTCTTCTTGACGATCTGGCCTGGGTTACGGACCTCACTATAAACAGATTTGAGAGGCCCCTTTTCTTGCACATGCACCTCACCGATGCCCTGGAATGAAAGACAGAGAGGCCCTGGAGCAGCTGAGGGTCGAGCAACCCAGAGGGTCCGTGGAACCAGTGCCCACTGAACTGCTGTGCTTATGAAATTCCCCAAAGCGCCCAGCATTACATTGACACCAGTTACAAATTTTGTTAGTAAATACTGTTGATTGTCCAGAAACAGATGAACAGGCAGTGGGGACATAAGTGGTAGATGTCTAAGTTTAGAAGCCTAGAGCTGAGCACTGAGGGACCTAGGAGTGCCCAGGATGGCCAGTGGCCCCAACCTTCTTCATACCCACCTGAGGTTCCTGCTCTATCAGGTCTGCATAGTGGACATCACCAGCATCAGCCCTGTGCTCCTCCTGCAATCCTGCACCTGAGTCACACACAGGCCAAGCTGAAATCTGTGCTTTGGAGATCTGTGTCCCTCCCACTGCCATGAATCCCAAGGCCATGGCAACACACACCTTCCCCTCTACAGAAGACCCTCCTGGCACCCAAATTTAGGAGGAAGGGAACTGAGGTTCTAGTGGACAAGGCGAGGTATCTGGACCTGGAAAGAGAAGTGCAACCTGCCTATTCTAGGTTCCAACTTCTTCTTCCTCTTCTTCCCACGTGTGTTCCAAAGGTATAATCCAGCTTCCAGAATCAGCAACAAAACCACAGTAGCCCCTAGGATGCCTGGCCGCAGCCTGTCCATGTCCCATCCACCTGAACCTAATTTTCTCAAACAAAGAATGAGCAAGATTAAGGCAAGAGAGAACCTGAGATACCCATTTTCTTTTTTTTTTGTAGAGACAGTCTCACTTTACCGCCCTCGGTAGAGTGCCATGACGTCACACGGCTCACAGCAACCTCCAAGCTTTTGGGCTTACGCGATTCTCTTGCCTCAGCCTCCCGAGCAGCTGGGACTACAGGCGCCCACCACAATGCCCAGCTATTTTTTTTTTTTTTTGGTTGCAGTTTGGCCAAGGCCAGGTTTGAACCCACTACCCTCGGTATATGGGGCCGGCGCCCTACTCACTGAGCCACAGGGGCAACCCCGGAGATACCCATTTTCAAGAGGAGGCAGCGGGAGAAGCAGGTGGATGAGTGCAAAGGGGTCTGGCACAGAAGCTGAAGAGGGAGGAGCAGGGCAGGTCCATTCATTCAGCCAGTCACTGAGCTGCAGCTTGTGCCAGGGATACTGAGACGAACAAGAAGGTGTGTAAAGCATCTCAGCACTAGGAGGGAAGAGAGAAAATGTCAACCTCCAGACAGAGGCACCCACTGCAGTGGAGGTTCACACCCTGTGCTCCATGTTCGGGAGGGGTCTCCCCAGAGGAGGGGCTGGCAGACTGTGTTTTGAAGGGGAAGTAAAAGTTTCCAGATATCCAAGGGGGTCACTCCAGGAATGGGGAGCACCACGTTTAGAAAATAGAGTTGCCAACACCCCACTGTGGCGGGAGTAATGGCAGGGAGCAAGGTCAAAGGAAGGTAGGCATCTGTGTCCAGATAGTCTTTTGCCCAGGCCAAGTGTTGGCCATTAGCTGAGATTCTACAACGGGATCAGAAGAGGAGGTCACAGGCAGTTACATAGACACTGACACAGCAGATCCCCCTGTGGCTCCTGGAGGAAAGTTCAAGAGGACAGGGCTGCACACAGGGCCCACATCATCCCCTTGTTCTATGAATACTGTGAGCAAACTTTGCCAGAAGCTGGTGTGGCAAAGGGATTCAAAGGGAAACAAGACATGGCCTTGGCCTCAAGGCTGTCCAGTCTACGAAGAAGACAGGACACAAGCACATCATCACTGCTCAGTGTGGTGGCCCCAAACAGCTCCCTCAGGGGAGTCGTAAGGACAGGATGGGCCACATCACTTGCAAAGCCCTGCACAGAATGAAAGCAGGGAGCCCAGTACAGACTTACTAATGCAGGACTTTAAGCCAAGTCCTTTAGGCAAGGGGCCCTGTGCCACTGACTAGTCTTCTCCCCATGAAGCCTCCCTCGGGGATCCTTCAGTGAGAGGAAGTCAGGAAGGGAAGGACATGGGACTTGGGAAGCTGATGGGAGAGCACACAGCATGTCCAGAGCTCAGACTCTTGCAATGACCGGACACATTCAGGGGAACTGCAGCCAGCAATGGGGGTGAAGGAATATCTAACCTCTGAATCTTACTGAGGGTGGGGGTTGGGATCAAGTTCCCACAGAGGACACAAACAATAACACGATCCCACCTGCTCTCCCCAGAGCCCACGCTGGACATCCAGTAGAGGACAGATGGGGTGGGAGAGCTACAGGAAGACTACTGCCTGGACCAGCAGGGACATGGTGGTTGGGTAGGAAAAGAGGGCATGGATGGGAGAGACAGTGAAAGGCAAGGTAACTGTTGCTCTGAGAGTAGGGGAACAGCGGTGCTACCACACATGGCAGAGAATAGCCCAGAAGCACAGGCCCCAGTGCTGCTAGAGCTCTTCATGCCCCTCCCTACTTACCTTGGGCACAGATGTCCCTAAAGTCTTTGGTGGCAGTTTTCTGGTCCACCCGGTTGCTGACCACACAGGTAAAGCTGGTGTTGAGCTGGCTCAGGGGCAGGCTCACAGCCAGGGTCCAGGAGTTGAGGGCTGGCCCTGGTGTCCCTCCCTGCTCCAGCTCCCTGCTTTTCCAGGTCACCTTCAGATCTTCTGTGGTCCCTGAGGTCCTATTCTCCAGAATGACATTGCACTCCAGAGTTGCATTGCACCATTCTGATGTGAGGGACAGTAACCCAGCCTGGATGTGGGGATGGGGCACTGGCTCTGGGTCAGGAGGGGACAAAAGAAAGAAGCATCACATGTGGAGAACACTACACACTCTTCTCTCTCCTCATTTCCTCACTGAAGTCATGGCAGACACCCTCTAAGTAAAGTGGGTGTGTTTTACAAATAAAACTCAGTTTTCCTAAAGCTAAATACTGAGTTGATGACGAGAAGAAGGGGAATCCCTGAGTTCAGCTCTACGTGGTTTTTCTAGATTGAACAAGTCTTTAAAAATCTCCCCACAAAAACAAAAGCTGAACTCCACCTATTCAAGGCCCATTATTTCTAATAAATTTGGGTCTTTCCTGGAAGGGGATGAAGTCTGGGACAGAGGACTTGTCCTGCCCCGGGGTCTGACTCCTCATCTCAAGATGACAGGAGGTCTGGGACTGCACAGGCCTGTGGGCAAGACTTCAGGCCAGCTCTGGCAGGCCAAAGACAGCCCCACACTCCCCAAAGTAGACAGATTTGTGGGAGAGGCCCTGGAAGCAATAGGAGCAACATCTCCATGTGTGGTGAGAACATGCCCTGAGTTTGTGGCACAGACAAGAATAGAAGCCAGATTTACAAGCCAGTCTTAGAAGTCACACAGGACTTAAAACTGGAAAACGACTGTCTCCACAGCAGGATATGTCCCTATGCAGAGGGAAACATTAGGAAAAGAAAGACTCTGATTAACATGTGTCCTAAGAAGTGTTGTATATAAACATTCTACACCTATCCAGGCTTCCAGAACTGGATTAGCAGAGTCCTGTGTGAGTGAGGGGCTGGGACTGAGAGGAGAGGGCCAGAGAGGACTCCATATGTGTGGACTCTCAAATTTGGAAGGCAGAATACAGACCCCAAAGATGTCCATTTTCTGGTCCTGGGAACTTGGGAGTAGGCTCGGTTATGTGGAAAGGGGAATTAAGGTAGCAGATAGAAATAAGCTACCAATCAGCTTCAGCTAACCTTCAAAATATGAAAATTATACTGATTTATCCAGATGTGCCCAATGTAACCACAAGGATCTTTAAAAGTGAATGAAGAAAGGACAGGAGGTAAGAGGGATGCAGTGTGAGAAGGACTCGAACCACCTCAGCTGGCTTTAAAGATGGGGGAAAGTGGCCACAGCTGAAAGAGATAGACAGCCACCAGCAGGTGAAAAGGGCCAAAAATACTCTCACCTGGAGCCTCCAGAAACGACGCAGCCTGCCAACACTTTGATTGCAGTGAAACCTGCGTCACACCTCAGACCTCCAGCACAGTGAAATAGAACATTTCTGGTGTTTTAAGCCACTGATTAAGCCACAGTACTTTGTTCTAGCAACAATAGAAAACTAATACACAAATTAAGAAACACTATTCATATAAAGGATGATTGATGTTATTGGAAAAATTGCTATTCACCCAATTTCCATTTCCTCTCCCAAAACACTGAAGTGATTTTCTCTGTGGTATGAATCTCTCAGCTCTGCTCTCCATCTCTGGTGCCCTCACTTGCCCTGTTTTCAGGGGGGACAATAGAATCTGAAGACTGTGTCTTAATGGATTGTGCACATGTGACCAATTAAGCAGGTAAGGCCTGGGATGGAGGGAAGGGCTGTCACTCACCATACACCATGAGGTGGAAAACCTGGACAAATCCTTTTCCTCCAGTTAATGTGGCTTCAGCTCGGTACTGCCCACTGTCCTCAAGGGTCAGGTTCTCAATCCTCAGGGAGGTCAGATTGGGCACATGGACCCTCTGCTTCAATTTCTCCTGGAGGCCAACCCACCTTGGGAGCTCATCCCACGAGACTTCAAACATTTTTATGTAGCCTGACTCAGGGCCAAAGCTCCACAACAGCTTCTCCAGGTCAGCTTCTGGAACTACTCCTGGCTTCTCGGTCACATGAAACAAAACAGCACCTCCTTGGATCCCCTCCAGATAAGTGTGGGCTCTGGAATCCTTGACTCCAGGGCCATGTGCCCCAGGACTCTTGACCACAGCACTGCAGACACCTGGGGCATTGGAAACAGGAGTGTTTTCTCATCAAGAACAAGGAAGAGAACCACATAACTTTTCTTTCTAATGAAATGCATCCAGAATTTTTCTTTCTAGGAAGGCAGCTCAGTATAATGAATTAGAAGTAATCCTGGAATCAAGTCTGGTTCTAGTGGAGTATGAAGCAGGTTAAACTGCCTAACCTTCAGTTTCCTTGCCCTCCCCAAATGATAGCATGAATTCAATTAGATCATAGGTCAAGAAAACCTATTCCTAGCACATGCTAAGTGCAGAAATGTAGGAAGCAGCTTCTAAAGTGGTTCCCAAAGGCCTCTTCCTCCTCATGTGCATGTCAGTGGGTGACCCCTCCCTGGAGCGTGGGCTGCTCCCAGTGACCTGCTTCTATGGAACAAAACACGGCAGAAGTGAGGAGGCGCTTTTACCTGTGTGAAGCCTTCAAGGTCTAATTCTTCCTCCCCACAGAGGAGACCCACACACACAATATTTTCATAACTACTTGAGAAAAAATTTCAGGACTTTTTTGAGGTTTATTTTATTTAAGATTCATCTGGCAGTATTTATTAACAAAGAAGAAAAAGACGCCAACACATTGCTCCCCAGGATACTTGTGAGGTGAGGTTACAGACTATTTGCCAAAATCTAAGGTCCCCCAGTTAGGGGGACATGTTCTTGCCAGGGGTGTGGGGCTGTAATGGATTGAACTGTGTTCCTCAGAAAAGACATGTTAGAGCCCTAAACCCAGCACCTCATAAGGTGGACTTGTTTGCAAACGGTCTTTTCAGATAGTTATGTTAAGATGAGGTCATTAGGCTGGGCCTTACTCCCATTTGACAGTGTCCTTATGAAAAGGGGAAATTTACACACAGACATGCACAGAGCGAAGCTGTTGTGGAGAGACACGGGGAGGATGCATGTGAAGAGGGAGGTTGGACTGACACAGGTGCAAGAAAAGGAACACTGAAGACTGCCAGCAAGCACCAGACCAAGGAAGGGGCCAGGAAGGGCTGCCCTTGTTACAAACTGAATATTTGTGTTTCCCCACAAGTTCACATGTTAAAGTTTTAACACTGTATTTGGAGATGACGCCTTTATGAAGTGAGAGTAAATGAGGTCATAAGTGTGAGGCCCAATCCAACAGGACTAGTGTCCTTATGGGAGAGTCTCCAAAGACCAAGTGAACGAACTCTGTCCATGCACACACACTTAGGAGAGGTCACTTGAGGACGTGGACAGAAGGCAGCCTTCTGCAAACCTCTCTAGAAATTGAGTTGTCCTGATCTTCCAGCCTCCAGAACTGTGAAAAAACAACTTTCTCTCACTTAAGCCAATCCATCTCTAGCATTTTGTTATGGTTCACTGAGTACAATACATATGTAGGTATACTCCTGCAGGCTTCAAAGGAGCACTGCCCTGCCAACACCTTGATTTGGGCTTCCAGCCTCCTGAAGTATGTGGCAGTACATTTCAATTGTTTTAGCCATGCAGTGTGTGATATCTGTTTTGACAATCCTGGGGAACTAATACAAGAGCTCCGGAATGGTGGCACCCAGGGACTACATGTTGACCCCTTGAGTGAATTCTGGAACCAAGACAGAGCCCTGGGAAGCACATAATACAAGGTGTGAACTCTGCAGTGACACAGGCCTGGGTTCAAGTTCTAGACCCATCCTCTACTGGCTGGGTTATCTTTACCAGGTTCCTAAATTGTCTAAGCCTTAAGTTCCCACATATGAAAAATGGGGATAATATCTGTCAGTGCTCATAGGGCTCCCACAAGCATCAAATCAGATTCTATATAAAAGGGTACCTATGATTAGGTTACATTATTTGCATTTGTGAGTCTGGGTGGTATTTGAGCCCCTTCACTCAGGAGGTGTGTCATACACCCCTACACTCTACACACTGTGTAGGAGCTTCCTGAGCCTCTTCCCCTCACCCCCTCTTCCCTTCTTTAACTTGACTATGTTTTTTCTTACATGTGGGCCTGTAGTTGTTCATCTACTTTAAAATTAGTATTGAGTACATGGGATGCTTGTTTCTCCATTCCTGAGATGCTTTACTACAGAGAATTTTCTTCTATTCCAACCACATAAACAGAAAAAATAACCCCATTTCTATGTGGGCAAGAGACTTGAACAGAAACTTATCTGAAGAAGACAGGTGCACGGCTTAAAAACACATGAAAAAAAATGCTCATCATCCTTAATCATCAGAGAAATGCAAATCAAAACCACTTTGGGATATCATCTAACTCCAGTAAGAGTAGCCCACATAACGAAATCCAAAAACTACAGGTGTGGATGCGGAGAGAAGGGAACACTTCTACACTGCTGGTGGAAATGCAAGCTAATATGACCTTTTTGGAAAGAAGTTTGGAGAATACTCAAGGAACTAAAAGTAGCCCTACCATTTGATCCTACAATTCCTCTACTAAGTATATATCCAGATGACCAAAAATCATTTTACAACAAAGACATTTGCACCAGAATGTTTATTGCAGTCCAATTCATGCTTGCCAAGATATGGAAACAGCCCATGTGCCTATTGACCCATGAATGGATTAACAAATTGTGGTATATGTACACTGTGGACTACTATGCAGCCATATAAAAAAGATGGAGACTTCACATCTTTTATGTTTACCTGGATGGAACTGAACATATTCTTCATAGTAAAATATCTCAAGAATGGGGAAAAAAGTATCCAATGTACTCAATACTACTATGAATTCAATATATAACCATCTACACATTCATATGAATGGCAAACCATACCTATAGTCAGAAAGAAGAAGGGAAGAGGAGAGAGAGGGGAGGGAAGGGGGCAGGCCAGGAGGAGGGAAGGTATTAGGGAGGACCTCACCTAATGTGCATAATGCAATGGTACATTTCAAAACTATTAAGAAAAGAGTATAATTGTCTTACCACAACAAATAAATAAGCAAGGTGACAGATATGTTAGTTTGATGTAAGCATTTCACATTGTATATCAAATCAGTACATTGAACCCCATAAATGCATCAATGACAACAACAGTTATTATTTAATAAAAAAAATTAGTATTGAGTACGTGGGATGCTTGTTTTTCCATTCCTGAGATGATTTACGAAGGAGAATTTTCTTCAACTCCATCCATATAAACACAAAAGGTGTGAAATCTCATTTTTTATGGCTGAATAGTATTCCATGCAATACATATACCACATGTATATGGTATATGTGCATGTGGTATATGTACATGTATATGGTATATGTGCCTGTGATGAGCATGTGGTTTGTTTCCACATATTTGTGATTATGAATTGAGTTGCTATAAACATTCAAGTACAAATATTGTTATGGTAAAATGATTTTTTTTTTCCTTCTGGGTAGATACCTAGTAATGGGATAGTGAGAACAAATGCAATGTCTACTTTTAGTTTTTGAGGATTCTCCATACTTCTTTCCAAAAAGGGTGTATTCATTTGCAATCCCACCAACAGTGTGTAATTGTTTCCTTTTCTCTATACCCTTAGCAGCATCTGCAGCTTTGGGACTTTAGGATATAGACTATTCTCACTGGGGTTAGGTGATAGCCCAGGGTGTTTTTGATGTACATTTCTCAGATGATTAGAGATGATGAGCATGTTTTCATGTGTTTGTTGGCCATTTGTTTGTCATCTTGGGAGAAGGATCTGTTCATTTCTCTTACCCAGTGATTAATGGCACTGTTTGCTCCTCTCTTGTTGATTGCTTGAGTCCTTTGTAGATTCTATTATTAGCCCTTTGTCAGAGTCCTCGCATGTGAATATCTTGTCCCATCCTGCAGGCTGTCTGTTTGCTTTATTTATTGTGTCCTTAGCTGTGCAGAAGCTTTTAAGCTTGATCAAGGCCCATTTATTTATTCGTGTTATTGCTGCAATTGATAATGGGGTATTCTTCAAAAAATTTTTCCTCAGGCCACTATCATTAAGAATTTTCCCCACACTTTGTTCCAGCGTTTTTATAGTTTTGTGTCTTAGATTTAAATCTTTTCTACAGTGTGAATTAATTGTGTCAGTGTTAAAAGGTGTTAATATACTTTAATTCTTTTACATGTGGCTAATTAGTTCTAACAACATTTACTGCATAGAGATATTTTTCCCCAGTGTATACTTTTGTTTGGTTTATCAAAGATCAGATGTCAATATGAGGCTGACTTCATCTCTAGGTTCTCTATTCTGTTCCATAGATCTATGTCTTTTATTTTTATGCCAATACCATCCTATTTTGATCATTTGTTATATAACCTAAAGTCTGGTAACATGATGCCTCCAGATTTCTTTTTATTTCTTAGAATTGCATTGGCTATTTGGGAGTTTTCCTGATTCCACATGAAATGAAAAACTGTTTTTTCAATTAGTTCTAACAACATTTACTGCATAGAGATATTTTTCCCCAGTGTATACTTTTGTTTGGTTTATCAAAGATCAGATGTCAATGTGAGGCTGACTTCATCTCTAGGTTCTCTATTCTGTTCCATAGATCTATGTCTTTTATTTTTATGCCAATACCATCCTATTTTGATCATTTGTTATATAACCTAAAGTCTGGTAACATGATGCCTCCAGATTTCTTTTTATTTCTTAGAATTGCATTGGCTATTTGGGAGTTTTCCTGATTCCACATGAAATGAAAAACTGTTTTTTCAATTAGTTCTAACAACATTTACTGCATAGAGATATTTTTCCCCAGTGTATACTTTTGTTTGGTTTATCAAAGATCAGATGTCAATGTGAGGCTGACTTCATCTCTAGGTTCTCTATTCTGTTCCATAGATCTATGTCTTTTATTTTTATGCCAATACCATCCTATTTTGATCATTTGTTATATAACCTAAAGTCTGGTAACATGATGCCTCCAGATTTCTTTTTATTTCTTAGAATTGCATTGGCTATTTGGGAGTTTTCCTGATTCCACATGAAATGAAAAACTGTTTTTTTCAAGTTCTTCAAAGTATGACTTTGATGTTTTAATGTGGATTACAATAAGTCTGTTTGGATAGTATAGACATTTTTAAAATGTTGATTGTTCCCAGCCATGAGCATGATATGATCTTAAATTTGTTAACAGCTTCTGATGTTTCTTTCCTCAAGGTTTTGTGGTCCTCTCTGTAGAGATCCTTCACATCATTTGTTAGGTATATTCCAAGGTATTTCATTTTCTTTGAAGCTGCTATGAAGGGAAACATATCTTTGATTTGATTCATAGCTTAACTGTTGTTAGCATATATGAAGGCAACTGGTTTGTGGACATTGATTTTATATGCCAAGATATTACTGTATTTCTTTTTTTTTATTAAATTATACCTCTGTACATCAATGCAATTCATGGGGTACAACGTGCTGGTTTTATATAAAATTTGAAATATTTTCATCAAACTGGTTAACATAGCCTTCACCGCATTTTCTTAGTTATTGTGTTAAGATATTTACATTATACATTTAGTATATTTCACATGTACCCTTGTAAGATACACCATAGGTGTGGTCCCACCAATTACCCTCCCCCCACCCATCCTCTCCCCTCCCTCCCCTCCATCTCCCCTTTCCCCATATTCTTGGGCTATCATTAGGTTATAGCTTTCATATAGCCCAAAAATATATATAGCTTTCATATGAAAGCTATAAATTGGTTTCATAGTAGGGGTGAGTACATTGGGTACTTTTTCTTCCATTCTTGAGATACTTTGCTAAGAAGAATATGTTCCAGCTCCATCCATGTAAACATGAAAGAGGTAAAGTCTCCATCTTTCTTTAAGGCTGCATAATATTCCATGGTGTACATATACCATGATTTATCAATCCATTTGTGGATCGATGGGCAGTTGGGCTTTTCCATGACTTAGCTGCAGAACAGCAGCAACAAAGGTGCAGTGACTGAGGGAGAAATTCTTTTGCCGTCTGGATATCCTCAAGTTTAGATTGCACTCTGGTGGCACTTTCTTCAGCTGCCATTGAGCGCCTGAGGCAGGCAGAATTCAGCTTCCCCTGCTGGATAGTGGCAGACTGTGGTAACAACAAGGTGGAGACAGTGACCTTACTTTGACTCTGGCAGACACACAGCCCTGGCACATTTGCTTATTGGACAGAACTGGGCCATGGAGACTGGGTTAACAGAGACTGCCAGTGGGGCTACCAGAAACTAGGGTGACCAGAGTCTGGTGGTGAAGGGTGAGCAAAGTGGAGAAAGGCATCAACCCCCTTGCTCCAAACATCCTACTGGATGGGCCCTTCTGACTCCTTGGAAACCAGAGGTGCTCAAACCACACTTGAGCTACCAGTAGACTCCTAATATCTAGTTGCTGGAGACTTTTTGAACTCTCCAGCTAGACAGTGGGTGCTGTTTGGGACAATTGGTTTGGATATCCCAAATTCTACCAGGCCTATCAATATTCTCAATTAATGTGAATGGCTTAAATTGTCCTCTAAAGAGGCACAGGCTGGCTGGATACAAAAACTTAGGCCAGATATTTTTCTGCATACAAGAATCTCATCTTACCTTAAAAGATACATATAGACTCAGGGTGAAGAGATAGTCATCTATATTCCAGGCAAATGTAAAATAGAAAAAAGCAGGTGTTGCAATTTTATTTGCACATACAATACACTTTAAACCAACAAAAGTAAGGAAAGATAAGGAGGGTCACTACATATTTGTTAAGGGTAATACTCAATATGATGAGATTTCAATTATTAATATTTATGCACCCAACCAAAATGCACCTCAATTTATAGGAGAAACTCTAACGGACATGAGCAACTTGATTTCTTCCAGCTCCATAGTAGTCGGAGATTTTAACACCCCTTTAGCAGTGTTGTATACATCCTCCAATAAGAATCTAAGCAAAGAAATTTTAGATTTAAATGTAACCATCCAACAAGTGGATTTAACAGACATCTACAGAACATTTCACCTAACAAAACTGAATACACATTCTTCTCATCAGCCCATGGAACATTCTCCAAAATTGATCACATCTTAGGTCACAAATCTAACCTCAGTAAATTTAAAAGAATAGAAAATATTCCTTGCATCTTCTCGGACCATCATGGAATAAAAGTGGAATTCAGTAACAACAAGAATCTGCATACTCATACAAAAACATGGAAACTAAATAACCTCATGCTGAATGATAGCTGGGTCACAGACGAGATTAAGAATGAAATTAACAAATTTCTGGAACAAAATGACAATGAAGACATGAATAATCAGAATATCTGGGATATCACAAAGGCAAATTTATAGCACTGCAAGCCTTCCTCAAGAGAACAGAAAGAGAGGAAGTTAACAACTTAATGGGACGTCTCAAGCAACTGGAAAAGGAAGAACATTCCAATCCCAAACCCAGCAGAAGAAAAGAAATAACCAAAATTAGAGCAGAATTAAATGAAATTGAAAACAAAAGAATTATACAACAGATCAAAAAATCAAAAAGTTGGTTTTTTCAATAAAATAGATAAACCTTTGGCTAACCTAACCAGGAAAAAAAGAGTAAAATCTCTAATTTCATCAATCAGAAATGATAAACACGAAATAGCAACAGACTCCTCAGAAATTCAAAAAATCCTTCATGAATATTACAAGAAACTTTCTTCTCAGAAATATGAAAATCTAAAGGAAATCAACGAATACTTGGAAGCATGCCACCTTCTAAGACTTATCCAGAATGAAGTGAAAATGTTGAACAGGCCTATATCAAGTTCTGAAATAGCATCAGCTATACAAAATCTCCCTAAAAAGAAGAGCCCGGGACCAGATGGCTTCACATCATGATTCTACCAAACCTTTAAAGAGGAACTAGTACCTATATTACTCAAACTTTTCCAAAATACAGAAAAAGAAGGAATACTACCCAACACATTCTATGATGCAAATATCACCTTGAACCCCAAACCAGGAAAAGACCCAAAAAGAAAAGAAAATTGTAGACTAATATCACTAATGAATGTTGATGCAAAAATATTCAACAAGACCCTAGCAAACACAATCTAGCAACACATTAAACAAATTATACACCATGACCCAAGTGGGTTTTATCCCAGGGTCTCAAGGCTGGTTCAATATATGTAAATCTATAAATATAATTCAGCACATAAACAAATTAAAAAACAAAGACCATATGATTCTCTCAATTGATGCAGAAAAAGCTTTTGATAATATCCAGCATGCCTTCATGATCAGAACACTTAAGAAAATGGATATAGAAGGGACATTTCTTAAACTGATAGAGGCCATCTACAATAAACTTACAACCTTCAATATCGTATTGAATGGAGTTAAATTGAAATCATTTCCACTTAGATCAGGAACCAGGCAAGGTTGCCCATTGTCTCCACTGCTCTTTAACATTGTAATGGAAGTTTTAGCATTGCAATTAGGGAAGAAAAGGCAATCAAGGGTATCCATATAAGGTCAGAAGAGATCTAACTTTCACTCTTCACAGATGATATGATCGTATATCTGGAAAATACCAGGGATTCTACTACAAAACTCTTAGACGTGATCAAGGAATACAGCAATATCTCAGGTTACAAAATCAACACTCATAAATCTGTAGCCTTTATATATACCAACAATAGTCAAGCTGAAAAAACAATCAAGGACTCTACTCCATTTACAGTAGCACCAAAGAAGATGAAATATTTGGGAGTTTACCTGACAAATGACATGAAAGATCTCTATAAAGAGAACTATGAAACTCTAAGAAAAGGAATAGCTAAAGATGTTAACAATTGGAAAAACATACCATGCTCATGGCTGGGAAGAATCAACATTGTCAAAATGTCTATACTACCCAAGCAATATACAGTTTTAATACAATCCCTATTAAAGCTCCACTATCATACTTTAAAGATCTCAAAAAATAATACATAATTTTATATGGAATCAGAAAAAACCTTGAATAGCCAAGACATTACTCAGAAATAAAAACAAAGCAGGAGGAATTACGCTACCAGACCTCCGACTATACTATACATCAATAGTGATCAGAAAAGCTTGGTACTGGCACAAAAACAGAAAGGTAGATGTATGGAACAGAATAGAGAACCAAGAAGTGAACCCAGCTACTTATCGTTATTTGATATTTGACAAGCCAATTAAAAACATTCAATGGGGGAAAGATTCCCTATTTAACAAATGGTGCTGGGTGAACTGGCTGGCAACGTTTAGAATACTGAAACTAAACCCACACCTTTCACCATTAACTAAGATAGACTCTCACTGGATTAAAGATTTAAACTTAAGACATGAAACTATAAAAATATTAGAAGAAATTGCAGGGAAAACTCTTGAAGGAATCAGCCTGGGTGAATATTTTATGAGGAGGACCCCCTGGGCACTTGAAGCAGCATCAAAAATACACTACTGGGACCTGATGAAACTAAAAAGCTTCTGCACAGCCAAGAACATAGTAAGTAAAGCAAGCAGACAGCCCTCAGAATGGGAGAAGATATTTGCAGGATATGTCTCCAACAAAGGTTTAATAACCAGAATCCACAAAGAACTCAAACATATAAGAAGGAAAAGAACAAGTGATCCCATCTCAGGCTGGGCAAGAGACTTGAAGAGAAACTTCTCTGAAGAAGACAGGCACATGACCTAAGACATATGAAAAAATGCTCATCATCCTTAATCACCAGGGAAATGCAAATCAAAACTACTTTGAGATATCATCTAACTCCAGTAAGATTAGCCCACATCACAAAATCCCAAAACCAGAGATGTTGGTGTGGATGTGGAGAAAGGGGAACACCTCTATGTTACTGGTGGGAATGCATACTAATATGTTCCTTTTGGAAAGATGTTTGGAGAATACTTAGAGATCTAAAAATAGACCTGCCATTCGATCCTACAATTCCTCTACTAGGTATATATCCAGAAGACCAAAAATCACATTATAACAAAGATATTTGTATCAGAATGTATATTGCAGCTTAATTCATAATTGCTAAGTCATGGACAAAGCCCGAGTGCCCATCAACTCATGAATGGATTAATATATTGTGGTATATGTACACCATGGAATATTATACAGCCGTAAAGAAAGATGGAGACTATACCTCTTTCATGTTTACATGGATGGAGCTGGAAAATATTCTTAGCAAGGTATCTCAAGAATGGAAGAAAAAGTACCCAATGTACTCAGCCCTAATATGAAAGTAATTTATAGCTTCCATATGAAAGCTATAACCCAATCTCAGCACAAGAATATGGGGAAAGGGGGAAGGGAGGGGAGGAGAGGAGGAGGATGGGTGGAGGGAGGGTAATTAATGGGTCCAAACCTATGGTGCATCTTAGAAGGGTACAAGTGAAATTTAATAAATGTAGAATATAAACACAATAATTAAGAAAATTCCATGAAGGCTATGTTAACCAGTTCGATGAAAATATTTCAAACTGTATATAAAACCAGCACATTGTACCTCATTATTGCATTATTGTACACAGCTATAATTTAATAAAAAAAAAAAAAAGAAAGAAATGCTTTCAATTTTATTCCATTCAGAATGATATTGGCTGTAGGTTTGTCATAAATGGCTTCTATCAATATAAGAAATGTCCCCTCTATGCCCATTTTCTTAAGTGATCTTATCAAAGAATGATGGATTTTGTCAAATGCTTTTCTGCACCTGTTGAGAGGATCTTATGGTCTTTGTATTGGCTTCTATTTATGTGTTGAATTATTTTTATGGATTTCCATATGTTGAACCAATCCTGCATTCCTTGGATAAAGCCCACCTGATCGTGATGCATAATTTTTTCATGAGCAGCTATATTCTATTTTCTAGGATTTTATTGAGTACTTTTGCATTAATATTCATTAATGAGATAGTTTTGTTGTTAGGGCCTTTCCTGGTTTTCCTATCAAGGTTATCTTTGCTTTGTAGAAGGAGTTGTGGAGAGTTCTATCCTTCTTAATGTTTTGGAATAGGTTCAGCAACATAGGTATGGGCTGTACTCTGAAGGTTTGGTAGAATTCTGGTGAAAAACTATCTTGTCCAGGACTTTTCTTTCTCTTGGAAGCTTTTTTGTTGTTGTTGCAAGTTTGGTGCTTGATACTAGTCTGTTCAAGAGTTCTATTTCTTCCTGGTCAAGTTTATGGAGGTGGTGTGATTCCAGGTATTGGTCCATTTCTTCCACATTGTCAAATTCCTGGGCAAAGTATTTTTTACAATAATCAGTGATGATCTTTTGTATCTCTCTGGTATCATTTGTTGTTTCCCCTTGGTTGCTTCTGATTCAGGTTATTAAAGCGCTTACATTTCTGTTTCTAGTTAATATGACCAAAGGTTTATTAATTTTATTTATCTTTTCAAAGACCAAACTTCCTGTTTCATGAATCTTGTAAATGGTTCTTTTCTCCTTGATTTCATTTAATTCTGATGTACTTTTGTTTATTCCTTTTCTTCTGCTAGATATGAGATTGCTCTTCCTTTTCCAGTTCATTGAGATGATTCATTAGGTTGTTAATTTGCACTCTGTTTTGAGGTTATGGGCATTTAATGAAATATAGTTCCTTCTTAGGACAGCTTTTGCAGTATCCAATAGGTTTTTATGGCTTGTGTCTTCATTGTCATTTTGTTCAGGAATATGATGATTTCCTTCTTCATCTTCTCCTTGACACAGCTGGCCTTCAGCATAAGGTTGTTTAGTTTCAATGACTTTGTGGAGGGATGAAGGTTTTTGTACAAGTAGACTTCTACCTTTATTCCATTATGCCCCAAAAAGACACAAGTTATAATTTCTATTCTTTTAAACTTTGAGATTTAATTTGTGTCCTAGGAGAT
The DNA here is from genome assembly GCF_027406575.1 of Nycticebus coucang. Classification (NCBI taxonomy): domain Eukaryota; kingdom Metazoa; phylum Chordata; class Mammalia; order Primates; family Lorisidae; genus Nycticebus; species Nycticebus coucang. The sequence continues at coordinate 103,554,257 of NC_069789.1, forward strand.
TCAATTTTGGAGAATGAACCATGAGCTGACAAGAACACATGGTCAGTATTATTGGGTTGGTGTGTTCTGAATATGTCTGTTAAGTCCATGTTTTCTAGAGTCATGTTTAAGTCTATCATTTCTTTGTTTGTTTTCTGCTGGGAGGGTCTGTCCAGTTCTATCAGTGGGGTGCTGAAGGCCCCAGCTATTATGGTATTATAAGATATCATGTTGTTCAGGCCACTTTGGGTTCTTTTTATAAATCTTGGAGCTTTAAGTTGGGTTCAAAAAATATTTAAGATTGAAATGTCTTGTTGTTGTATTTTTCCTTTCACCAGTATATAGTGCCTATCTTTCTCTTTCTTTACATTTGTGGCTTTAAATCCAATTGAATCCAATAATAAGATTGTGACTTCTGCTTTCTATTGATTCCCATTTACCTGAAATACTGTTTTCCAACCCTTCTCCCTTGTCTTGTTTTGGACTTGGAAGTTACTTGTGTTTCCTAAAGATAGCAGACAGTTGGCTTGTGCTTTTTTATCTATTCAGCCAGCTTGTGCCTCTTCAGTGGAGAATTTAAGCAATTCACGTTTACTAAGAAATAATTGTAAGGTAGAGTTCTGGTCATCTTGTTTTGTGGAGGTCTGTTGCCCAGTTTTATCACTTGGGCCATTGTAGAAGCTAGGCTTTGTCCTTTAGTTTCCAGGTTTCTTATCTTCCCTGGTGGTTTATTGTGATGATCTTTGAATAACACAGGTCTGAGTAATTCCTGCAGAACTGATCTAATAGTGACAAATTTCCTCAATGTTGTTTGTCAGCAAAAGATTTGGTTTCTCAACCAGGCAAAGTGACTCATGCCTGTAGTCCTAGCACTTGGGGAGTACAAAGTAGGTGGATTGCATGAGCTGAGGAGTTCAAGGCCAGCCAGAGCAAGAGTGAGACCTGGTGTCTACTAATAACAGAAAAATTATCTGGGCTTTGTGGTGGGCCCCTGTAGTCCTAGTTACTCGGGAAGCGGAGGTAAAAGGATCACTTGAGACCAGGAGTTTCTGTTTGCTGTCAGCTATGATACCATAGCACTCTACAGAGGGCAACAGAGTGAGATTCTGTCTCAAATTTTTTTTTCTGGCTTCTTCATTAAGTATGAAACTTCTTTTAGCAGGAAACAGAATCTTAAGTTGGATATTGTTTTATTTGAGGAGATTGAAGACAAATGACCTTCTTTTCTGGCTTGTAAAGGTTTTACTAAAAAGTCCACAGTCACCCTAAAGTGACATGCCCCTGTACATAAGCAGTGCTCATGCCTAGCTGCTTATAGAATTTTCTCTTTCATTTTAACCTAGGGCACATTACAATGTGTCTAGTAGATGTTCTGTTTGAATTGAGATGAACCAGGGCTCGATATCTGTCCAAAGCAGTGTGTCTGAATCTTTGTTGATGCTTGGGAAATTTTCAGTTATAATATCCTCCAGTAAGGCTTCCATGACTTTGGGTCTCTCTTCTTCTCCTTCAGGGATACTTATAATTTGTATATTTGTACATTTCATCTTCCCCATGGCTTAATTTATTATTGAATTTTTCTATTGTATTTTGAAACTCCCCGAATGACTCCATTAAATTCATTAAGCTCCATTATATTCTTTCTATTTTAATCATATCTTTCATTCTTAGGTCAATTTTTTATTACCTTTCAGTGGTTTTCCACTTGCCCACCAATTCCCTTCATCATTTTTGCCATCCATACTCTAAATTCCCTTTCTCTCATTTCCATAATTTCTTTATACATGGGTTTACCTGTGAAAGATGTGTTATGATCCCTTTGGGGAGTTGAACTGCTCTGATTTTTCATGTTGCCAGAATTTTTTTCTTGGTTCCTCTTCATGTGTGGCTACTTTTCTTTTATTTCCTTCCCCTACTTACTTCTCTCACTTCCTCATTGTACTTTGATGTTGAAATGATCTTTGGTACAGGAACAAAAGGGAGAGAAAAGAAGACAGCAGGGAGAGAAAGAATAAAATAGTTATAATTACAATAGTAATAGGCTGGGTGCAGAGGCTCACACCAGTAATCCCAGCACTCTTGGGGGGCAGGGCAGGAGGATCACCTGAGGTCAGGGCCTTGAGACAAGCCTGAAGAAGAGTGAGACCCTACCTCCACCAAAAATACACAAAATCAGCTGTGTGCCATGGTGGGTAGACCTTCAGACCCAGCCACTCTGGAGGCTGAAGTGGGAGGGCCACCGAAACACAAGGTGAGCTAAGCAATGCCATGGCCCTCCATCCCAGGATCCAGAGAAAGACTCTGTCCAAAAAATAAATAAATAAAAGAAAGGATAACATGGTTAGTTGCCTAAGAGAGTTATGAGGAAAATAGAAAAATAACCAAAAAGAAAACAAAAAAGGTAATATTTAAAAATATATATTGCTTTACCTCTTTCATATTTACATGGATGGAGCTGGAACATATTCTTCTTAGTAAAGTATCTCAAGAATGGAAGAAAAAGTATCCAATGTACTCATCCCTACTATGAAACTAATTTTTGGCTTTCATATAAAAGCTATAATTCAGATATAATATGGGAATATAATATAAGAATATGGGAAAGGGAGAGAGGGAGGGGAGGGGAGGGGGAAGAATGGGTGGAGGGAGGGTGATTGGTGGGATCACACCTACAGTGCATCTTACAAGGGTACATGTGAAACTTAGTAAATGTAGAATATAAATGTCTTAACACAATAACTAAGAAAATGCCAGGAAGGCTATGTTAACCAGTGTGATGAAAATATGTCAAATGGTATATAAAACCAGTGTATGGTGCCCCATGATTGCATTAATGTACACAGCTATTATTTAATAATAAAAATATATATATTGCATGGATACCAGGTGGTATTCCAGGATTAGGAAAAGAAGAGGAAAAATTTTTTATTAATTAAAAAAAGAAAATACATCCCCATCTAGATGTGGTGGGGGCAGGAAGTTACTCCCTAGCTGCCATGGAGACCTGGTCTTTTTTTTCTTGATTTTTTAAAATTTTAGTCTGGGCATGGTTACTACAGGAGTGTTCAATGCCCATAGGACAGAAGAGCTATAATCTCGAAGATTACACCAGGTTATCAGGTGGACATGTCTCCATTATCCAAACATTAGCTGGGGGTTGCAAGTGAGTCTGCGTGAAAGCTGGGATCTGCCAGTGTGGCCCACATCTCTGTCAGAGTCAGCCCAGGGTTGTGTGGCTGAGCCTAGTAGGCAGAGTCAAAGCTGGTCTGCACTGGGAGCCTGGAAAGCTTCTCCAAACTGGGCCCTGCTGGGTGTTAGCAGCTCAAGTTTTCAGTACTATTTGCTCCTCTCCTGCAGCTTTCCAAAGGTGGCAGGGATCCCAGGAGCCATGATTCCTGGTGAGTAATGAATCTCCACCTGTCTGGTGCTATTCCTATGAGTGTCTGGGCCCAATTCTTCTGTCCCAAAGAAGCAGTATGTACTCTCCAGCCCTCCGACAAAGAGACGGCTTTTTTGCACCTCAGAATCCTATGAGTTCTCCATTCCTGCTTGTTTGATGCTACACATCATGTCTGGAGGGACAGGCCCTCCCTCAGATTGGTGTGACCCCTGGTCCATCCCTACAAAGTGCCTTGGGGAAGATGGTGGACAGTAATCTCCTGTGGACAGAATAAAAGTTGAACTCAACAACAACAGGAATCTTTATACTCAAACAAAGTCCTGGAAACTAAATGATCTTATGCTGAATGACAGCTGGGTCAAAGATGAGATTAAACAGGAAATCACCAAATTTTTGGAACAAAATGACAATGAAGACATGAATTAACAAAACCTGTGGGATACTGCAAAGGCAGTCCTCAGAGAGAAATTTATAGCATTGCAAGCCTTCCTCAAGAGAACAGAAAGAGAGGAAGTCAACGACTTAATGTGTCATCTCAAGCAACTGGAAAAGGAAGAACATTCCAACCCCAAACCCAGCAGAAGAAAAAAATAACCAAAATTAGAGAAGAATTAAATGAAATTGAAAACAAAAGAATCATTCAGAAGATCAACAAAACAAAAAGTTGTTTTTTTGAAATGATTAATAAAATTGATAAACCTTTGGCTAGCTTAACCAGAAACAGAAAAGTAAAATCTTGAACATCGTCTATCAGAAATGATAAAGGAGAAGTAAAAACAGATACCACAGAAATTCAAAAAATCCTCAATGGTTACTAAAAGAAAGCTCTATTCTCAGAAATATGAAAATCTAGAGGAAGTAGACCAATACCTGGAAGCACACCACCTTTCTAGACTCAGCCAGAAATAATTGGAAATCTTGATAGACCTATATCAAGCACTGAAATAGCATCAATTATAAGAAATCTCCCAAAAAAAGAACAGCCCAGGTCCAGAAGTCTTCACATCAGAATTCTATCAAACCTTCCAAGAGTACCCATATTACATAAACTTTTCCAAAACATAGAAAAAGAAGAAATACTTCCCAACACATTCTACAAAGCAAATATCACCCTGATCCCCAAACCATGAAAAGATCCAACAAAGAAAGAAAATTATAGACTAATATCATTAATGAATATTGATGCAAAAATATTCAATAAAATCCTAGGAAACAGAATTCAAAGAATGTCAAAAAAATTATACACCATGATCAAGTTGGTTTTATCCCAAGGTTCCAAGATTGGTTCAACATACGTAAATCTATAAATATAATACATCACACAAACAAAATAAAAAACAAAGACCAGATTCTCTCAATTGATGTAGAAAAAGCTTTTGATAATATCCAGTATCCTTTCATGATCAGAACACTTAAGAAAATAAGTATAAAAGGGACATTTCTTAAACTGATAGAGGCCATCTACAGCAAACCCACAGCCAATATCATATTGAATGGAATAAAATTTAAAACATTTCCACTCAGATCTCGAACTAGACAAGGATAACTATTGGCTCCACTCCTATACAACATAGTAACAGAAGTCTTTGCCATCACAATCAGGCAAGAGAAGGCAATCAAGGTTATCCAAATGGGGTCAGAGGAGATCAAACTCTCACTCTTTGCAAATGATATGATCTTATAATTGGAAAACCCCAGGGACTCAACTACAAAACTCTTAGAAGTGATCAAGGAATACAGCAGCATCTCAGGCTACAAAATCAATATTTACAAATCAGTAGCTTTTATACATACCAACACTAGTTAAGCTGAAAAAAGGTCAAGAACTCTATACCTTTTAGAGTAGTGCCAAAGAAGATGAAATATTTGGGAATCTGCCTAACAAATGACATGAAGGATCTTTATAAAGAGAGCTATGAAACTCTGAGAAAGGAAATAACCGAAGATGTTAACAAATGGAAAAACATACCATGCTCATGGCTGGTAAGAATCAACATACTACCCAGAGCAATATACAAATTTTATACAATCCCTATTAAAGCACCAAAGTCATACTTTAAAGATCTGGAAAAAATAGTACTTTGTTTTATATGTGGAATCAGAAAAACCTCAAATAGCCAAGGCATTACTCAGAAATAAAAACAAAGCAGGACGGATCATGCTACCAGACTTCAGGCTATACTATAAATCTATAGTGATCAAAACAGCATGGTACTGGCATAAAAACAGAGAGTTAGATGTATGGAATAGAATAGAGAACCAAGAGATGAACCCAGCCACTTACTTATCATCATTTGATCTTTGATAAGCCTATCAAAAACATAAATTGGGCTTGATGCCCATAGAACAATGGTTACAGTGTCGGCCACATACACCAAGACTGGCAGGTTTGAATCCAGCCCAGGCCTGCTAAACAACAATGACAACTACAACAAAAAAGCCAGCCTTTGTGGCAGGCACCTGTAGTCACAGCTACTTGGGAGGCTGAAGCAAGAGAATCACTTAAGCCCAAGGGTTTGAGGTTGCTATGAGCTCTGACATCACAGCACTCTACTGAGGGCAACATAGTGAGACTCTACTTCAAAAAATAAATAAATAAATAAAAACATAAATTGGGGAAAAGATTCCCTGTTTAACAAATGGTGCTGTGTTAATTGGCTGGCGAAATGTAGAAGACTAAAACTGGACCCTTCCCTTTCACCATTAACAGAAATTGATTCTCACTGAATAAAAGATTTAAACTTAAGACACGAAACTGTAAAAATACTAGAAGAGAGTTCAGGGAAAACACTTGAAGAAATTGGCCTGGGAGAATATTTTATGAAGAGGACCCCCCCTGGCAATTGAAGCAACACCAAAAATAGATTACTGGGATTTCATCAAACTAAAAAGCTTCTGCACAGCCAAGAACACAATAAGTAAAGCAAGCAGACATCCCTCAAAATGGGAGAAGATATTTGTAGGTTATGTTTTTGACAAAGGTTTGATAACTAGAATCCACAGAAAACGCAAACTAATTAATAAGAAAAGAACAAGTGATCCCATTTCATTGTGGGCAAAAGAATTGAACAGAAGCTTCTCTGAAGAAGACAGGTGCATGGCCTACAGACACATGAAAAAAATGCTCATTTTTAATCATCAGAGAAATGCAAATCTAAACCACTTTGAGATATCATCTAACTTCAGTAAGATTAGCCAAAATTACAAAATCCCAAAACTACGGATATTGGCATGAATGTGGAGAGAAGGGAACACTTCTGTACTGCTGGTGGGAATGCAAGCTAATACGTGACTTTTTTTTTTTTGGAGACAGAGTCTCACTTTATCACCCTTGGTAGAGTGCTGTGCTGTCACAGCTCACAGCAACTCCTGGACTTAGGTAACTCTCTTGCCTCAGCCTCCTGAGTAGCTGGGACAACAGGCACCCGCCATAATGCCCAGCTATTTTTTTGTTGCAGTTTGGCCGGGGCCAGATTCGAACCTGTCACCCTTGGCATATGGGGCCAATGCCCTACCCACTGAGCAACAGGTGCTGCCCATTAATACGTCACTTTTAAAAGCAAAAGAAGGAAAGAAGTTTGAAGAACACTCAGGGACCTAAAAGTAGACCTACCATTCAGTCCTTCAATTCCTCTACTAGGTATATACCCACATGACCAAAAATCATTTTACACCAAAGATATTTGCACCAGAATGTTTATTGCAGCCCAATTCATAATTGCCAAGTCATGGAAGAAGCCCAAGTACACATTGACCCATGAATGGATTAATAAATTGTGATATATGTATACCATGGAATATTATGCAGCCATAAAAAAGATGGAGACTTTACCTCTTTTATGTGTACATGGATGGAGCTGGAACATATTCTTCACAGTAAAGTATCTCAAGAATAGAAGAAAAAAGTATCCAATGTACTCAGTACTATTATGAAACCAATATATAATCACCCACACTTTCACACGAATGATAAAAATACAACTATACCCCTGAGTGAAGGAGAGAAAAGAAGGGCAAGGGGAGGGAAGGGAGGTGGCTGGGTGGAGGGAGGGTAATCGGTGGGACCTCACCTGTTGTGCATATTACAAGGGTACATGTCAAATTTATTAAGAGTAGAGTATAAATGTCTTAACACAATATGTGAGGTGAAGGCTATGTTAACCAGTTTGATGTAAGCATTCCAAATTGTATATAAAATCAGCACATTGTACCCCATAAATGCAGTAATGTACACAGTTAACGATTTAATTTAAAAAAAAAAATCTCCTGTGGAATAATCCTCCAGGGATTCCACATATAGGCTCTGTCCCTGGGTCCGATGCACCCTTGCCCCAATTTCTGTGCAGATCTCCAACCCTTCTGATCTTTTCTGGCCCCCAGTGTCCCACACTGTCTCACTGTACCATCCCAATGTTGTATCTGGGTGGGATGATCCAGGTGGAAGTGGCTGGAGACTCCTCTCCCCAAACTTACTAAGGAGGCTGACGAGACAATACCTCCAGTCCACCATCTTTGAGCACTCTGAGATGATATGTATTCTTTTTTTTCATTAAATAAATTTATTTGTTAAAATAATTTAACTCCAAATACAACTGTTGAATTTGCATTGAGTTATAACTACAATTCATGTTTTAATTGAAATGTCAAGATTTAACAACTGACGTTGTTACAAAACAATAAACTGCTGTTCAATTTTAAATGGTCAGTTGTATTAGAGCTCAACAATTAACTGTGAACTATATCTCTGGGAAACCTCAAATCAATAATGATAAGTCTGTTTCCAAAACCCACTGCAGTCATTCTTGAAACCCTGATCGAGATTTAATAGATGCACAATGACACATTAAAAAAAAAAAAAGACCCCCATAGTCTTTAACATTTGATTGGCTAAGGAGACAATTAAAGCTTACCCAGTGCTAACACAAGACTACTGAGAAAAACAAAAAACGAAGGAACGAAACAAATAACCCAATAGCAACAAACAAAACAAAACATACACTGACCACATTCACACTGGAACACCCTTGAAAACAAACGCCAGGCAGCCTCAGGCAACATTTCTTTATAGAGAAAAGCAAATGTCAGTAGTATTACCACAGAAAAGTGATGGCAACTGTAGCAATTGAGAGTAAAAAATTCAGCACTAATTCTATAAACCAAAGGAGAAAATCATCAAAGAACCTTTCAATAGTGTTAAGAAAACATTTTATGTAACATTTTTGATCAGATGCTGGCTTGTTTGTGGAAGGTGACCAAATGAAAGGCATTAGTTACCATCCCTATTACAGCTTAAAAGAACAAGAAAGTCGCAACTTTAAAAGAAAAAAAAATACTTAAACATGCTGCCTTTGTATAAAAATACAAAAACAAAAGAAAACCTTATTACAACAGCTAAAGAAAAAGTGGGTCTTTGGATCAAACCATAATATTTTTAAGGCATGTTAGAAAAACGTTCACTTAACTAGTTGCTAGTCTGATCAGGGCATAAAATAAATAGTGACCCAAGGTCACCAACTTTCCTCTGTAGCCACCAATATTTCATGTGCCAACAAACGTAACCTTCCTGCTCTTAAGCTTTTTATTACCACCTCAACAAGCACATTCATTCAAGCTGAGTTACAGTCATAACAGGTGAATACCGAGGGGAAAAGCGCAGGAGGATTTCCAGTTTTTAGATGTCTTTGGTGGCTTGTCACCGAATATGCAGGGCTATATGGAAGCACTGATCAGGCTTCAAATCAGTTATTATTAACATCCTTACAGTAAACGCCCACCTTCCTGTCTGACACAAACACTTCTAACTATAACTCCAAAATTTAGATAATCTTTTCCATCGTCTATTTTGCCATGTCATTCACATTATTTAACCTGTTTTTCATATCTGCATAGCAATCTGTAATGTAAAACTGTGGAATCCTTATAGGTATTTCTAATACACAATCTTAGTTGTCATAAACTGTTATGAATTATAAATTGTTCTCAGAAGTTAGGGTTCAAAACTCATCCAATTCACTAACAAATATTTCTGCTTCAGTAGATAAATCATACTTCTTGAATCTTTGATTTCTCTATATGTCTAAGTCAAATTAACTTTTACATAATGAAATCTGTTTCAATAAGATGGGCTAACATTCTTTGTCCTATGAACAATGTGCTTCATAATTGAGGATTATAAAAAATTGTACTGAAGAAGTAAAATATTCACAATTCAAAAGATTTTTGACAACCAAGGCCTGATTTCACCCACCTATCCCCTCAGTTTTCTCATCTATGAAAACTACTATCAACCTTTTTTAAAAATCTAAGCTTAATGTCAGTTATTAAACATTTGGGGGCTACCAACGATTTCAATAATGCATAAAAGACACTTAAATAATTGAAAAGAAAAAGTGTTTCTGATACACTAAATTCTGCAGTATAGATTCTCAGTATAGGCAATTATCTCTGACTTGTGCCAAATTCTTAGGAACAATAAACACACATGCACACACAAACATACACCCTTCTCTCAGTTACACACGTAAGACCAGAGGTTACTTGCACAAGACTGAAGCCAACAAAATGTGGGTGGTATGCAGATCGCAGGCTCAGTGATATTGCAGCTCTGAAGGCCAAATTTATCTCCAGAGGCCCAGCTCAAGAAAATTTCAGCATTTATAACTCTGAAGTTAGTTGAAAACCTTTCTATACTTGATTGTAAAACTTACAAATAGGTTTTTCCTGTGCCATTAGTCATGCAAATGATAAATACTTCATGGCTACGGAAACCAAAAATGTCAGAGCTTGAGCGCCTTTTCAAAACAAAATATTCACTCTCGCTTTATTTGCCACTTCAGTAATCAGGGCAAAATTGTTGTAATTTTTATATAATTCTCCAAGAAAATTAAAGATAAAAGGCTTTTTGTCCCTTACCTTCCACTCTGTAATTTATGTTCTACTTTTAAGCCCCAATTATTTCACATGGTTATTCAATTTTTTAAATGTCTGCAATACAGCTCTGCTACAGCAAACTTGATTTTGAAAGCAGGTTAGCCAAAGGTCACACTGCAACCATAGCCTTTAAAGGCAAGAAGGAATCTGCTGCATTAACAAACTTAAAAATGCCACATATCTGTACTGTCCTGTGAGGTTTCTGCAAATGGGAACATGTGGATGCAACATGGCTTCATTTTCCTTACAGGATGATACTAGTTTATCTATTAAAATGGTTCTTATTAGTAAGGCTAGGCAATCTCTTTCCATCACAGTTGCTTCCTTCTTTTCAGTAAAGTAATAATGACCACCCCGGCACGGTTAACAGAGGATGGGTTTGGGGTTTCAATTCTGACCAAACCCTTGTGAGAGCCTCTACTTTGTGGCAAAGCAGGTGATTTACAAATACTAAAGCCAGACTGTATTTTAACACAACCTGTTCTGACTTTTGCTCTATTAAGGATCAAAGCATGAGTTAGTTCCATGTCACAAATTAGGATAACATCTACAATTAAGCATCATTTTGAACAACAGAAATGTCTCAGCTGAGCAAAGAATCTCTCCCTGTAATGCTGTTGGCAGGTCAGCTGTTATTATCCCACTTGAAGGAATACATTGATTAAAAGCTCTATCCCAATTCCCGAAATTCAGTACTCTTGTAGGAAAATATTTCTCCTTTACTTATTTTTTTTAAAGAAGATAAAATATTTTAATTGTAAGTGGTCACAGGAATTCTTCTGGTTTCTCCCTCATGATTATTTCTAATTTATACAATAGTTGCTTCTGTCAACTCAGTGACAATGCCATCACAGCTTTCAAATGAGATCACCCTGTAGATCGATGGGCTATGCCTTGAAGTTGCAGATGCACACAGGGGACTGAGGACAATGGTGACAACTGTGGTTACTGAACCCAAATGTCACTCAGAGACACCAACTGCCAAACACTGCTCAATTCTGAATAAGGGCTGCAGTTCTCTGTGGATTCAAACCATGCATCCCGCAAACTCTGCTGTAGATGGGTTTTCTATCGCCTATGATACTGGGCAAATCCTGTCCAGTACAGCCATATTCGGGTGCTATTGTATGTTACATGCAGAACAGCATGGATCATCTTTATCAGGCTGAGCAGCATAGTTCATCTGCCTCACAATTTCTGCAAAGAGTTCGTCCACAATTGTTTTACTCTTAGCAGAAGTCTCCATAAAGGGGCAGCCCCACTCTTCAGCAAGGGCTCTGCCTTCTTTAGACGACACTTCTCTCTCACTTTCCAGGTCCACTTTGTTCCCAACCAAGATGACTGGCACTTTTTCATACCACTTCACTCGGATGATCTGGTCCCGCATGGGCTTGATGTCCTGGAAGCTCTGCTGATTGACGAGGCTGTAGACGAGGATGAAGCCCTGGCCGTTCTTGATATACAGGTGCCGCATGGACGCGAACTGCTCGGTGCCCCGGGTGTCCAGGATCTCCAGCACCGACGGCGACGAGTCCACCTTGATCTCCTTGCGGTAGAAGTCCTCGATGGTGGGGTCGTATTTCTCGATGAAGGTGCCGGTCACGAACTGCACGGTCAGGGCGGATTTGCCTACCCCGCCCGAGCCCAGCACCACCACTTTGTACTCCCGCATCGTCCCTCCACGGCGATATGTATTCTTTAAAGCACTCAACGGTATGTGTTTTGGTGTTTTTATCATGACAATTATTAGGCCCGCCTATTGTGGAATGACCAGTAATTGTAGCTGGATTTCTCCTGATGGTTTCCCTGTCTAGGAAAAGAGGTGGCACACCCCATCCCCATGAACATAATTCCAAGTCCCTGCATTTGAGCAGCTTGTTCAGATACAAAATGTCTAATGATCCTCAGGACAGGAAACTGTATTTCAGCAACACCAAGTGGTTTTTAATTTTTTTATTTTAGTCAAATTGTACATTCATGCAGTCTCTTAAAAAGAAGAGATCATTAGGAAGACTGACAATTAATTCTGTCTCCCCATCCCTGCCTCCCATTGTCCAGTTCCCTTTCCCAGAGGCAGCACCATTATCAGCATCTTGTGCATCTACCCAGAGACAAGCTACACATTTACAAGCACATGTGTGTATCTCCACATACACAATACACTCTGTACCCACTGGTCTGCTCCTTGCCTTTCTCATAGTGACCCTTATTGGCACTCACTGTGGCTCTGCAGTTAACTCATTGACTCTCTGCACACTGTTCCATGGGTGCTCTCACCACCCTCTGCTTCTGATATGTAGGCCGTTGCTTGTCACTACAAACAATGTTGCAATGAATATCTTCACCTTGGAGCGTTTGCACACATGGATGTGTATAAATTGGGAAAAATCTTCAGGGTGCCTCTAAAGGATCAAAGGCATATACACCTGAATATATATACACCTTTGATCCAAAAGCATATATACCTGAATTATATATTCAGGTTTGAACCTTTGATCAATATTATTAAGTACTTCCAAAGAGTCATTCTACTACAAAGAACTCAGGAAAATCAACAAAAAAGAACAAACAACCCCATTAAAAACTGGGCAAGAGACACGAACAGAATCTTTTCTCATGAGGACAAATGGCAAACCAACACATGAAAAAATGCTCATCCTGCCACCCCCAGTATATGGGGCCAGCACCCTACTCCTTGAGCCACAGGCGCTGCCCCTATTTTTCCATTCTTGTGATACTTTACTAAGAAGAATGTATTTCAGCTCCATCCAGGTAAATGTAAAAGATGTAAAGTTTCCATCTTTTTTAATAGCTGAATAATATTCCTTGGTATACATATACCACCATAGGTTGATCCATTTATGAGTTGATGGGAACTTAGGTTGCTTCCACGACTTGGCAATTATGAATTGAGCTGCAATGTTTATTCGAGAGCACAGGCCTTTGTGGTAAAACGATTTTTGTTCTTCTGAGTAGATACCTTGTAATGGGATTGCAGGGTTAAATGGTAGTTCTACTTTTAGATCTTTGAGGATTCTCCATACTTCTCTCCAAAAGGGCTGCATTAGTTTGCAATCCCACCAGCAGTGCAGACGTGTTCCCTTCTCTCCACATCCACACCAGCATCTGGTGTCCTGGGACTTTGAGATGTGGGCTAATCTTCTTGGGGTTAGGTGATACCTGAGAGTGGTTTTGATTTCCATTTCTCTGATGATTAAAGATGATGAACATTTTTTCATGTGTTTGTTGGCCATTCAGCTGTCATCCTTGGAGAAGTTTCTGTTCAAATCTCTTGCCCACTTATAGAGAAAGTTGTTCAACTTTTCATATGGAAGGTAACGTGGCAGTATTTTCGTAACTTAAAATATCCCAGTACCCACTGCTTTCACTTCTAGGCATGTGTACATAGATGTGTGTGTGATAGACACACTGCTTGTAGGAATATTATTTTAGAGCAAAAAGTGGAAACAAACCTAAATTACTAACAATATGGGTGTGCCGGCCCCGGCCAGAACTGCAAAAAAAAAAGAATGGAAAAATAGATATCCAATGTACTCCGTACTAATATAAAATCAATATATAAACAATTACATGTTCCTAAGAACAATAAAAACACTATTTTAGTCCAGTTCGGGGGTAGAGGGAAGCAGGATGGGGAAGGGGGAGGATGTTTGGCAGGGGGAGGGAGGGCATGGGGCGAGATCTCAGCTAACGTGCACATTGTGAGGGTGTATAACACACCCCCGGGGTGAGGGGCTCTTCTCCAAATGGAACTTTACCCTAGAAAATGAGGGCAGTGTAACCTAAATATTGCACCCTCATGTTAATTTGAATAAAGTTTAAAAAAAAATTTAAAGATAAGTAAAAAATAAAAACTAAAAAAAAAGAAAAAATGCTCATCATCTCTAATTATCAGAGAAATGCAAATGTTTGACATATCACCTAACCCCAGTGAGAACAGCCCACATCACAAGGTCCCAAAGCAACAGATGCTGGTGTGGGAGCAGAGAGAAGGGAACGAAGGGAACACTTATGCGCTGCTAGCAGGACTGCAAATTAGTACAGCCTTTATGGAAAGAAGTATGGAGCATCCTCAACGATACTGAAATCCCATTAATAGGTATTTATCCAAAAGAAAAATTCATTTTACCATAAGGATATTTGCGCTGAAATGTTTATAGCAGCCTAATTCACAATTGCAAAGATGTGGAACCAATTCGAATGCCCGTCAGCACATGAATGGGTTAATAACTGTGGTGTATGTATACCATGGATTCAGCCATAAAGTATCTTCTGTGACAACCTGGATGGATTCGGAGAACACTCTCCTAAATAAAATATCACGGGAACAGAAAAACAAGTATCACATGTACTTAATACTAAACTGAAACTAGTAGATTAACAACTAGGAGCTCACTGGAGAGAAAAATTCAATTAAATTCAAAAAGGAGAAGAAGGAGATAGTTTGGCAAGTTTCCACCCAAATGGAACAATGCATGAGTGTCTGGCACACTTCCTTGGTGATGGAAACAAGTAGAAGTCAAACTTAATCTAAAAATGCAGATGATGTAACCCTCATATTAATCCAATTGTTTTAATGTGCCAGAAAAAGAGTGCTTCTATCCACACTCCTACCAATAAAAGAAAATTATATCTCATTATATTTTTAAATGTATATTTCTTCTATACATTTAATTCATCATCATCATTTTATATTAAGTCATTTTTAGTGCCTTTTCTGTGAACTATGAAATGTCTGCTAATGTCCTTTCTCATTTTTTCACTATTACTTGGTATGAATTAAACATATATTTTAAAAATTTGCCTCTTCTCTAACATGGATAATACAATTCTTTATACTTGTTTGTTTGAACTTCACCTATGGACTATTTGCCAGGACAAAATGGCATTGTCCTATCAGAATCAGAAGGCTTCTTCATTTTATACCTTGCTTTAAAAGCTCCCATTTTAAAAGTAAGTTTTTAGTTCTCCTTTGTTTTCTTTAAGTATGTTTATGATTTTAATATTTATGTTTACCCTTAGATATACCAATAATTTACTTTGGAGTCAGCGAGTTGACATAGTTGGACAGTATAAGAGATTGATCACCAGGTCAGAGAGGGAAGCTCTTCCTGAACCTACCACTATACACATTGATCAGACCAATATAAGGCCTCTGTTCCAAAAAAAAAAAACAGAGAGAGAGTGAGACTGATCAAAAGACTGAACTTTACAGTCAGTGACATTTAAGTCTGGTACTTCTTTTTCTGGCTATATGAACTTGAGCAATCATTTAACCTCTCTGGCTTCAGCTTTCTCATCCGTGGCACCAAAACAATAACAATACACACTTTGCAGGACTAGTCCTTGAATACAGAGAGAAAAGTTTTCAGCACAGAATTCAATAATTGTTCTATTGATATTAGCTGTTCACATTACTATGATGAAGATTAAGTGACCAACCCGACGTGGGGTCAGAACCAAATGCCCCAGTTCGCAGGCTGGTGCCTTTCCTCCCCAGCAGCTTCCCTCTCAGGGGTCCCCTCCTGAGTCAAGATGAATTCCAGGAAGTAAAATCTCTGTAGGTTCAATTTCATAGGTGGCTGCAGGGTGTCAAGGTCCAGCCAAGGCCTTCCTGTTTACCAAAGCCCTGAGTTTAAAAGGAAATTGCTTGTTCTGTGCCTCTGGTTGATGACACAGTTGTAACCTACCAATGAGCTGAGGACACCTGTGTAGCCAGGAAAGCGGTAAAGATAAAGGCAAGGGTACAATACTTGTCCCCCAAGCTTCTCTTAAATAAATTTTGCATCATTAACTCTGTTTGGTTTGTCTATTTTCTGCTCTCTTTAATAGGTTATTATGTAATATAAAAGTATTGTATATTCTATCAAAAACTATTGTATAGTATACGGAGGTGCTTAAGTGAAAGTCCAAAGTGCGCCTCATCCCAAAGGAAAGCACTGTGAATGCTGTGCACCCCCAGACACCCACCTCTGTCCCCACAAGTAGCATGAATCTGCCTGAGCACAGGCCACTGACTTGTGATCCTGTCGCATTCCTGCTGGTCTGCTTTGATGCTCCCGTTGAACCAGTTGTGACATTCTGCTGCTTCCCTCATCAATTAGTGAACAAAGTAAAAGTATCCTACATCTCAGTCAGTCATGCCACTCAGTGCTAATCACATGGTTGAATATACAATTCTCGGTGCAAAAATGGACACTAAACCTACATGCTCTGCTTAATGTAGGGCTTGAAAAAATAGCCCTTATTTCTGATGGGAACAATAGGACACCTGGGCTCGCCGAGAGATCACCTCAGACAACAAAGGGGAAAGTTTCCTAAGGTATTTTCACAGACAATTCTGGTGGAAATGATGTTTGTCTTTCTCCCAGCCAATGATGTAGGAGGGGTCAGAAATAAACTAGTGCTTTCTGCCGAACGGACAGGAACTAAAAGGGTCCAGCCAAGGATTTTACTGTCTGCTTCTGAAAGCACAGCCATGGCTTGCTTCCTGAGTACAGTCCCCACAACATGTTTCCATCCACTGTGGGAGACGATGACCCTCGCCAGGTGATCTGAGGGCACTGCCCCCACATCCTCTTAAGAGCAGAGGCAGATGAAGCAGAGGGGCAGGTGGAGGGGGCTCAAAGAGAAGGATGCCTCTTCCTCCCCTGGGGTCTGAGGAAGTGGCCACAGGTTCTGCCCAGGGCCCTCTCTCTGAAGGAGCCCTGAACAGGCTCACCAGCTGTCAGTCCACTTTGGACCACAGAATTGTGACAGGACAGCATGGGAGAGGCAGAACAGAGACCTTGAGTCAAACACAGGAGGATTCTCTCTGGGTGGGGTCACCAAATACTGGGACCTCACAGTGGGGAGGGCTCAGACTGTTAAGCCCAAGACCCTCCTTTTACAGAAGAGGGGGCATTCTCAGGTAGACTCCCCCTGGCCTACACAGGACAGATCCAGACTTGGATTCTAGTTCTGTCCCCTCCTCCACAGAACAGTGCAGGGACTGTCAGGACACCTCTGAGATCCAGGCCAGGAATACAACACCTCAACCCCTCTTTCCCTGGAGGCAGCTACTTTACCCCTCTGCATCCCTCTTTCTAGGCAGCCCCAGGCTCTGTGGGCTTCCCTGCCGATGCAGCAGAAGCCCCTCACCTCCTGAGGGAGGGCCCCCTTAATGCAGCAGAGGATGCCTGAGTTCTGTGTCCCCAGCCTCCTGGCCACCAAAAGACCATTTTGTTCTTCCCGTTTCCCCTAGGAGTCTAGCCAAATACGCTGCATTTGTAAATGTTAAAGGAATGGCTTTCTTTTTTTGTTTCTCCCAGGCATCAGAACCTGAACAGCCCTCCCAGTGGCCCCAGCCCCACACAATTGCTCTCCCTTCCCGGGGGCCCCCAGCTACTCACTCAGGAGGAGACTGATGAACTCCAGGACACTGGAGGCCCAGCAACACGGGCCGTCCCATGAGCAGGGTCCCATGACAAGGCTGCTGGCAGCCTGGTCAGCTACAGAGGAAACAAAGGGGAAGAAGCAAAAAGGGTTTATATAAGCTTTCCCAGGGCGGGTGGGACTACTGCTGACAGGGGAAGCAACCCATCAGTCTGGTGAAAGAGCCATTCAGCTCATGTTGATCAGTTCCCTGCAGTCACAGCCAGCCTGTGTCTCAAATGTACCCTCCCCTGATGCTTACCTGCTGTCCTGGGCTAGCAGCGCTGCCCCAGTAGTCACTCTTACAGCAAAGCGGGGCGAGGACCCTCCTGAGTTTGGGGCTTTCCTCTGTCCACACCTGACTTAATAAATCAAAGTCCTTTTCTCGTTTTTCAAAAATATCAACTATCTGCTGCCTAAGTAAGAAGCTTCCAGCAAAAGAATAAAGCTTTTTCTGGAGACTGTTAACTATGCACACTCTCTGTAAGGATGGTCAGCCTTTCTAGGAAAATAACAGAAAAGTAATTACCTCAAAGTTTTCAGTAAGGACAAAACAAAGCAATCCCTCAGCCAGCTGTCTTTCTCTTGACAGCAGCCTCCCTGCTCCTCCCCCAGCCTCACCCCCATGGACCTCCATTTTCACAGCCACAGAGGAACTCAGCAGCCAAAAAGGAAATGTCAAGTCTTTATGGAAACCTCCCAAATCCAGCTACAGTTAGCTTTTGTCCCCCATCCCTCTTTAATTCAGCTGGCCACTGGACCTCAACTGTGGGCGTTCCTTCTTTCTTCCTTTGGGGATATTCCACCTTTCCTTGCTCTCTTCTCTCTCTCTCTTTCCCTACTCTCTTTCCTCTCTCTCTGCCTCCCTCCTTCTAAAATGAAGTCTAAACATTTATATCCTGACCTTGACACAGAAATTCATCCGTCCCTAGGCCAACTTCCTGTTGGGTGTTTCCACTTTATCACTCACTGTGCAAATATCAGGTAAATATCAGCATTTACCTTCTGTTGGCAGCCATATGGCTCCCTCAGTCACCACTAATACCAGCTATCTTCTCCGCACACTCACGCCAAAGCCAAACTCCACAGAAGCTGACAGGCTCGTGGCTGGATTAAATAGTGGCTTTTCCCCTGAGCTTCTGCCAGCCCTGCCCCCGTGCCCTCTGGCCACAGCCTCGTCTGCCCCCAACCCACCACCACCTATTGAGGCTCAGCCCCATCTCTTATGTCCTGTTACCCTGGGTAGCTCCACATTTTCCCACCCACTGGGCAGTGCCACCTTCTCCTCCCCACTGAAACTTCCCCAATGGCTGTCCTGGCAGAATTCCCCCAAAGGAGGCTCTGCAGGCTGGCCCATGACTGTAAACCGTCACCCAGCTAATCAAAAGACAATGTCTGGACTCCTGACCAGCAGCTCAGGACTCATTCCCCAACATCACCTCTGGTCTCCCATCTCATTTAATGGCCTCAAAAAAGTCACCTGGAGTCCAGTCTGTTCTCATGGCCAAAACTGTTCTGCAGATTCCCAGAAAAGAGAACATTCAACATTGCCTTGATCCTCCTTCTCCACCTAGTAATGGAGAAAGTTGTTAAATGTGTTCCTCAGAAATTTCTCACATGGTATCCAGAACCTGGAACCTTCTCTGGTGACATATGGGAAGAGATAGGATGGCTATTTCCTGATGTGGAAGGACAGTCAGATGTCCAGGAAAGGAAAGTTAGAGAGAAGCTATGAATTGTCTTTTCCCTGACTTGTCACCCGTGGAAAAAGCAGAGCCACCAGCCCAGCCCTGCAGGGTCTATGGCAAAGTGTGGAGGCAACCTGCAAGTGGGCTGGGAAGAGGACCAGGCAGCACAGGGCATACTGATGGCCCTCACTGCCCACCTTCCCCACTCTTCTATAACTCCACTGCCCAATTCTTGGCAAAAGAAAAAAAATAACAAAATGATGGGTGGCTCATTTAGAAAGATAAAATTACAGGCACTATTTACTGTCTTCACAATCTGAGGAAGAGAAAAAAAGGATGTTTTAGAGTAACTAAATCTTAAGAGGAAAATCTGGGGAGATGTCTAGACAGACTTGGAAAAGCTAAAGCTCTGACAGATTCCTGGGGATCTGTAAATCCAAACATAGAAATAGGGCTGTGAGAGCCCCAATCCTCTCCTCTGGCTGACTTTGGGGCTATACACAGCAGGAAGTGAAGTCTGAGGCAGACTTGTCAACTGCCTGCAAGATTACCGCAGGCCAAGTTAACTACACAGAAACCCAGCAGATCCTTGTGAGGCTTATCATTCTAGCCATTTAGTGACACCTCTGCCCAACAACAGCTGGATGCTGAGCTAACAGAGCAGACACTGGGAGGAGGGTAACTAAGAGTTACTAACTAATAACTAAGTAAATTTTAAATGTATTACCACAAAAAAAACTAAGTAAATGATGGTTGTTAATCAATTTGGTTTAAGCCTATCACATTGTATATTAAATCATCACATTGTACCCCATAAATGTATACAGTTATGATTTTAATTAAAAATTAAATAAATAAATAAATACATTCAGAGACCTAAAGAAACCCAAGTATGAAGAACTAAAGTATAAGATCAATGTAACATCAAGTAGAGAATATCAATATAGAAAGTATAACATAGAACCAAGCAAAAATTACACAATTTAATAATGTAACAACAAAAAATGAAAAAAAATCACTTACAAGGGCTCAATAACTGATATGACCATGCAGAAAAATAATCAGCGAACTTAAAGTTTTGTGAATTTAAATTATCTAGTCTAAGGAATAGAAAGAAAAAACGTGAAGAAATATAAACAAATCTTCAGACACATGTTGGACACTTATCAGCCATACCAATATATGTATAATGAATATCCAGACGGAGAAGAGAAGGAGTGAAAGAAGAAATGTTAACAGCCAAGTACCCGAATTTTTTTCCTGCGTTCTTAAGGTATAATTGACAAGGAAAAAATGTTCAGTATTCAAGGAATACAAAGTGATGATTTGAGCTGACTACCACAAATTATCAACACATCCATCAACACACCTACAGTAATTGAGGGTGGGGGGTCAGACTCATAAGTACTACACTCAGCTTATGTCAGAAAAATAATACAGTATGGTAGGATGAACCTTAAGGTATGCCACCATGCTATGCATTAAATACCCAGAATTTATTGATCTTATCAATGAACATTTGTACCCTTTGACCAACCTCTCCCCAGCCCCTGGCAACCACTATTCTACTCTCTGCTTCTATGAGACCAGTTGTTACAGATTTCACATGTAAGTGATCATTCTGTATGGCTGATGTTACTTGGCATGAAATCCTTGTATATCTATACACCACATTTTCTTTATTCATCTGATGACAGACCCCTAAGTTTTCATTTCTTTACTATTGTAAATGATGCTATAACAAACATGGCTGTGCAAATATCTTTTTGAGATGGACGTTGATTTCCCTTTCATTGGAAATAGAACCAGAAGAGGGATTATTTGTTGTTCCATTGTTGGTCTTTTGAGGAATTTCCATACTGTTTTTCATAATAGCTGTACCAATTTACATACCCAGCAATAGTGTACAAGTGTGCCCTCTTCTCCACACTCTCTTACCAGCACCTGTTATCCCTTGCATTTTTTATAAGACCCACCCTGACAGATGTGAAATAACAGCTTATGGTGATTTGGGTTCACATTTCCCTGATGATGAGCAATGTTTTTTTTTGTTTTTTGTTTTTTTTTTTTTTGGTTTTGGCCGGGGCTAGGTTTGAACCCGCCACCTCCGGCATATGGGACCGGCGCCCTGCTCACTGAGCCACAGGCGCCGCCCCAGATGAGCGATGTTAACCTTTTCATATACCTGTTGGCCATCTGTATATCTTCTTTTTTTTTTACATTATTTTTTTCATTTAATATTATATCTAGCAATCTTCCCAGATCAGTTCTACACCTTTGTCCTTTTTTTGTACCTATATTCTTTAAGATGTTCCTTTCTTTTTTTTTTTTAATCAAATCATAGCTGTGTACATTAATGTGATCGTGGGGCAACATACACTGGTTTTATAGACCATTTGACATATTTTCATCACACTGATTACCGTAGCCTTCCTGGCATTTTCTTAGTCATTGTGTTAAGACATTTATATTCTACATTTACTAAGTTTCACATGTACCCTTGTGATCCCACCAATCACCTTCCCTCCGCCCTTCCTCCCTCCTCCCTCGCTTCCCTCTCCCTCCCCTCCATCTCCTTCCCTTCCCTCTCCCTCTTCCCCAGATTCTTAGGTTATAAGTGGGTTACAGCTTTCATATGAAAGTCATACATTAGTTTCATAGTAAGCTGAGTACATTGGATACTTTTTCTTCCATTCTTGAGATACTTTACTAAGAAGAATATGTTCCAGCTCCATCATGTAAACATGAAAGAGGTAAAGTCTCCATCTTTCTTTAAGGCTGCATAATATTCCATGGTGTACATGTACCATGATTTATTAATCCATTCATGGATCAATGGGCAGTTGGGCTTTTCCATGACTTAGCAAATATGAATTGGGCTGCGATAAACATTCTGGTACAACTATCTTTGTTACAATGTGATTTTTAGTCTTCTGGGCATGTACCTAGTAGAGGAATTATAGAATTGAATGGCAGATCTATTTTTACATCTCTACATGTTCTCCAAACATCTTTCCAAAAGGAATGTATCAATTTGCATTCCCACCAGCAGTGTAGAAGTGTTCCCTTTTCTCCACATCCATGCCAATATCTCTGTTCTTGGGATTTTGTGATATGGGCTAATCTTACTGGAGTAAAATGAAATCTGAAAGTAGTTTTGATTTGCATTGCTTGGATGATTAAGGATGATGAGCATTTTTTTCATATGTCTGTAGGCCATGCGCCTGTCTTCTTCAGAGAAGTTTCTCTTCAAGTCCCTTGCCCAGCCTGCGATGGGATCACTTGTTCTTTTCTTGCTTATACATTTGAGTTCTCTGTGGATTCTGGTTATTAAACCTTTGTCAGAGACATGACCTGCAAATATCTTCTCCCATTCTGAGGGCTGTCTGCTTGCTTTACTTACTATGTTCTTGGCTGTGCAGAAGCTTTTTAGTTTGATCAGGCCCCAGTAGTGTATTTTTGAAGCTTCTTCAATTGCCCGGGGGTCCTCCTCTTAAAATACTCGCCCAGACCGATTTCTTCAAGAGTTTTCCCTGCAATCTCTTCTAGTATTTTTATAGTTTCATGTCTTAAGTTTAAATATTTAATCCAGTGAGAGTCTATCTTAGTTAATGGTGAAAGGTGTGGGTCCAGTTTCAGTCTTCTACAGGTTGCCAGCTAGTTCACCCAGCACCATTTGTTAAATAGGGAATCTTTTCCCCACTGAATGTTTTTAATTGGCTTGTCAAAGATCAAATAACGCTAAGTAGCTGGATTCATCTCTTCATTCTTCTGTTAAATACATCTACCTCTCTGTTTTTGTGCCAGTACCATGCTTTTTTGATCACTATCGATTTATAGTAGAGTCTGAGGTGTGGTAGCGTGATTCCTCCTGCTTTGTTTTTATTACTGAGTAATGTCTTGGCTATTTGGGTTTTTTTATGATTCCATATTAAACAAAGTATTATTTTTTTCAAGATCTTTAAAGTATGGCAGTAGAGCTTTAATAGGGATTACATTAAAATTGTATATGGCTTTGGGTAATATGGACATTTTTAACGATGTTGATTCTTCCCAGCCACGAGCATGGTATGTTTTTCCATTTGTTAACATTTTCAGCTATTTCTTTTCTTAGAGTTTCATAGTTCTCTTTATAGAGATCTTTCACATCCT
The DNA here is from genome assembly GCF_027406575.1 of Nycticebus coucang. NCBI lineage: Eukaryota > Metazoa > Chordata > Mammalia > Primates > Lorisidae > Nycticebus > Nycticebus coucang. The sequence continues at coordinate 103,577,840 of NC_069789.1, forward strand.
TTGTTAGATAAACTCCCAAATATTTCATTTTCTATGGCACTACTGTGAATGGAATAGAGTCCTTAATTGTTTTTCAGTTTGACTATTGTTGTTATATATAAAGGCTACCAGTTTATGAACATTGATTTTGTAACCTGAGACCCTGCTTCTGTATTCCTTGATCACTTCTAAGAGTTTTGTAGTAGAATCCCTGGTGTTTTCCAGATATACAATCATATCATCTGGGAAGAGTGAAAGTTTGATATCTTCTGACCCTATATGGATACCCTTGATTGCCTTTCCTTCCTTAATTGCGATGGCTAAAACTTCCATTACAATCTTAAAGAGCAGTGGAGACAATGGGCAACCTTGTCTGGTTCCTGATTTGTGTGGAAATGATTTCAATATAATTCCATTCAATATGATATTGGCTGTGGGTTTGCTGTAGATGGCCTCTATCAGTTTAAGAAATTTCCCTTCAATACTAATTTTCTTGAGTGTTCTGATCATGAAGGGATGCTGGATATTATCAAAAGTTTTTCTGCATCAGTTGAGAGAATCATATGGCCTTTGTTTTTTTAATTTGTTTATGTGCTGAATTATATTTATAGATTTACGAATATTGAACCAGCCTTGAGACCCTGGGTTAAAACCAACTTGGTCATGATCTATAATTTGTTTGATATGTTGCTGGATTCTGTTTGTTAAGATCTTGTTGAATATTTTTGCATCTATATTCATTAGTGATATTGGTCTATAATTTTCTTTTCTTGTTGGGTCTTTTCTTGGTTTGGGGATCACAGTGATGTTTGCTTCACAGAATGTGTTGGGTGGTCTTCCTTCTTTTCCTATATTTTGGAACAGGTTGAATAATATAGGTATTAGTTCCTCTTTAAAGGTTTGGTAGAATTCTGACGTGAAGCCATCTGGTCCCGGGCTTTTCTTTTTAGGGAGATTTTGTATGGTTAATGCTATTTCAGAACTTGATATTGGCCTGTTCAACATTTCCACTTGATTCTGGCTAAGTCTTGGAAGGTGATGTGCTTCCAAGTATTGGTCAATTTTTCAGATTTTCATATTTCTGAGAATAAAATTTCTTGTAATACTCATTAAGGATTTTTTGAATTTCTGAGAAGTCTGTTGTTATGTCATCTTTGTTGTTTCTGATTGATGAAATTAGAGATTTTACACTTTTTTTCCTCATTAGGTTAGCCAAAGGTTTATCTATTTCATTGACCTTTTCAAAAAACCAACTTTTTGATTTATTGATCTGTCATATAATTCTTTTGTTTTCAATTTCATTTAATTCTGCTCTAATTTTGGTTATTTCTTTTCTTCTACGGGTTTGGAGTTGGAATGTTCTTCCTTTTCCAGTTGCTTTAGATGCCCCATTACATTGATAACTTCCTCTCTTTCTGTTCTCTTGAGGAAGGCTTGCAGTGCTATAAATTTCCCTCTTAGAACTGCCTTCGCGGTATCCCAGAGGTTCTGATAATTTGTGTCTTCATTGTTGTTTTGTTCCAAAAATTTGGCAATTTCCTTATTAATCTCATCTCTGACCCAGCTATCATTCAGCATAAGGTTATTTAACTTCCATGTTTTTGTATGAGTATGCAGATCCCTGTTGTTACTGAGTTGAACTTTTATTCCATGATGGTCCGAGAAAAAAGATGCATGGAATAATTTCTATTCCTTTAAATTTACTGAGGTTAGACTTGTGAACTAAGATGTGATCGATTTTGGAGTACATTCCATGGGCTTATGAGAAGCATGTGTATTCAGTTTTGTTGAGATGAAATGTTCTGTAGATGTCTGCTAAATCCAAATGTTGGATAGTTAGGTTTAAATCTAAAATTTCTTTCCTCAGCTTCTTATTGGAAGATCTATCCAACACTGTCAAAGGAGTGCTAAAATCTATGACTGTTATGTAGCTGGAGGAATTCAAGTTGCTCATGTCTGTTAGAGTTTCTCTTATAAATTGAGGTGCATTCTGGTTGGGTGCATAAATACTAATAATTGAAATCTCATCCTATTGAGTTTTATCCTTAACAAATATGAAGTGACCATTCTTATCCTTCCTTACTTTTAATTGGTTTAAAGCCTATTGTATCTGCAAATAAAATTGCAACACCTGCTTTTTTCTGATTACCATTTGCCTGAAATATGGACGAACATCCTTTCACCCTGAGTGTGTATTTATCTTTTAAGGTAAGATTTGATTCTTGTATGCAGCAAATATCTGGCCTGAGTTTTTGTATCCAGTCAGCCAACCTGTTCCTCTTTAGAGGACAGTTTAAGCCATTGATATTAATGGAGAATATAGATAAGTCTCGTAAAATTTTGGGTATTGAGTTTTTCAAAAGTCCAGTGGATATTTTTAATCCTTTTCCCACTGTGGAAGTTGGAGTTTGATCAAAAGTTTCTGAGTGAGTTTACCTTTATGGTAGAGGATTAGGCTGGTCATTATGGAGGATAGGTCTGAGAATATCCTGGAAAGCTGGTTTGGGTATGGCAAATTTCTTCAACATATGAATGTCATTAAAGTATTTAATTTCTCCATCACAAATGAAACTCAGTTTAGCTGGATACAGGATCCGGGGTTGAAAGTGATTTTGCTTCAGGAGATTAAAAGTAGATGACCACCCTCTTCTGGCTTGAAAAGTTTCAGCAGAGAGATCTGCAGTCATTTTAATATTCTTCCTTTTGTAGGTAATGGATTTCTTACATCTGGCTGCTTTCAGAATTTTCTCCTTCATATTAACTTTAGTGAAGTTAATTATGATATGCCTGGGGGATGTCTTATTTGGATTGAGTCGTGCTGGGGTTCTGAAACTGTCTACTATCTGAATTTCAGAATCTCTTGGCATGTCTGGAAAATTCTCTTTCATAATTTCATAGAGAAGGGCCTCTGTGCCTAGTGAGGCCACGTCATTGGTTTCAGGGATTCCAATGAGTTGGATATTAGCTTCTTCGAATTATCCCAGAGCTCTCTGAGAGAATGATCCATTTTTGCTCTCCATTTCTCTTCCTCTTTGAGAGTTCAGGAGCATTCAAAGGCTTTGTCTTCAATGTCAGAAATCCTTTCTTCTGCTTGCTCCACTCTGTTACTGAGGGATTCTACTGTATTTTTCAGATCTTTGAGGGCTGAAAATTCTTGCTTCAGTGCTTCAAAATCTTTGCTGGTTTTGTCTTTAAATTCATTGAATTCTTGAGATAACGTTTGAATTTCTCCTCGAATTTCTAATTCCAACTTTTGAATTGCTTCTCAAATTTCTAATTCCAAATTTTCCTCCATTCTATTAACCTTGTTTGCAATCCAAATTCTGAATTCCATTTCTGACATCTCAGCCATCTGTTTATGAATGGGATCTTCAGTTACATCTGCCATATCTTTCTTTGGGCGGGGGGTGGTGATCGACTCTGGTTATTCATCTTACCGGAGTTTTTCTGCTGATTCCACTCCATGATTATTTTACACCATTTGACTTTTCCCCTGGAGCTTTGCTGAGGACCCATACAGTGCTACAGCCTCAGAAACTGGGGACCTGTTTTGTGTGGTGGGGCTAAGTGGTTCTGTCTTGTTTTCAGCTGGTCTCTGTCCAACCCTAGTGAAATAATTACAGTGAGTTGAAGTCTCAGCTGTGGAGAAATACCAGCAATTGTGTCACCCCACCCCCCACGGGCAACAATTGGAAAAGGAAAATCAAACCTTCCTATAATCACACACCCAGGGCACCACTTGGATAGTCCTTGGGCGATTGGCTCAGTTCAAAAGGTCCAAATCTATTGTCTCAGTTAGCACCTATCTCAGGTGGAAGAGTCTAAAAGGTCTCTGGCAACTAGATTGCAGAGGTTTGCTGACAACTCAAATATGACTTGCTCCAGTGCTCTGTGAGGTCAGGAGGACCCACTCAGCAAATAGATTAGTCTGGTAAGGTTTATGCTCCTCTGTCACACCCCACCTTGCACCTCTGTCACACCCAGTCACTGATAACCCCACAGGGCTGTGACCCAGTTGCCAGCAATAACCAGATACTCCAGGGGTTTGCACCTCCCTGAATCACAAGGAAATCTATGTCTCCTCAGCCAGGCTGCTGCTCTCTGACTCTATCCGGCAGGGGGAGGTGAGGCCTGACAATCTCAGGGGCTTGATGGAGGCTGGGGGGTGTTCACTCAGTTCCAGCCCCACCCCTGATTGATGTTACTGACCGAACAGAACAAATTTGTGGAATTTGTTTCTGTCCCAGCTAAATTCCCCTGCAGAAGAGAAGCTATTTTGACTTCACAGAACCTGCGCCTCAGGCCCTGTCTTTGTGGCTGCATGTATTTGCAGCATGGTTAGCTGTCAGTTCTAGCCTCCTGCCCTCCTTTGTGTAGGCTGATGATCCCCTGGGGTCTGGGTGCATCTTAGGCTCAGTAAAGCAGTCCTCTGGGTCAGCCCCACCCTGGGAGTCAGCCAGCACTGCGGTGCATTTTCTAGTCCCCGCTCTCCACCCAGGCCGGTACCGCCTCAGGCAAACTCTTTACTCACAGGACCTGCATTTCCATCCCAGATCTGTTCTGCTGGTGGTTGCCACCTGAGATGTCCAGCCTCCTCTGGTTGCCCAGAAAGACAGGGGGTGTGACTCCAGAATATCCAGGGGTAGCCCTATTGTTGCCAAAAATGGCTGCTGCTCTGCACCTCGGGGCACCACCACTCTGGCATGGTTCCCTCTCAGCTGACCATCCTCTACTCACTCCTGTGCTGCAGAATCAGCATTAACCAGCTGCAGTCCAGGCCCTGTCCACACCCCTCAAGAAATCACCCAAGAATCTGGACTCCTGGGGGACAGGCCTCCAGACCTCTGAGTGAGAGTGGAGGGAAGTGCTGGGAGCTTGGAATTACAGGTAGAAAATATATACAGTTTCTCACAGTTTTATGCCTGGCAGGAGAGCACCATGGCACCCTAGTAGGGGAAGTAGGTACAGTTTTTAGAGGGTCTCTCCTGTGGAGTATAATGTGAGGACTCTTAAACTCTGCTCCTTTGTTTATGGGGAACTCCAAGCCATTCTCATGGGGGAGGGGACCCCCGTCCACTTGGTGATGGATTTTGTACCTTTTGTTTGTATCCTTGGGGTTTCAACTCACCTCAGCAGGGTTGATGTGCATTCTTCAACCTTCTCTCTTGGCGCAGCTCTAATCTGCCAGGTCACTTGCTAAATTTCTGTCCTCTAACTCTCCTTCTGGATGGGAACCTCTGTGGAAAGCTGGCTTCAGTCAGCCATCTTGTCTCCTCCCCTCCATCTGTATATCTTCTTTGGGAAAATGCCTATTCAGGGCCTTTGCCCATTTTTAAATTATTTATTTTGTTTGTTCTTATTAAATTATATGAATTTCATATTTTTTGTATATTAACTACTTATCAAATGGTTTGCAAATATTTTCTCAAAATCCGTAGGTAGTCTGTTCACTTTGTTTATAATGTCCTTTGCTGTGCTTAGTAACATAGAAACTTTGTAACTTAATATAATCCCAATTATTCATTTTTGTTTTGGATGACTATGCTTTTGATGTCATATCCAAAATACCATTGCCAAAACCCATGTCAAAGAGCTTTTTCCCTGTTTTCTTTTACTTTTATGGTTTCATGTACTACATTTATTTCCATAATGAACTTCGAGTTAGTTTTTGTATGAATATAATTTCATAATTTTGCACATAGATATCACATTTTCTAAGGACCATTTGTTGAAGAGACTATCCTTTCCCCCATTGTGTATTTTTGGTGCTTTTTTCAAAGATCAGATGAACTTATGGACACGTGTTTATTTCTGGGGTTGGTATAAGCCAAATGTTTCAATTACTAAAGTTTTGTTATACAGTTCTGACTACTAGAGTTTTGATAACTAGAGTTTGTCATTACTAGAGTTTTGTCACATATAGTTTGAAACAAGGAAGTCTGATGCCTCTAGCTTCTTCTTGCTCAAAATTGCTTTGGCTATTTAGAGTCTTTGTAATTCCATATAAATGTTGAGTTTTTTCAATTTCTGTGAAAAATGCCATTGAAATTTCCATAGGAATTTCTTGAATCTGTAGATGGCTTTGGATAATATGGACATTTTAATAATATTAATTAGTTCTCTAGTGAATTGATCAATAATTATCTTGACATTTATTTTCGTCATCTTCCATGTTTCACCAATATTTTATAGTTTTCAGTAAACAGATCTTTGGCCTCCTTGGTTAAATTTATTCCTACATATTTTATTCTTTTGGTACTATTGTAAATAGAATCTTTTCCTAATTGGGGGAGAGTGTAGTTCATTGTTAGTGTATAGTAATGCCACTGATTTTTGTATGTCAAAATAATATCCTGCAACTCTACTGAATTTGTTTCTTACTTCCCAGAGTTTTCTGGTTCAATCTTCAGGGTTTCCTATGTATAAGAACATATTATCTGGAAGCAGGGATAATTTTACTTCTTCCTCTTTTATTTAAATACTTTTTGCTAACTTTTCTTTTATTATTGTTAAATCATAGCTGTGTACATCAGTGCAATTGCCTGTACCCATTCTAAGATGCACCATAGATGTGGCCCCACCCATTACCCTCCCTCCACCAAAACCTCCCCCCTCCCTTCCCGTTCCTTGGCCCTTTCCCCATAGTCTTGTGCTATAGTTGGGTTATAGTCTTCATGTGAAAGCTATAATTTAGCTTCATAGTAGGGCTAAGTACATTGGATACTTTTTCTTCCATTCCTGAGATACTTTGCTAAGAAGAATATGTTCCAGCTCCATCCATGTAAACATGAAAGAGGTAAACTCTCCATCTTTCTTTAAGGCTGCATAGTATTCCATGGTATACATGTACCACAATTTGCTAGTCCATTCGTGGGTCAATGGGCACTTGGGCTTCTTCCTGACTTAGCAATTATGAATTGGGCTGCAATAAACAGTCTGGTACAGGTGTCTTTGTTATATTGTGACTTTTGGTCTTCTGGGTATAAACCTAGTAAAGGAATTATGGGATCGAATGGCAGGTCTATTTTTAGGTCTCTAAGTATTCTCCAAACATCCTTCCAGAAGGAACGTATTAGTGGCCATTCCCACCAGCAGTGTAGAAGTGTGCCCTTTCCTCCACATCCACACCAACATTTCTGGTTTGGGGATTTTGTTATGTGGGCTACTCTTACTGGGGTTAGGTGATATCTCAGAGTAGTTTTGATTTGCATTTCTCTGATGATTAAGGATGATGAGCTTTTTTTCATGTGTTTGTAGATTTTGCGTCGGTCTTCTTTAGAGAACTTTCTCTTATAGTCCCTTCCCACCCTGAGATGGGGTCACGTGTTCTTTCCTTGTTAATACGTTTGAGTTCTCTGTGGATTCTGGTTATTAGACCTTTATCAGAGGTATAACCTGCAAATATTTTCTCCCATTCTGAGGGCTGTCTGCTTGCTTTACTCACTATGTTCTTGGCTGTGCAGAAGCTTTTCAGTTTCATCAGGTCCCAGTAGTGTATTTTTGATACTGCTTCAAATGCCTAGGGAGTCCTAATCATAAAATATTCACCCAGGCCAATTCCTTCAAGAGTTTTCCCTGCACTTTCTTCAAGTATTTTTATAGTTTCATGTCTTAAGTTTAAATCTTTTATCCAGTGAGAGTCTATCTTAGTTAATGGTGAAAGGTGTGGGTCGAGTTTCAATCTTCTATAGGTTGCCAGCCAGTTTACCTAGCACCATTTGTTAAATAGGGAATCTTTTCCCCACTGAATGTTTTAAATTGGCTTGTCAAAGATCAAATAACGGTAAGAAGCTGGATCCATCTCTTGGTTCTCTATTCTGTTCCAGACATCTACTTCTCTGCTTTTGTGCCAGTAACATGCTGTTTTGATCACTATGGATTTACAGTACAGTCTCAGGTCTGGTAGCGTGATTCCTCCTGCTTTGTTTTTATTGCTGAGTAATGTTTTGGCTATTCGAGGTTTTTTCTGATTCCATATAAAACGAAGTATTATTTTTTCAAGATCTTTAAAGTATGACAATGGAGCTTTAATAGGAATTGCATAAAAATTATATATTGTTTGGGCAGTATGGACATTTTAACAATGTTGATTCTTCCCAGCCATGAGCATGGTATGTTTTTCCATCTGTTAACATCTTCAGCTATTTCTTTTCTTAGAGTTTCATATTTCTCTTTGTAGAGATCTTTCACAAAGGAGTGCTCCTCTGTCACACCCCACCTTGCACCTCTGTCACACCCAGTCACTGATAACCCCGCAGGGCTGTGACCCAGTTGCCAGCAATAACCAGATACTCCAGGGGTTTGCACCTCCCTGAATCACAAGGAAATCTATGTCTCCTCAGCCAGGCTGCTGCTCTCTGACTCTATCCGGCAGGGGGAGGTGAGGCCTGACAATCTCAGGGGCTTGATGGAGGCTGGGGGGTGTTCACTCAGTTCCAGCCCCACCCCTGATTGATGTTACTGACCGAACAGAACAAATTTGTGGAATTTGTTTCTGTCCCAGCTAAATTCCCCTGCAGAAGAGAAGCTATTTTGACTTCACAGAAATTCACAGAGCCTCTCTTTCACAAAGAGATCTTTCACATCCTTTGTTAGGTATACTCCCAAATATTTCATCTTCTTTGGCACTACTGTGAAAGGAATAGAGTCCTTGACTGTTTGGCTTGGTTATTGTTGGTATATATAATGGCTACAGGTTTATGGGTGTTGATTTTGTAGCCTGAGACATTGCTGTATTCCTTGATCACTTCTAAAAGTTTTGTAGTAGGATCCCTAGTGTTTTCCAGATATACAGTCTTATCATATGCGAAGAGTGAAAGTTTGATCTCTTCTGACCCTATGTGATACCCTTGATCGCCTTTTCTTCCCTAATTGCAATGGCTAAAACTTCCATTACAATGTTAAAGTGCAATGGAGACAATGGGCAACCTTGCCTGGTTCCTGATCTAAGTGGAAATGACTTCAATTTAACTCCATTCAATGCGATATTGGCTGTGGGTTTGCAGTAGATGGCCTCTATTAGTTTAAGAAATGTCCCTTCTATACCAATTTTCTTTTTTTTTTTTCTTTTTTTCTTTTTTTTTTTATTGTTGGGGATTCATTGAGGGTACAATAAGCCAGTTACACTGATTGCAATTGCTAGGTAAAGTCCCTCTTGCAATCATGTCCTGCCCCCATAAAGTGTGACACACACTAAGGCCCCACCCCCCTCCCTCCATCCCTCTTTCTGCTTCCCCCCCCCATAACCTTAATTGTCATTAATTGTCCTCATATCAAGATTGAGTACATAGGATTCATGCTTCTCCATTCTTGTGATGCTTTACTAAGAATAATGTCTTCCACTTCCATCCAGGTTAATACGAAGGATGTAAAGTCTCCATTTTTTTTAATGGCTGAATAGTATTCCATGGTATACATATACCACAGCTTGTTAATCCATTCCTGGGTTGGTGGGCATTTAGGCTGTTTCCACATTTTGGCGATTGTAAATTGAGCTGCAATAAACAGTCTAGTACAAGTGTCCTTATGATAAAAGGATTTTTTTCCTTCTGGGTAGATGCCCAGTAATGGGATTGCAGGATCGAATGGGAGGTCTAGGTTGAGTGCTTTGAGGTTTCTCCATACTTCCTTCCGGAAAGGTTGTACTAGTTTGCAGTCCCACCAGCAGTGTAAAAGTGTTCCCTTCTCTCCACATCCACGCCAGCATCTGCAGTTTTGAGATTTTGTGATGTGGGCCATTCTCTCTGGGGTTAGATGATATCTCAGGGTTGTTTTGATTTGCATTTCTCTAATATATAGAGATGATGAACATTTTTTCATGTGTTTGTTAGCCATTCGTCTGTCGTCTTTAGAGAAAGTTCTATTCATGTCTCTTGCCCATTGATATAAGGGATTGTTGGCTTTTTTCATGTGGATTAATTTGAGTTCTCTATAGATCCTGGTTATCAAGCTTTTGTCTGATTGAAAATATGCAAATATCCTTTCCCATTGTGTGGGTTGTCTCTTTGCTTTGGTTATCGTCACCTTAGCTGTACAGAAGCTTTTCAGTTTAATGAAGTCCCATTTGTTTATTTTTGTTGTTGTTGCAATTGCCATGGCAGTCTTCTTCATGAAGTCTTCCCCCAGGCCAATATCTTCCAGTGTTTTTCCTATGCTTTCTTTGAGGATTTTTATTGTTTCGTGCCTTAAATTTAAGTCCTTTATCCATCTTGAATCAATTTTTGTGAGTGGGGAAAGGTGTGGGTCCAGTTTCAGTCTTTTACATGCAGACATCCAATTCTCCCAACACCATTTATTGAATAGGGAGTCTTTCCCCCCAGGTAAGTTCTTGTTTGGTTTATCGAAGATTAGGTGGTTGTAAGATGTTAGTTTCATTTCTTGGTGTTCAATTCGATTCCAAGTGTCTATGTCTCTGTTTTTGTGCCAGTACCATGCTGTCTTGACCACTATGGCTTTGTAGTACAGACTAAAATCTGGTATGCTGATGCCCCCAGCTTTATTTTTGTTACTAAGAACTGCCTTAGCTATACGGGGTTTTTTCCGGTTCCATACAAAACGCAGAATCATTTTTTCCAAATCTTGAAAGTACGATGTAGGTACTTTGATAGGAATGGCATTGAATAGGTAGATTGCTTTGGGAAGTATAGACATTTTAACAATGTTGATTCTTCCCATCCATGAGCATGGTATGTTCTTCCATTTGTTAATATCCTCTGCTATTTCCTTTCTGAGGAGTTCATAGTTTTCTTTATAGAGGTCCTTCACCTCCTTCGTTAGGTATATTCCTAGGTATTTCATTTTCTTTGAAACTATGGTGAAGGGAGTTGTGTCCTTAATTAGCTTCTCATCTTGACTATTATTGGTGTATACAAAGGCTACTGACTTGTGGACATTGATTTTATATCCTGAAACATTACTGTATTTTTTGATGACTTCTAGGAGTCTTGTGGTTGAGTCTTTGGGGTTCTCTAAGTATAAGATCATGTCGTCAGCAAAGAGGGAGAGTTTGACCTCCTCTGCTCCCATTTGGATTCCCTTTATTTCCTTGTCTTGCCTAATTGTATTGGCTAGAACTTCCAGCACTATGTTGAATAGTAAAGGTGACAGAGGACAACCTTGTCTGGTTCCAGTTCTAAGAGGAAAAGCTTTCAGTTTTACTCCATTCAGTAAAATATTGGCTGTGGGTTTGTCATAGATAGCTTCAATCAGTTTTAGAAATGTGCCACCTATGCCTATACTCTTCAGTGTTCTAATTAGAAAAGGATGCTGGATTTTATCAAATGCTTTTTCTGCATCTATTGAGAGGATCATGTGATCTTTATTTTTGCCTCTGTTAATATGGTGGATAACGTTTATGGACTTGCGTATGTTGAACCAGCCTTGCATCCCTGGGATGAAGCCTGCTTGATCATGATGAATGACTTTTTTGATGATAAGCTGTAATCTATTGGCTAGGATTTTGTTGAGAATTTTTCCATCTATATTCATGAGTGAGATTGGTCTGAAATTCTCCTTTTTGTTTGGGTCTTTTCCTGGTTTTGGTATCAGGGTGATGTTTGCTTCATAGAATGTGTTGGGGAAGATTCCTTCTTCCTCAATTTTTTGGAATAATTTCTGCAGTACAGGAATAAGCTCTTCCTTGAAGGTTTGATAGAATTCTGGAGTGAAGCCATCTGGATCAGGGCATTTTTTAGTTGGAAGCTTTTTTATTGTTTCTTTGATCTCAGTGCTTGAAATTGGTCTGTTCAGGAGGTCTATTTCTTCCTGGCCAAGTCTAGGGAGAGGGTGTGATTCCAAATATTGATCCATTTCCTTCACATTGTCAAATTTCTGGGCATACAGTTTCTGGTAGTATTCAGAGATGATCTCTTCTATCTCTGTGGGATCAGTTGTTATTTCCCCTTTATCATTTCTGATTGAGGTTACTAGAGATTTTACTTTTCTATTTCTAGTTAGTCTGGCCAATGATTTATCTATTTTATTTATTTTTTCAAAAAACCAACTCCTTGTTTCATTAATTTTCTGAATGATTCTTTTGTTTTCAATTTCATTGATCTCTGATTTGATTTTGGAGATTTCTTTTCTTCTACTGAGTTTAGGCTTAGATTGTTCTTCTTTTTCCAATTCCATAAGGTCTCTTGTGAGATTGTTGATGTGCTCTCTGTCTGTTTTTCGAATGTAGGCATCTAAAGCGATGAATTTTCCTCTCAAAACTGCTTTTGCAGTATCCCACAGGTTTTGGTAGCTTGTGTCTTCATTGTTGTTATGCTTAAGGAAGTTAGTGATTTCCTGTTTGATTTCTTCCTGCACCCATCTGTTATTCAACAGAAGATTGTTTAATTTCCATGCCTTTGTATGGGGTCGAGCATTTTTGTTAGAGTTGAGTTCCACCTTTAGTGCCTTATGGTCTGAAAAGATACAAGGTAAAATTTCAATTCTTTTGATTCTGTTGATATTTGTTTTGTGTCCCAGGATATGATCAATTTTGGAGAATGTTCCATGGGGTGATGAGAAGAATGTATATTCTTTATCTTTGGGGTGGAGTGTTCTATATGCGTCTATCAAGCATAATTGTTCTAGGGTCTCATTTAAATCTCTTATATCTTTGTTTAATTTCTGTTTAGAGGATCTGTCCAGCTCTGTAAGAGGTGTGTTAAAGTCCCCTGTTATGATGGTATTATCAGATATCATATTGCTCAGACTGAGTAAGGTCTGTTTCAAGAATCTGGGAGCATTTAAATTGGGTGCATAGATATTTAGAATTGAAATGTCTTCTTGTTGTAGTTTTCCCTTGACCAATATAAAGTGACCATCTTTGTCTTTTTTGACTTTAGTTGCTTTAAATCCACATGTATCTGAAAATAAGATTGCAACTCCTCTTTTCTTCTGAATTCCATTTGCCTGAAAAATTGTCTTCCAACCCTTGACTCGGAGCTTTAATTTGTCTTTTGAAACCAGGTGTGTTTCTTGCAGACAGCAAATGGATGGCTTGTGTTTTTTAATCCAGTCAGCCAATCTATGTCTCTTCAGTGGGGAATTCAAGCCATTAACATTTATGGAGATAATTGATAAGTGTGGTAGTATTCTATTCGTCTTATTTGGTGAGAGTCCATTGCTTAGTTTTATCTTTTGCATCAGCGTGGAGGTTAGGTTCTGTCCTTTGATTTCTGAGTTCTTACTTTGCTGCTGATCCATTGTGGTGGTCAGTGTGCAGAACAGGTTGAAGTATTCCCTGTAGAGCTGGTCTTGTTGTGGTGAATTTCCTCAATGTTTGTATATCCGTAAATGATTTGATTTCTCCATCAATTTTGAAGCTTAACTTAGCAGGGTACAGAATTCTGGGCTGAAAATTGTTCTGTTTAAGTAGATTAAAGGTAGATGACCATTGTCTTCTTGCTTGGAAAGTTTCATTAGAGAAGTCTGAGGTCACTCTGATGGATTTGCCCCTGTAGGTCAACTGGCGCTTACTCCTGGCAGCTTGCAGAATCTTTTCTTTTGTCTTGACTTTGGACAGGTTCATGACAATGTGTCTTGGAGAAGCTCGGTTAGAGTTGAGGCGACCTGGGGTCCGATAGCCCTCTGAAAGCAGTGTGTCAGAATCTTTGGTGATGTTTGGGAAATTTTCTTTTATAATATTCTCTAGTATGGCTTCCATTCCTCTGGGGCATTCTTCTTCCCCTTCTGGAATTCCTATAACTCGTATGTTGGAACGTTTCATAAAGTCCCATAATTCTGACAGTGAACGTTCTGCTTTCTCTCTCTTCTTTTCTGCCTCTTTTACTATCTGAGTTATCTCAAAAACTTTGTCTTCTACCTCTGAAATTCTTTCTTCTGCATGGTCTAACCTGTTGCTGATACTTTCCATTGCATCTTTAAGTTCCCTGATTGACTGTTTCATTTCCTTCAGCTCTGCTATATCCTTTTTATATTCTTCATATCGTTCATCTCTGATTTGATTCTGTTTTTGGATTTCCTTTTGGTTATTTTCCACTTTATTAGCAGTTTCCTTCATTGTTTCCATCATTTCTTTCATTGTTTTCAACATGTGTATTCTAAATTCCCTTTCTGTCATTCCTAACATTTCTGTATAGGTGGAATCCTCTGCAGTAGCTACCTCATGGTCCCTTGGCGGGGTTGTTCTGGACTGGTTCTTCATGTTGCCTGGAGTTTTCTGCTGATTCTTCCTCATGAGTGATTTCTTTTATCTGTTTCCTTGCCCTAATTTTCCTTTCACTTCCTCTTGCTCTTTAAGTTCTTGTGCCTGTGGACTAAGGGTTACAGGACCAGAAAGGTGAGAAGGTTGAAGAGCAAAAAAGGGATGAAAGAAAGGATGACCGAGTGATAAGAAAAAAAAGAAAGATAGAGAAAGGAGAGGGGGTAGGGATAAGGAATATTGACAAAAAGAAGAGAGGCACAGAAAGAGGGAGACAGGGCAATATAGGTGTACAGTAGGGTACTTTGACACAACCTTAAAAAACCCCACCTTCTGGGGGTTGGGTGCCCAGTTGGGTGGTTCCCTTGAGGTCAGCAGCTCTTTGCTAACCTGGTCAGACACAGTACCCCACCTCCACCAAGTAGAGAGGAAAGACAAAAATGCTATAAATCAAACCAAAACAAGCAAACAGAAAACTTTATGGCGATAAAATTGGGTGAAAAACCAAGTGATAGCGGTAGAAACACTAGCAAAAATGAAGTTGTAGTTATTAAAAAAGGCAGCAATGGGAAATTATAATTAAACTAGAAAAATTGAGAAAGAAAAAGGGATCTGTATGGAAAAGATTGAAATTAAGAAACAAAAGAACATCAACAACGTCAAAATAAACAAACAAAAAAACCCAACCAAACAAAAAAAAAAGAAAAAAAAATACACAACCAAAAACAAAGCAGTTTGTATATGTTGTTGAATATTGTCTGGGCAACACGTGGTCTTTTGGGGTATGAGATGTTAGTCACAGTTCTGATACGACTGGAGGCTGCTGATTTCTCAAACCCCAGCAGGTAGACACCCTAAATCTCTCTTCAGCCCACTTAAAAGGCACTTTGAACTTGTAAACTTGCTGAGCAGAAGCTTTCCCAGCTTTCTCGCTGGAATCACTGCTGAAGTGGCTATCCACTTACTCAGTGTGCCAAAATCGGTCTCACTCTGCCCCTGAGGGTTAGGGCTGCAAGGCGGCTCAGACCCCACCCTTAGGCTACTTGGTTGCTGGGTTACCAGCTCCCACCCGTTTCTAGCTCTGCTACCCTGAGGGCGGAGCTTGCCGGGGCAGATCACTGACAATGGATCCGTGTGACCCACCGCCAAACACTATTAGCTCCGTCTGGCTCAGCGGCTCAGACTGGGGCCCTAGACAACAGCCAAAGTTCTCCGCATTCCCACTCAGGCCTTCACCAAGGCAGTTCAACTCAGTGCCAAGTCCAAGGACATCAAAAGAGTTCACAGTAAGGCCTTTCTGGTTTGCAGTCTCGCTGCTACTGAACTTACAGTTGTGGGCGGGTTTAGACGGGTTGAACACACGCGACCACTTGCCGGTTTTCCACTGTTTTAGTCCTCCTCTTGGGGTCCAGAAGTCTCTCGCTGACTCCCTGTATCCTCATAGGAGTGATGATAGGCAGTTCCCACCAGCCAGAGATGCCTGGAGTCCTATCTCCCCAGACTCACGGTGCCCAGATGAAGGAAGCTGTTACTCGGCTGCCATCTTCGAATATAAATCTATACCAATTTTCTTAAGTGCTCTGATCATGAAGGCACGCTGGATATTTGAAGCTTTTTCTGCATCAATTGAAAGAATCATATGGTCTTTATTGTTAAGTTTGTTTACGTGTTGAGTTACATTTATAGATTTACGTATATTGAACCAGCCTTGAGACCCTGGGATAAATCCCACTTGGTCATGGTGTATAATTTTTTTGATGTGTTGTTGGATTCTGTTTGTTAGGATCTTATTGAGTATTTTAGCATCTATATTCATTAGTGATATTGGTCTATAATTTTCTTTTCTTGTTGGGTCTTTCCCTGGTTTGGGGATCAAGGTGATGTTTGCTTCGTAGAATGTGCTGGATAATATTCTTTCTTTTTCTATAGTTTGGAAGAGGTTTAGTAGTATAGGTACTAGTTTTTCTTTAAATGTTTGGTAGAATTCTGACATAAAGCCATCTGGTCCTGGGCTTTTCTTTTTAGGGAGATTTTGTATAGTTGATGCTATTTCAGAACTTGATATAGGCCTGTTCAACATTTCCACTTCATTCTGGCTAAGTCTTGGTAGGTGGCGTGCTTCCAGGTATTGGTCGATTTCTTTCAGATTTTCATATTTGTGAGAGTAGAGTTTCTTGTAGTATTTGTTAAGGATTTTTTGAATTTCTGAGGGGTCTGTTGTTATTTCATCATTACCATTTCTGATTGATGAAATTAGAGATTTTACTCTTTTTTTCCTGATTAGGTTGGCCAAAGGTTTATCTATTTTATTGATCTTTTCAAAAAACCAGCTTTTAGATTTATTGATCTGTTGTATAATTCTTTTGTTTTCAATTTCATTTAATTCTGCTATGATTTTGGTTATTTCTTTTCTTCTGCTGCGTTTGGGGTTGAAGTGTTCTTCTTTCTCCAGTTGCTTGAGATGTTCCATTAAGTTATTGACTTCCTCTCTTTCCGTTTTCTTGAGGAAGCCTTGCAGTGCTATAAATTTCCCTCTTAGGACTGCCTTTGCAGTATTCCAGAGGTTCTGGTAGCTTGTGTCTTGATTGTTGTTTTGTTCCAAAAATATGGTGATTTCCTTCTTAATCTCATCTATAACCCATGTGTCCTTCAGCATAAGGTTGTTTAGCTTCCATGTTTTTGTATAGGTATGCAGGTTCCTGTTGTTATTTAGTTCAACTTTTATTCCATGATGGTCTCAGAAGATGCAAGGAATAATTTCTATTTTTTTAAATTTGCTGAGGTTAGATTTGTGGCCTAGGATTTGGTTGATTTTGGAGTATGTTCCATGGAATGATGAGAAGAATGTGTATTCAGTTTTTTTGGATGAAATGTTCTGTAGATGTCTGTTAAGTCCAGATGTTGAATGGTTGAGTTTAAATCTAAAATTTCTTTGCTTAGCTTCTTTTTGGAGGATCTATCCAGCACTGCTAAAGGGGTGTTAAAATCTCCAACTACTATGGAAGTGGAGGAAATCGAGTTTGCTCATGTCTGGTTAGAGTTTCTCTTATAAATTGAGGTGCATTGTGGTTGGGTGCATAAATATTAATAATTGAGATCTCATCATATTGAGTATTACCTTTAACAAATATGAAGTGTCCATCCTTATCCTTCCTTATTTTGGTTGGTTTAAAGCCTATTGCATCTGCAAACAGGATTGCAACGCCTGCTTTTTTCTGCTTTCCATTTGCCTGGAATATAGATGACCATCCCTTCACCTTGAGTCTATATCTGTCTTTTAATGTAAGATGCGATTCTTGGATGCAGCAGATATCTGGCTTGAGGTTTTGTATCCAGTCCACCAACCTATGCCTCTTTAGAGGACAATTTAAACCATTCACATTAATTGAGAGTATTGATAAGCCTTTCAAGAGACCAGCGGACATTTTTAATCCTTTTGCAACTGTGGAAGTTGGAATTTGATCAGAAATTTTTTGGGTGGGCTTACTTTTGTGGTGGAGAATTACACTGGTCTTTATGGAGGATAGGTCTAAGAATGTCCTGGAGAGCTGGTTTAGTTGTGACAAATTTCTTCAATATGTGAATGTTGTTGAAGTATTTAATTTCTCCATCATAAATGAAGCTCAGTTTAGCTGGGTACAGGATCCTGGGTTGAAAGTTATTTTGTTTTAGGAGATTAAAAGTCGATGACCATCCTCTTCTAGCTTGAAAGGTTTCAGCAGAGAGATCTGCAGTTATTCTGATATTCTTCCCCTTGTAGGGAATGGTTTTCTTTCATCTGGCAGCTTTCAGAATTTTCTCCTTCATATTAACTTTAGTGAAATTGATTATGATGTGTCTGGGGGATGTCTTATTTGGGTTGAGTCGTGCTGGAGTTCTGAAACTGTCTGCTATCTGAATTTCGGAATCTCTTGGCATGTCTGGAAAGTTCTCCTTCATAATCTCATGGAGAAGAGACTCTGTGCCTTGTGAAGCCACTTCATCACTTTCAGGGATCCCTATAAGACAAATATTAGTTTTCTTCAAATTATCAGAGAGCTCTCTGAGAGAGTGGTCTGTTTTTGCTCTCCATTTCTCTTCTTTGAGGGTTTGGGAGCATTCGAAAGCTTTGTCTTCAATGTCAGAAATCCTTTCTTCTGTTTGCTCCATTCTGTTACTGAAGGATTCTACTGTGTTTCTCAGATCTTTGAGGGATGCAACTTCTTGTCTCAATGTGTCAAAATCTTTGGTCATTTGGTCTTTGAATCCACTGAAGTCTTGAGATTACTTTTGGAATTCTAATTAGATCTTATTTGCTATCCAGATCCTGAATTCAATTTCTGACATCTCAGCTATTTGTTTGTGCATGGGGTCTTGTGCTGTTTCTGCCCCATTGATCCATGGGGGAGTTGATCTACTCTGATTGTTCATATTGCCAGAGTTTTCTGTTGATTTTGCCTCATGATTGTTTTTCACCATTGCCTCTGGCCGTCCTCAGAGTTGGGGAGGTGTCTCTCCAAGATTAAACCCCAGCAGGATCACTCTATTGTTGCTGGATCTTTGTATGGAGTGACCCTGTGTAGTTCCTCTGGGGCTGCTCTAACTAGGATGTTCTGGTTGTGGAAGCAGCTCCGGTTTGTCACACACCCAGATCCAGCAACAGGGCTGGGGTGGTGCGCACAGTTCTGGGAGTGCCAGGCACCCAGTGACTTTGGCACAGAGAGCCCAAGGCTCCAGTAGTCTCTGGCAAGGAGAAGAGCTCTGTGCAGAGGCAGGGAGGGCTCCAAATGGCACACAGCTACCAGAGTCCCTGTCCAGATGAATGGGCTAGTGTGGAAGCTGGGAGGATACAGGAGGGAGGACGCAGGGTTACGTGGCTCCCGCAGTTCCTGGTCAGGGAATGTGGAGGCCCAGTGGGTGTGGGTCACCAGTCAGGGGTTGCTGCACAGCTCTTATGGAGGTCTGGGCGGCACCAAGCCCAGGAGTTTGAGGTTGCTATGAGCTGTGACATCACGGCACTCTACCCAGGGCAACAGCCCAAGGCTCCAGTGTGCCAAAACTGTCTCACTCTGCCCCTAAGGATTAAGGCTGTAAGGCAGCTCAGTCAGTAGGTTACTTTGACCTGCCCAATCCTTGCTCTGAGACCCTGAGGGCGGAGCTTGCCAGGGCAGTTCTTTCACAATGGCTTCCTGTGCACAGCTCAGTGGCTCAATCTGGGGCTCCAGACAATGCCCAAAGTTCTCCACACTCCTGCTCAAGCTCTCCCCAAAGCAGTTCAACTGAGTGCCAACTCCAAGAACACCGAAACAGTTCACAGGTAAGGCCTTTCCAGTTTGCAGTCTCACTGCTGCTTGTACTTATGGTTGCCAGCGTGATTAGGTCGATTGAACACATGCAACCACTTGCCAGTTTTCCACTGTTTTTGTCCTCCTCTTGGGGTCCAAAAGTCCCTTGCTGGCTCCCTGTATCCTCAAAGGGATGATTATAGGCAGATCCCACTGGCCAGAGATGGAGTCTTGTCGCCCCAGACTCACTGTTCCCAGTTGCAGGGAAGCTGTTACTCGGCTGCCATCTTTCATCTAGTCCCTTTTTGCTAACTTTCATTGCCTAATTGTTTTGACTAGCATTTCCAGAATTACATTAAATGGAGAAGATGAAAGGAGGTGTCCTTGTCTTGTTTCTGATCTCCAAAAGAACACCTTTGACTTTTTATCATTGAATATGATGTTGGATGTGGGCCTGTCATATATGGTATTTATTTTGTTAAGGTACATTCCATATATACCTAATAGATCAAAACTATAGGGTTTGATCATGAAAGAATGTCATATGTTGACAAATGCTTTTTCTGCATCTATTTAGATAATCATATATGACTTTGGGGTTTTTTTCATTTTTAATGATACACAATAATTTTACATATTTATGTGGTACATGTGATATTCTGATACATACATACATTATATGTACACATACATATAATGCGCAGTGATCATATCAAGATAATTGGGAGATATTCCATCTCAAACATTTAACATTTCTGTTTGAACATTTTAAATATACTCTTATACCTATTTTGAAATATACATTAAATTATTATTGACTATAGTCATCCTGCTGTGTTATCAAACATTCTCAGACACTGGAACTTATTCCTTACATCACGCTGCATGTGTGTACCCTTCATCCAAGCTCTCCCCCTGCCTCTAGTAACCATCACTCTACTCTCTATCTCCATAAGATCAACATTTCTTTTTTTTATTTTTTTTTCTTGAGACAGAGTCTCACGCTGTTACCCTGGAAAGAGTGCTGTGGTGTCAGCCTAGCTCACAGCAATGTCAAATTCCTGGGTTCAAGTGATCCTCCTGCCTCAGCCTCTCACATATCTGGGACTATAGGCACCCACCCCAATGCAGGCTAATTTTTCTATTTTTAATAGAGACACGTTTTCACTCTTGCTCAGACTGGTCTCAAACTCCTAAGCTCAAGGGATCCTCCTGCCTTGGCCTCCCAGAGAGGATTATAGATAGGCATGAGCCATCACACCCAGCCAGGGATCAACCTTTCTTGCTCCCACTTGTATGAGTGGTTACATATATTTGCCTTTCTGTACCTGGTTTATTTGACCACACGTGATGACTTCCAGTTCTATGCATGTTGCTGCAAATGACAGTATTTCATTCTTTTAAAGTCTGAATAGTATTTCATCTTGCATATACATTTTCTTCATCCATTTATCCACTGATGAGCACCTACGTAGTTCTGTACTGTGGCTCTTGTAAATATTGCTTCTTAAACATGGGAGTGCAAATATCTCTTTGACTGATTTTCGTTCCTTTTCATAAATACCCAGTAGTGGGATTGCTGGATCATATGATAATTCTATTTTTAGTTTTATAAGAAACTAAATATTCCCACCAATGACATATAAGACTTCCCTTTTCTCTGCATCCTCTTCAGCAGTTCTCCTTTTTTGTCTTTCTTATAGCAATTCTCACTGGGGTCAGATCCATTGCTCCTCACATGCAAAGATTTTTTTCTATTCTCACAATCTAAGAGGGAGGAAAGAGTGAAACTTCAGCTCTTTCTAGCACTTACTGGTCAGGACACTGAAGCAGAGCTCCCTCAGCCAGCACACATGTTCTCAGCTTCCCCCCACCCACTCTGGAACAGGCTGCCCTGCCTCACCCCTCGCCCTGCCCCACACAGTGGACATGCCCCTCTTGTGTCCTCCACTACCCTCTTATCACACTCTACATGCCAGCTTCCTCTTTTGTGTTATATGGAACTTGGGGAGAAAGAAGATGCATTATTCTCTCCCAGGAAATGAAAGCAGAAGCTACTGTGGCGGGTTATCTGTCAATAAACCAGTTTTCAATTCGTGGGAAAAGTTAGAATATTTCAGGTGACTTAACTTGGCCTACTAAAAAGGCTTGGTAATTACCCCCTCCTTCACAGCAAGTTCTCTCTCCTTGTCCTGACTGCCACGTTTACCTGCCCTTCTTGCAAACACAACAGCCTGCTATTTGCTCAAATTTTTAATGCAAGTAAGACAAAACTGTCTCTTCCCTTATGTATCTTCCCTTCAATCTATCCAGATTAGCCTGTAGTTCCAAGTGCAGCAGTCAGAGATCAGAGGAAACTGGGCAAGGTTATCACCTGTCATCCCCACCCCTTGCAAAGGAGCGCACACGCGTGCGCACACACACACACACACTACAGACACACACAAATACACAAAACACAGACACACATGTGCGCGCATACACCCCAAGCCTCTAGCTGTGCTACTGTGTTTGAATTATAACTCAGGTCATCTCAACACGTGCAGATTACAAACTAACGGAGGATTCTAAGTACCTGAGAACATTGTTGTCTTCTAGATGGGTCAGAAGGCAGAGTTGTCTCTGTGAATTATGCAGTACATGATTTGAACTCACTTTCATCCCCAGAGTTCTAGAAGCTCTGCCTTGCTGGTAGGCAAGGAGTCTGCAGGAATCTTTCCAAGGACATTGAGCTACATTAATTACAGCAGGAAGTGATATTATTAACTAGTCTGCAATCTGTGGAAGAAATGCCCCCAACTTAATAAAGAAATGATTCACATTTTTGGCTCGGCTCCAATAGCACAGTGGTTACAGCATCAGCCACAAACACCGAGGCTGGTGGGTTGGAACCCAGACCGGGCCAGCTAAACAACAATGACAACTGCAACAACAACAAAAAAAAATAGCCAGGCACTGTGGTGGGCCCCTGTAGTCCCAGCTACTTGAGAGGCTGAGGCAAGAGAATTCCTTAAGCCCAAGAGTTAGAGGTTGCTGTGAACTGTGATGCCACAGCACTCTACCGAGGGCAACATAGTGAGACTCTGTCTCAAAAAAAAAAGAGAAAAAAGAAATGATTCACATTTTCAACTTACACCTAATAGTAAGAGGGATGGAGGAGGGACTAGAGGTGAGCACACAAGTCCACAACCATTGCTACAAATCCTAACTGGGCTCCAGCCACCAGAGCCCTGACATGCCCTCAAGGCACTTCTTGCAGACCAGGACTGATTAATTTCCCTCTCTGCAGACCCCTCAAGAACCACAAGGAACTCCCAAAGCCTCCAGCCCGAACTTTGTATCCTAGTGTCCATGCTCTTCACCAGTATATGGAGGGATGATCCATTTCTTCCCATTGGTTTTGTGTCCTGAAATTTAGCTAAACTTACTTATTAGTTCTGGAAGGTATTCTAAGACAAACTGTCATGTACAGATAATGATGAGATTTTCTCCACTTTCCAATCTGCATAATTTTTATATCTTTTTCTGGCCTTAATGTATTAGGTAGGCTATAAGGCACAATGTTGGATAGGAGTGGTGAATTGAGCACCTTTGTTGTTTCCAACATTAGAGAAAAAACGTTCAGTTTTTCACCATTAAGTATGATTTTAACTGAGGGTTTTTTAAACATACCCTTTACCATCAGTCTCCTTGATGTCTGCCTCCCCTACTAACATGGCTTCAGACCTTTAGCAGCCACATTGGGGGAGGGAGCTGGTCCTCTCCCAGCAGCATCTCACCCCCTCACCCACCCCCAGGCCTGGGCCTGCATCTGAGCAAGGCGGCCTTGGCCAACCGCAGCAACCATCCCCCATGTAGTGAGGTACAAACAGGCCTCTGCCTCCAGCCCACCCCATACTTGCAAAGGTTGCACGCCTGAGAAGCCTGGGCTGGACTTCCGGTAGGGCTGGGGACCCTCACATCTGTGACTGCAGGCCTTGAGCCCTGCCCTAGTGTGTGGGGAGGCCCGCATTACCTCTGGGGCTAGAAACACCCCTGGGGAGAGCAGGCTCATCCTATGTGGCTCCTGCACAGGGCTCCTGCCCCACCCCAGTGTGTCGGTGACACTCACACCCCAGCCACATCAATTAAGCCCTGAGACAGCCAGCTTTGGGACAAAACAAGCCCCAGCTAAGACAAGTACAGACAGCTGGTAAAACATTACTGCTGGGGATATCTGTGAAACTGTTTCTGGAGAGGTTTGTGTATGAATCAACAGACTGAGTAAAGAAGGTCTGTCCTCGCTAAAGAGCATCATCCTGTCCATGGAAGGCCTGAGTAGAACAAAAAGCCAGGGAAAGCTGATTTCACTCTCTCTTCTAGAGCCAGGATGTCTGTCTCTCCTGCCCTCAGACATCCACCCTGCAGATTCTCAGGCCCTTGACACTGGGACTTACACCAGAGGTCCCACAGGTTCCCAGGTGAGACACAGACTGCATTACCCCACCAGCCCCCCTGGGTCTCCAGCTTGCAGACAGTGGATCAGCCTCAGTAATCATGTGAACTTACTACTGCTACATTGTTAATCCTTCCTACCTATTCACATGCAGTTGGCCCTCCATAGCCCCAGGATTCCCATCAGTGAATTCAACCAACTGTGAATCAAAAATATTTGGAAAGATAAAAAAGTAATAAAACAATACAAATGTTTAAAACTCAGCTTAACAACTATTTGCATGGCATTCACAGTGTACTAGGTATTATAATTAATCTAGAAGTGACTGGACGTATGCTGAAGGATGGGCATGGGTCGTGTGCAACTACTACATGTGTGTCTTACTGAGTCTGTGTCTCTGGAAAACCCTGATAAGCCCATTCTACAAGCCTTCCTTTGTCCTAAGATTACCCCTCATAGGTCCTGTCTCCCCAGTCCTGAGCATCTCTCCTCTGTCCAGCAGGAAGGAAAGATCACGTCATCCAACAGAACCTTGAACCACCAGGCCCACACCACAGCCACTGCACCCTACTAGGAAGAGCATGAACTCCATAGTCCCCTTTGGCCCCAGAACGTGCCCACAAGCCATTGGGGCCCCTCCAGATGGGGCACAGAGGGGAGGGAGAGCCCAGCAGGGCTGTTCACTGGGAAAGCTACTCCCCATTTATGGGGCCAACCTTGTTCCTTATGGACCTCAGAAAGACACCAGGTCAGTCTCCAGCCTAGGAGTAAAACCCAGTCCTTGGAGTAAGACCTTTCCTACAGTCCCCCATCAAATGTCTGCCAATCATGTGCAGCTCACAGGGCTTCTGGGAAGCCAACACTGCCCCGCCCTGATGGAGGTGGGGGCTCCGGGTTCTCACAGCTGTCAGAGGGTTGTCTAAAAGACCCTGGGATGTCCTGAATGCTCAGGTACAAGACAAGTAGCTTTCAGCTGAACTGCAGGTCGCAGCCTGCACTGCTTTCCACTCAGAAAATATTTCCAGAGCACACCTGAGCCTAATTCAGGTTTGGTGGGAGAGGAGGGAATAGATGGGAGAGACAGTCAAAGACAGAAGCAAGGTCACTGTGACTGCGAGACCAAAGGGGCAGCAGTGTTACTACACATGGCAGAAAAAAAGCACAGACCTGCAGAACCCAGGGCTGCTAGAGCTCTGGATGCCCCTCCCCACTTAAGTCCCCACAGATGTCCCTAAGGTCTTTGGTGGTCCACCTGGTTGCTGACCACACAGGTGTACCTGGCAGTGGGCTGACTCAGGGGCAGGCTCACAGCCCGGGTCCAGGAGTTGAGGGCTGGCTCTGGTGTCCCTCCTTGCTCCAGCTCCCTGCTCTTCCAGATCACATTCAGATCTTCTGTGGTCCCTGAGGTCCTGCTTTCCACAGTGACATTGCACTCCAGAGTGACATTGCACAGTCTGGTGTGAGGGACGGTGACCCAGCCTGGATGTGGAGAGGGGACAGCTCTGGGGTAGGATGGGGACAAAAGAAAGAAGCATCGCATGTAGAGAACACCACTCACTGTTCTTTCTCCTCATTTTCTCACTGAAGCCATAGCAGGCACCCTCTAACAAAAGTGGGTGTGTTTTACAAGTAAAAGACAGTTGTTCTAAAGCCAAATACTGTGTTTATGACAAGAGGGGGACCCCCTGAGTTCCACTCTGTGTGGTTTTTCTAGATTGAACAACTCTTTAAAATCTTCCCCCCCAAATAAAAGTTGAACTCCACCTACCCAAGGCCCATTATTTCTAATAAATGGGGGTCTGTCCTGGAAGGGGAAGAAGTCTGGGACAAAAGGTCTTGTCCTGCTCCCGGGTCCATCCCCTCATGTCTAGATGAGATGAGTTCTGGGACTGCACAGCCCTTGTGGGCAGGGCTTTAGGCCAGGTCTGGGAGACCAGAGACAGCCCCACGCTGACCAAAGTAGACATATTTGTGGCAGAGGCAGTGAAACCAACAGGAGTATCATCTCCACGTGTGGTTAAAACACGCCCTGTGTTTGTGGCACAGACAGGAAGAGAAGCCAGATTTACAAGCCAGTCTTAGAAGTCACATGGGACCTAAAGCTGCAAAACCACTCTCCCATAACAAGATATTTCCCTAGGCAGAGAGAAACTTTAGAGAAAGAAAGACTTGGATAAACATGTGTCCTAAGAAATATTGTGTGAACATTCTCCTACATCTATCCAGGCTTCCAGAGCTGGATTTATGGAGTCCTGTGTGAGTGAGGGGCTGTGAATCTCAGCTCTGGTCTCCATCTCTGGGGCTGAAAGGAGAGGGGCTGGGGAGCATTCCATATTTGTGGACTCTGAAACATAGAAGGCAAAATAATAATGCAAAGATGTCCCTGATCTAGTCCTGGGAACCTGGGCACAGGCTGGGTTATGTGGAAGGAAGAATTAAGCTAACAAATAGAATTAAAACTACCAATCACCTTTAGCTAACCTTCAAAACATGAGATTATACTGAATTATCCAGATGTGCCCAATGTAACCACAAGGATCTTTAAAAGTGAATGAAGGGGGTGGCGCCTATGGCTCAAAGGAGTAGGGCACCAGCCCCATATGCCGGAGGTGGCAGGTTCAAATACAGCCCCGGCCAAAAACTGCAAAAAAAAAATAATGAATGAAGGAAGGACAGGAGGTGAGAGGGGTGCAATGTGAGAAGGACTCGTGACCAGCTTTAAAGATAGGGGAAGGTGGCCACAGCTGAGGGAGCAGACAGCCACCAGTAGGTAAAAATGCCAGAAAGTGATTCTCACCTGGAGCCTCCAGAAACGACGCAGCCTGCCAACACTTCAATTCTAGCCCAGTGAAACCAATGTCACACCTCAGACCTCCAGCACAGTAAAATAGAACATTTCTGTTGTTTTAAGCCACTAATTCACAGTAATTTGTTCTGGCAACAATAGAAAACTAATACACAAATTAAATAATACTGGTCACATAAAGAATGATTAATGATATTGGAAAAATTACTATTCACCCAAGTTCCATTTCCTCTCCCAAAGCACTGAAGTGATTTTCTCCCCGGTATGAATCTCAGCTCTGGTCTCCATCTCTGGTCCCCTCACTTTCCCTGTTTTCAGGGGGAATAGTAGACTCTGACAGCTCTGCCTGAACGGACCCTGCACAAAGGACCTGTGTGACTCCTAGAGACCAAAGAAGGAGGTAAGCCCTGGGATGGAGGGAAGGGCTGTCATTCACCATACACCATTAGGTGGAAAATCTGGACAAATCCTTTTCCTCCTGTTAACTTGCACTGAAATCAGTACGGCCCACTGTCCTCGAGGGTCAGGTTCTCAATCCTCAGGGAGGTCATGTTGAGCACATGGACCCTCTGCTTCAATTTCTCCTTGGAGGCCGACCCACCTGATTGTCCCACAAGACTTCAAACATTTCTCTGTAGTCTGATCCAGGGCCAAAGGTCCACAACACCTTCTCCACCTCATCTTCTGGAGCTGCTCCTGGCTTCTTGGTCACATGAAACAAGACAGCACCTCCTCAGATCCCCTCCAGAGGAGTGTGGACTCCAGAATCCTTAATTCCAGGGCCATGTGCCTCAGGACTCTTGACCACAGTACTGCAGACACCTGGAGCATTGGAAACAGGAAACAGGAGTGTTTTCTCATCAAGAACAAGGAAGAGAGCCACATAACTTTTCTTTCTAATGAAGTGCATCCAGAAATCTTCCTAGGAAGGCAGCTCAGTATAATGAATTAGAAGTAATCCTGGAATCAAGTCTGCTTCTACTGGAGAACAAAGCAGGTTACTTAAACTGCCTGTCCTTCAGTTTCCTTGACCACACCAAATGATGGCATGAATTCAATGAGATCATGAGTCAAGAGAACTTGGCACAGTTCCCGGCACATGCTAAGTGCAGAAATGTAGGAGGAGGCTTCTAAAGAGTTTCCCAAAGGACTCTCCCTCCTCATGTGCGTGTCAGTGGGTGACCCCTGCCCTGGAGTGCGGGCTGCTCCCATGACCTGCTTCTATGGAACAGAACACAGGAGAAGTGAAGAGGTGCTTTTACCTGTGTGAAGCCCTCAAGGTCTAGTTCTTCCTCCCCAGAGAGGAGCCCACACACACTATATTTTCTTAACTACTTGAGAAATTTTTTGATTAATTTTCAGGGTTTATTTTTGATGGTTTATTTAAATATTCATCTGGCAATATTTATTAACAAAGGAGAAAGACACCAACACAAATTTAGTCTCCAACGCTATTCCCCAGGATGCTTGTAAGACGAGGTGACAGACAATATTTATCAAAACATAGGTCCCCAAGTCAGGGAGACATGTTCTTGCCAGGGGTGGGAGCTGTTATGGATTGAATGGTGTTCCTCAGAAAAGACACGTTGGAACCCTAAACCCACCACCTCAGAAGGTAGCCTTGTTTGGAAACAGATTCTTTGCAGACAGAGTCATGTTAAGATGAGGTCATTAGGCTGGGCCCTACTCCCATATGACAATGTCTTTATGCAAAGGGGAAATTTATACAAAGACATGCATAGGAGGAAGCTGTTGTGGAGAGACACAAGAAAGATGCAGGGAGGTTGGACTAATGCAGGTGCAAGAAAAGGGACACCACTGATGGCCAGCAAGCACCAGACCAACGAAGGGGCCAGGAAGGGTTCCCCTTGTTACATACTGAATATTTGTGTTTCCCCTCAAAGTTCACATGTTGAAGTTTTAACACTGTATTTGGAAATGAGGCCTTTATGAAGTAAGGGTAAATGAGGTCACAAGTATGGGACCCAAACCAATAGGATTAGTGTCCTTATGGGAGAGTTTTTAAATACTTACCAAGCAAACTCTCTCCATGGACACACACTGATGAAAGGTCACATGAGGATGTGGTCAGAAAGCAACCTTCTGCAAACCAGGAAGAGAGCCCTCTCCAGAAATTGAGTTGGCTTGATCTTCCAGCCTCCAAAACTGTGAGAAAACAACTTTCTCTCTCTTAAACCCGTCTATAACATTTTGTCATGATACACTGAGCTGACTAATAGGCACATACATATACTCATGCAGGATTCAAAGAGGCATAGCCCTGCCAACACCTTGATTTTGGTCTTCCAGCCTCCTAAAGTGTGTGACAGTAAATTCCCATTGTCTTAGCCATGCAGTGTTTGGTATCTGTTATGACAATCCTGGGGAACTAATACAGGAGCTTGGGAATGGTGGCACCCAAGGATCCTTAGAAGGACTCCTGGAGAACCAGGATAGAGCCCTTGGAAGCACATTACACAAGGTGTGAACTCTGCAGTGAGACAGGCTTGGGTTTAGGTTCCAGACCCATCCTTTACTGGCTAGGTGATCTTTACCAAGTTCCTAAACTGTCTAAACCTGGAGTTCCCACATATGAAAAATGGGGATAATATCAGTCAGTTTTCATAGGGCTCCCACAGCATTAAATAAGATTATATACAAAAGAGTATATGTGATTAGATTACATCATTTGCATTTGGAAGGTAAAGTATGGGTTGTAATAGAGCCCTTCACCCAGGAGGTGTGCCATTTACTCCTACACTGTACTCCCTGCAAGGGAGCTTCCTGAGCCTCTTCTTCCTCACTCTCTCTTACCTTCCTGAATTTAATTGTGGTTTTTCTCACGTGGCACCTGTAGCTGTTCATCTAGTATAAAATTAGTATTGAGAACATGGGATGCTTGTTTTTCCATTCTTGAGATGCCTTTACTAAGAAGAATGATCTTCAGCTCCATCCGCATAAATACAAAAGATGTGAAGTCTCATTTTTTATGGCTGAATAGTATTCCATGCTATACATATACCACAGTTTATTAATCCATTCATGGATTAATAAGCATGTGGATTGTTTCTACATCTTTGTGATTGTGAAATGAGCTACTATAAACATTCAAGCGCAAATGTCGTTATGGTAAAATGATTTTTTTTCATCTGGGTAATTACCTAGTAATGGGACAGTGGTATCAAATGGAACGTCTACTTTTAGATCTTTGAGGATTCTCCACATTTCTTTTCAAAAATGTTTGCAATCCCACCAACAACATATAATTGCTTCCTTTTCTCTGCACCCTCAGCAACATCTGCAGCTTTGGGACTTTATGGTGGTTTTGGTGTACATTTCTCTGATGATTAGAGATGATGAGGATGTTTTCATGTTTGTCTTGGCCATTCATTTGTCTTCTTGGGAGAAAGTTCTGTTCATTTCTCTTACCCATTGATTAATGGGGTTGGTTGTTCTTTTCTTGTTGATTGCATGAGTCTCTTGTAGATTCTATTTATTAGCCCTTTGTCAGAGGCCTAGCATGTGAATATCTTCTCCCATCCTGAAGGCTGTCTGTTTGCTTTATTTATTGTATCCTTAGCTGTGCAGAAGCTTTAAGCTAGGTCAGGTCCCATGTATTTATTTGTGTTATTGCTGCAGTTGACAATGGGGTCTTCTTCATCAACTCTTTCCCCAGGTCAATATCAATAAGAGCTTTCCCTACATTTACTTCCAGAGTTTTTATAGTTTGGTATCTTAGATTTAAATCATTTATCCAGCATGAATTAATTTTTGTTGTGAGGTGTAAGTCCAGTTTAAGTCTTTTACATGTGGCAAACTAGTTCTCCTAACACCATTTATTGAACAGGGATTCTTTTCCCTAGTGTATGCTTTTGTTTGGTTTATCAAATATCAGGTGCAATATGAGGCTGATTTTATCACTAGGTTCTCTATTCTGTTCCATGAACCTATGTCTCTATTTTTATGCCAATACCATGCTATTGTGACCACTTCTTCCATAACCTAAAGTCTACAGAATGTCTTCAGATTTGTTTTTATTTCTTAGAATTACATTGGCTATTTGGGATTTTTTCTGGTTCCATATGAAATGAAGAACTGTTTTTTCAAGTCCTTCAAACTATGACTTTGCTGTTTTAATGGGGATTGAGTTAAATCTGTTTGGATAGTATAGACATTTTAACAATGTTGATTGTTCCCAGCCATGAGCATGGTATTGTCTTCCATTTGTAATAGCTTCTGCTGTTTCTGGCCTCGGGGTTTTATGGTTCTCTGCAGAGATCCTTCACATCATTTCTTAGGTATATTCCAAGGTATTTCATTTTCTTTGAAGCTACTATGAAGGGAATTGTGTCTTTGATTTGATTTTCAGCTTGACTGTTGTTGACATGTATGAAGGATACTGATTTATGGACATTGATTTTATATCCCAAGTCATTACTGTATTTCTTGATCACTTCTAGGCATTTCATGGTTGAGTCCCTGGGGTTTTCTAAGTATAAGATAATGTCATTGGTAAAGAATGAAAGTTTTACCTTCTCTGTCCCCATTTGGGTACCCTTGATATCTATCTTTTGACTAATTGCATTGGCTAGGACTTCTAGCACTATGTGGAATAGTAATGATGGACTTCCTTGTCTCGTTCCAGTTCTGAATGGAAATGCTTTCAGTTTTATTCCATGCAGAATGATGTTGGCTATGGGTTTGTCTTAGACAGTTTCTATCAATTTAGGAAATTTCCCATCTATGCCTATTTTCTTAAGTGCCCTTATCCAAAAAGAATGATGAATTTTGTCAAATGATTTTTCTGCATCTATTGAGAGGATTATATGGGCTTTGTTTTTTCTTCTATTTATGTGTTGAATTATGTTTATGGATTTGCATATGTTGAACCAGTCTTCCATCCCTGAGATAAAGCCAACCTGATCATGATGTATAATTTTTTTAATGTGTAGGTGTATTCTATTTGCTAGGATTTTACTGAGTACTTTTACATCACATTCATTAATGAGATAGTTTTATTTTTTTTGTTGGGGCCTTTCCTGCTTTTGATATCAAGGTGATATTTGCTCTGTAGAAGGAGTTGAGGGGAGTTCCATCCTTCTCAATGTTTTTGAATAGGTTGACCAATATTGGTAAGAGCTCTTCTTTGAAGGTTTCATAGAATTCTGGTGTAAAACCATGTGGTCCAGGACTCCTTTTTTCTTGGAAGCTTTTTTATTGTTGTTGCAATTTTGGTGCTTGATACTGGTCTATTCAAGAGGTGTATTTCTTCCTGTTTAACTCTAGGGAGGTGGTGTGATTCCAGGTATTGGTCCATTTCCTCTACATTGTCAAATTTCTGAGCATAGAGTTTTTTTACAGTAATCAGTGAAGATCTTTTTTATCTCTGTAGTATCACTTGTTTCCCCTTCATTGCTGCTGATTCATGTTATTAGAGAGCTTATTTTTAAGCTTCTAGTTAATCTAACCAAAGGTTTGTTAATTTTATTTATCTTTTCATAGAAGCAACTTTTTGCTTTATTAATCTTGCAAGTGGTTCTCATGCTCTTGATTTCCTTTAATTCTGATTTCATTTTGGTTATTTCTATTGTTTTGCTAGATTTGTGATTGCTCTTCTTTTTCCAGTTCTTTGAGATTATTCATTATGTTGTTGATTTGCACTCTGTCTGTTTTGGGGTTATGGACAGTTAATGAAATATAATTCCTTCTTAGGACTGCTTTTGCAGTATCGCACAGGTTTTGATAGCTTGTGGCTTCATTGTCATTTTGTTCATGGAATCTAATGATTTCCTTCCTCATTTTCTACTTGACCCAGCTGTCCTTCAGTAGAAGGTTGTATAGTCTCCATGAGTTTGTGTGGGAGTGAAGCTTTTTGTTGGAGTACCTTTTCTACTTTTTTTCCACTATGGTCCACAAAGATACAAGGTATAATTTCTATTCTTTTAAAGTTGCTGAGATATAATTTGTGTCCTAAGATATGATCAATTTTGGAGACTGATCCACAAGCTGACAAGAACATATACTCAGTATTATTGGGGTGGTATGTTTTATATATGTCTATTAAGTCCATTTGTTCTAGAGCATGTTTAAGTCCATCGTTTCTTTGTTTAGTTTCTGCTGGGAGGATCTGTCCAGTTCTGTCAGTAGGTTGCTGAAGGTTCAAGCTATTATGTTATTATAGGATATTGTATTGTTCAGGCCACTTTGGGTTCTTTTTATAAATCTTGGAGCATTTAAGTTGGGTGCATAAATATTTAGGATTGAAATGTCTTCTTGTTATATTGTTCCCTTGACCAGTATATAGTGCCCATCTTTCTCTTTCTTTACTTTTATGGCTTTAAATCCAATTGCATCCACAAAAAGGATCATGAATTCTGCTTTCTTTTGACTGCGATTTTCCTGAAATATTGTTCTCCAACCCTTCTCCCTGTGTCTTTTTTGTCCTTGGAGTTTACTTGTGCTTCTTGAAGATAGCATATAGTTTGCTTGTACATTTTTGTCCAGTCAGTCAGCTTGTGGCTCTTAAGTGGAGAATTTAAGCGATTCACATTTACTAAGAGAGAATTGTAAGGTGGAGTTCTGTTCATCTTGTTTTGTGGAGGTGCCTAGTTTTATCATTTGGGCCATTGTAGAAGGAAGGCTTTGTCCTTTTGTTTCCAGGTGTCTTATCTTTACTGGTGGTTTATTGCGATGATTATTCAGGTCTGAATAATTCCTGTAGAGCTGGTCTTATAGTGGCAAAATTCCTCAATGTTTGACTGTCAGTAAAAGCTTTGATTTCTCATCCAGGCACAGTGGCTCACACCTGTAGTAGTAGAACTCTGGGACCACAAAGTGGGTGGAGTGCTTGAGCTCAGGAGTTCAAGACCAGCCAAAGCAAGAGTAAGACCTCATCTCTAAGAAAAAATAGCTGAGCATTGTGGTGGGCACCTGTAGTACAGCTACTTGGGAGGCTGAGGTAAGAGGATCCCTTGAGCATAGGAGTTTTAGTTTGCTGTAAGCTATGGTGCCACAGCACTCTACCCAGGGCAACAAAGTGAAACTCTGTCTCAAAAAAAATTTTTTTTATTTCTTCATTAAGTATGAAACTTATTTTAGTAGGATACAGAATCTTCAGTTGGAGGTTGTTTTATTTGAGGAGATTGAAGACAAAAGACAAATGATCATTCTCTTCTGGTTTATAAAGTTTCTGCTGAAAAGTCCACAGTAACCCTAAAGTGACTCACCCTTGTAGGTAAGCTGGTGCTTGTGCCTAGCTGCTGATGGAATTTTCTCTTTCATTTTGACTTTGAGCAGGGTAATTACAATGTGTCTAATAGAGTCTCTATTTGAATTGAGATGGACCAGGGTTCAATATCTGTCCAAAGGTGTGTCTGAATCTTTGGTGATGCTTGGGAAATTTTCAGTTATGATATCTTCTAGTATGGCTTCCATGACTTTGGGTCTCTTTCTTCTCCTTCAGGGATACTTATATCCCTGTGTTTGTATGTTTTATGTAGTCCCATACTTCTCTAAGAGATTACCCTGCTTTCCCTCTCTTCCTTTCTGCCTCTTTAAATGACTGAGTTAGCTCAAGAGCCTTGCCTTCAAGATCTGAGATTCTTATTTCTCATGGCTTAATCTGTTATTGAATCTTTGTACTGCATTTTAAAACTCCCTGAATGACTCCTTCGATTCATTAAGTTCCATCACATCCTTTCTCTTTTCATCATGTCTTTCATTCTTGAGTCAATTTTTTATTTCCTTTTGGTGGATTTCCACTTTCCCATCAATTTCCTTCATCATTTTTGCCATTCATACTCTAAATTCCCTTTTGCTAATTTTCATAATTTCTTTATAGAAGGGATCACCTGAAGCTGTGTTATGATCCCTTTGGGGGATTGATCTGCTCTGATTTTTCATGTTGCCAGAATTTTTTTGGTGGTTACTCCACATGTGTGGCGACTTCTTCTTTACTTCCTCCCCCTACTTACTTTTCTTATTTCCTTCCTCCCTTCAACTTTCCTCATCTCTGTGCTTTGATGTCGAAATGGTCTTTGGTACAGGGACAAA
This sequence comes from Nycticebus coucang, assembly GCF_027406575.1. NCBI lineage: Eukaryota > Metazoa > Chordata > Mammalia > Primates > Lorisidae > Nycticebus > Nycticebus coucang. The sequence goes on from NC_069789.1 coordinate 103,612,528, forward strand.
AAGAAGAGAAAAGAAAAGAAGATAACAAAAAGATAAAGAAAAAATAGTCACAATCACAATAGAAACAGTCTGGGCAGTGGCCCACACCAGCAATCCCACCACTCTTAGGGGTCAGGGCAGGAGGATCACCTGAGGTCAGGGCCTTGAGACAAGCCTGAAGAAGAGTGAGACCCTACTTCCACCAAAATAGACAAAATCAGCTGCATGCCATGGGGTGGGAGGAGACCTGTAGACCCAAGCACTCTGGAGGCTGAAGCAAGAGGGTTGTCCAAACCCAGGGGTTTGAGTCTTCTGTGAGCCAGGCCAATGCCATGGCACTCCTTCCCAAGACACATAGAAAGACTCTTTCCAAAAAATAAAAAATAAATAAAAATAAGGAGAACTTGGTTGGTTGTCTAAGAGAGTTATGAGAAAAAAAGATGAGGAAAATAGAAAAATAAAAAATAACAAAAATTTAAAAAGAAAAAAGAAAACAAACCAAAAAATTAATATTTAAAATTATATATTGCATGGATACCAGGTGGTACTCCAGGGTTAGGAAAAGAAGAAGAGAAAAAAAATTGATAGGCACTAAGTGGTGCTCCTGGGTAAAAAAAAAAAAAACAAAAAAACAAGCGTGGCGCCTGTGTTTCAAAGGAGTAGGGCACTGGCTCCATATGCCAGTGGTGGTGGGTTCAAACCCAGCCCCGGCCAAAAACTGAAAAAAAAAAAAAAATACATCACCTTGTAGATGTGGTGGAGGCAGGAAGTTACACATACACACTAGTTGATATGGAGACCTGGTCTTTTTTTCCTGATTTTATAAATTTTTAATCTGGGTGTGGATGCTAAAGGACATTTGAATCTCCATGAGGCAGAGGAGGTACAGTCCTAAAAATTACAGGTTTTCTTGGGTATACATCTCAGTTATCCAAACATTAGACAAGGGTTACCAGGGGGTCTGTGTGGAAGTTGGCATCTGCCCTGTGTGGCCTGCATCTCTGTTGGAGTCAGCCCGGGGATTTCTGGCCAAGCCTCGAAGCTGGTCCATACTGGGAACCTGGAAAGCTGCTCCAAACTGGACCCTGCTGGTTGTTAGTAGCTCAAGGTTTTGGTACTGTTTGCTCCTCTCCTGTGGCTTTCCCTAGGTGGTGGGGAGCCCAGCAGCCTTGTTGCCTGGTGAGTAAGCTCCACATTTCAACCTGCCTGGTGCTGCTTCTGTGAGTGTGTGAGCTCAATTCTCCAGCTCTTTCCCAAAGAAGCAGGATGTACTCTCTAGCCCTCTAACAAAGGGCCAGCTTCTGGGCACCTGAGAGTACTCTGGGTCCTCCATTCCTGCTTGTTTCATGCTATACCCCACATCTACAGGGACAGACTCTCCCACAGTTTGGTCTGATCCCTGGTCCAGCCCCATAGGGTGCCATGGGGAAGATGGTGAAGAAGAATCTCCTGTGGACTTATTCCCCAAGGGATTCCAGGGGGGGCTCTGTCCTTGGGTACAGTGCTCCCTTGCCCCTACATTCTGTACAGGCCTCCAACCCTTCTAATCTTTTCTGGTTCCAGGTGTCCCATACTGCCTCACTGTGCCATCCCAATGTTGTATCTGGGTGGGATGATCTAGATAGAAGTGGCTGGAGACTCCTCTCCCCAACCTTACTAAGAGAGGCTCATGAGACGATATCTCCAGTCCACCATCTTGGAGCACTCTGAGATGATATGTATTTTTTAAAAGCACACAGAAGTATGTGTTCAGGTGATGTTATAATGAGAATTATTAGTGCCCATCTGCTGTGGAATGACCAGTAATTGTAGCTGCATTTCTCCTGATGATTTCCCTCCCTGGGAAAAGAGGGGGCGTACACCTCCCCACCATGAACATAATTCTCAGTCCCTGCATTTCAACAGCTCATTCAGATACCAAATGTCCATGATCCCCAGGACAGGAAAATGCATTTCAGCAACACCAAGTGGTTTTAATTTTTTTTTAGTCAAATTACACATTCACACAATTCCTTAAATTAGAAGATATTTAGGGAGATTGACAATTAATTCTCTCTCCCCATCTCTGCCTCCCATTGTCCAGTTCCCTTTCCCAGAAGCAGCACCATTATCAGCATCTTGTGCATCTACCCAGAGACAAGCTACACATTTACAAACACACGTGTGTATCTCCACATACACAACACACTCTGTACCCACTGGTCTGCTCCTTGCCTTTCTCATAGCAACCCTTATTGGCACTCACTGTGGCTCTGCACACACAGTGTGTCTCGTTAACTGTCTGCACACTGTTCCATGAGGGTTCTCACGACCCTCTGCTTCTGATATTTAAGCTGTTGCTTGTCACTACAATGTCACAAGGAATATCTTCATGTTGGAGCCTTTGCACACATGGATGTGTATAAAATAGGAAAAAATCATTAGGGAGGCTCTAAAGCATCAAAGGAGATATATATATATATATATATACCTTTGATCAATATTATTAAATACCTACCTCCAAAGAGTCTACTCTTCTACTCCACTGTACTCCTCCAAAGAGTTCTACTACACAGAACTCAAGAAAATCAATAAAAAAAAGCAAACAACCCCATTAAAAACTGGGCAAGAGACAGATGCTCCTCTCATGAGCACAAATGGACAAAAAAACACATGGAAAAATGCTCATTATCTCTAATGATCAGAGAAATGAAAATCAAAACCACTTTGACATATCACCAAACCCCAGTGAGAACATCCCACATCACAAGGTCCCAAAGCAACAGATATTGGTGTGGAGAGAGAAGGGAACACTCATGTGCTGTTAGCAGGGCTGCAAATTAGTACAGCCTTTATGGAAATAAGGATGGAGCATCCCCAAAGATCCTGAAATCCTGTTACTAGGTATCTATCCAAAAGAAAAATTCATTTTACCATGGAGATATTTACACTCGAATGTTTATAGCAGCCTAATTCACAATTGCAAACATGTGGAAACAACCCATATGTCCTTCAGCACATGAATGGATTAATAACTGTGGTATACGTATACCATGGAATGCTATTCAGTCATAAAGAATCTTTTGTAAAAACTGCATGGCTTTGGAGAACACTCTCCTAAATAAAGTACCATGGGAACAGAAAAACAAGCATCACATGTGCTTAATACTAAACTGAAACTAGTAGATTAACAACTTAACAACTTCATGCTCACTTGAGAGGAAAAATCAATTAAATTCAAAAAGGGGAGAAGGGGAAGATTGTTTGGCAAGTTTCCACCCAAATGGAACAAAGCACGGGTGGGTTGCACACTTCCTTGGTGAAGGAAACAAGTACAACTCAAACTTGACCTTACAAGTGCAAACTGTGGAACCCTCATATTAATCCGATTTTTTTTTTTTTTTTTTTTGTACAGACAGAGTCTCACTTTACTGCCCTCGGTAGAGTGCCGTGGCGTCACACGGCTCACAGCAACCTCTAGCTCTTGGGCTTACACAATTCTTTTGCCTCAGCCTCCCAAGTAGCTGGGACTATAGGCACCCACCACAATGCCTGGCTATTTTTTTGTTGCAGTTTGGCGGGGGCTGGGTTTGAATCTGCCACTGTTGGTATATGGGGCCGGCGCCCTACTCACTGAGCCACAGGCACTGCCCTTAATCTGATTTTTTTAATGTGGCCCAAAAAAATAGTGCTTCTATCTACACTCCTACTGATAAATGAAAATTATATCTCATTAGAGCTTTAATGGATATTTCTTCTATACATGAAATTCATCCTCATCATTTTATATTAAATCATTTTTAGGACCTTTTTTGTGAATTATGAAATGTCTGCTAATGTCCTTTCTCATTTTTTCCCTATTAGTTGGTATAAGTTAGACATATGTTTTAAAAGTTAGCCTTTTCTCTAGCATACATAATTGAATGTATTAAACTTTTTTCTTTGAATTTCACCTATGAACTATTTGCCAGGCCAAAATGGCATTTTCATATCAGATTATTTATGGCTTCTTTATTTTATGCCTTGCTTTAAAAGCTCCCATTTTGGGGGCTGTGCCACTGGCCCCATATACCAAAGGTGGTGGGTTCAAACCTGACCCCAGCCAAAAACTGCAAAGATTAATAAATAAAATAAAAGCTCCCATTTTTTTAAAGTAGGTTTTTAATTCTCTCTTGTTTACTTTAAGTATGGTCATGATTTTAATATTTATGTTTGCCCTTAGATACATCCAAAATTTATTTTGGAGTCAGCAAAGTGACATAGTTGGACAGAATAAGACAGTGATCACCAGGTCAGAGAGGGAAGCTCTCCCTAAACCTACCTGCATGCACACTGATCAGACCTATAAGGGCCTCTGTTCCAAAAATAGAAGGAAGAGTGATCAAAAGACTGTATTTTAGAGTGTGTGACATTTAAGTCTGGTCGTTCATTTTCTGGGTACATGAACTTGAGCAATCATTTAACCTCTTTGGCTTCAGCTTTCTCATGTGTGAAACAGAAACAATAACATGCACACCTCCCGGGACTGGTCCTTGACATACAGAGAGAAAAGTTTCCAGCACAGAATTCAATAATTGTTCTCTTGATGTTAGCTGCTCACATCACCATGATGAGGATTAAGTAACTGAGCCCACCTGGGGTCAGAACCAAATGTCCCAGTTCCAAGGCTGGTGCCCTTTCCTCCACAGCAGCTTCCCTCTCAGGGGTCCCCTCCTGGGTCAGGATGGGTTCCAGGGAGTGAAATTTCTGTAGGTTCAATTCCATAGGTAGCTGCAGGGTGTCAAGGTCCAGCCAAGGTCTTCCTGTTTATCAAAGCCCCGAGTTTAAAAGGAAATCACTTGGGGTAGTGCCTGTGGCTCAGAGGAGTAG